>NC_064551.1:16858014-17183848 GCF_023856365.1 Brienomyrus brachyistius | reverse complement strand
CTGGAAATTATAGTGAACACAACGTAACTGAAGCATGTTTCCCCTGTAAATTGTCTTTGAGTTGAGTGCAGTGAATAATAACCTTCAAGCTGTCATCCATGACTTCCCGATTAACAGGGATATAAACATGAGGTAACACAGAGCCTAAATTCCCTTAGTCATCCATCAACATGGGAAGATAAGAGAACATACAAGCCAAATGAGGAAGAAGTGTGTTGACCTTCAAAAGTCAGGGAATGGGTATTAAAAAATAGTTACTCGCCTTAAAATGCCCATTTCTACTGTTAAGGAAATAATAAACAACTGGAACTGTTACAAACCTGTCTGGAAGAGGAGCCAAGTTTATTTTTCCTCTACATACAGAGAGGAGGATCATAAGAGAGGGAAAACATCCTCAAGGATGACTGCCGGTGAATTAAAGGCTAAGTAAAAGCTTGAGGTTACCATGTCTCTGAAAAAACCATCAGACACCCCCTTCATGCTAACAGATTATTCGGAAGGTGTGGCAGAAAAAGCCTTTTGTTGTCCGTTAACCACAAATGTAAACGCCTGCAGTTTGTGAAACACACGAACTTGGTATTCTCCAACCTTATAAAATGTTATAGGAGAAGACTCAGTGCTGTTATACTGGCAGAGGGAGGCTGTACAAAGTATTAAAAGCAGGGCTGCCGGTAATCGTTGCACATGTGTTTTTGCTAAAGATTATTTCTTGATGAAGGATTTGTTTTTTTTTCAATAAATTTATTTTAAGGAAAGGTTGGATTTTTCTCCTTTTAACAGTGTGATAAACTACTTCACCAAAAAGTGGATTTTTACAAATCTTTCTAAGATGGGCCAATAATTGTGGAGGAGGCTATATATATATATATATATATATATATGTGTGTGTGTGTGTGTGTGTGTGTGTATTTTTTATAAAGTTATGGCAAGTATTCAAGTGAAACTGTCAAAGCTGTATGTTATTGCTTATACGTCTTTCCATGGAACTTGGTTTTCGTCACCATCATCCTCTCTCTCTTTCTCTCTCTCTCACACACACACACACACAGATCATTTGACTGCTGGATAATATCACAGCACCCAAAGGTAACAACATCCACGCAAGGAGACTGTATCACAAACAAAGAACTTAAAGCGCATCTAAATACCTCTTCGTAAAGGAAGTAGCTAAACGGAATCACAATGTAAGTATAAATGAGCTGTAAACAAAATTATAAGCTACGGAATTACACATGCTATGGTCTGTAGATTTAAATTCAATGCGATAGAAAACCTCTGAAATACACTGTACATCTGAAAATATCTAACCACCCTGTGGGAATATCAATTAAATAACTTGCTGTGGTCACACTGAGTAGGTTTTTCATCATTTATTTTTGGATTAGAACAAAAATGATTTTGTCACTGGGGGGAAATCAGAAAAGATTCTAGATAGGCCTAAATACCTTTTCAGCACGATAAGCTAATGGCACTGAGTACAAGACAAATATGCAAAATTATACACGACGTGTGTTTTCCTACAGTCGAGGCAGCACTGTGCATGCCGCCAATCCCCATTGTAATACCCCTGCTGCTCTACTGACTGTTTTACTTTAGAAATCCACTCTTCTTTAGTTGGAAAGCCATGTGCCCCTCAGCTACAATAGGTCAAACGTGCTGAAACTGGCCTCTCACACCTCCTTGCTGAATTTCTGCCATGATCTGTGGTTTATAATAGCCTCAGCTTCCAAGAAGAGATAGCTTCAGATTACCTGTAAAGGCTGGAGATGCTGGTAACATCATGTTTGACTGACATCACCTTTGCTTTATTTTCCTAAACGCCTACATTACGCATGTCCTCAGAACGCTGTATTTATTCTAGCTTCCTATCAAAGTGTTACAAATATGTGAAAAATATTGGGTTAGCTGCCTTGTTGTTACCAGTTGCCAAAGGACAATACCCCAAAGTTGGCAAAGAAATAACAGCTAGCCTTTTGCCGTGCCGAATGGCAGCTATCTGACTGACTGAGGCTGGTGCACGCAAAGATCCAACCCTTGTTGCGCAAATGTCTAATGAAGTTCGTGGTGTTGAATGTCTTTGCAGATGATTGTCCGCCAGCAACTGCTTTTGCACATATGTTGTAAATCTTCCGTGGATATCTGGTAAAATTGGTAGATCAGTGACAACATAATGCCGAGGATATGTTAAAAACTTCACGCAACCAGTTTAAGTGATCAACCCACGTATTGAACGTCATCCGCAAAATCGGTATTTGATTGGTCAAGTTAAAGGGTGCCGACTGAGTAATCATGACTGTTAATCGGTTGCTGATTGATGGGAATATCTCTAGTAGTTTCTATATTTAAATCTGACGGAATGGAACACCTCTGAATTGAACTGTGCATCTGAAAATATGTGACAGTTTGAGTCCCGGGAAATAATATTAATTTTCCGGGACAGTTACTCAAAAAAAAAGAGAAGAATCCCGGGAAAACCGGGACATGCAGGTGGCAACCCTGCCACAAGCTGTAGACACTAAGCTGTGGCACTAAATAAGACGAATCTGCAGTATAACACACAACGCGTGTTTTTTTCCGACAGTGAAGGCATAGCTGTGCATTTACACCCATTCCCATACCCCTATCGTCCTGGTGATTGTCTTACTTCAATGATCTCACATAGTATGCAAACCGTTAACTCTTACATCACAAGAGTTTAAATATATACGGAGTACACGTTATATATAGTACAGGGGTGGATTTTTCCTTCAGTGATGGCAGAGATGTGATAATGAACACCTCCGCATTTCTGGTATATTCCGCATTATCGATGCGCGTTCGAATTATTGGAAACGATTGCCGGAGTGTGTAAGGCTGATAGGACGAAGCATTCGCGGCGCGCAAATTCCTCCCAGCCTGACAGTGGCGCTGCGATGCCCGACGTCTCTTATTTCCCGGCGTCTCTGGTGCGCTGGCGGCCGCTCCTTCTCCAAGTCTACGCGGAAGGAGGTGGCTCTTGGCCGGGAGGTGGGAAGCACATATAGGCAATTGATAACTTGTAGTGGAGGCTGGGGAACCTGTCCGTGAAGTCGCCGCTACTGGACGTCAACGCATGCTATTAGTGTGTAAAAAGCGCGTTAGCGCAGCATCCGTGTCCGTGTTTGCGCGTAGCCGGCGGTGAGAACGCGCTCCCGGGCTGTGAAGCGGCCAGGTACGCTGGGTCCCGCAGGCGGAGTTGGCAGCAGTAGCAGTGGAGAGAAATGCCGCCTTTTCGGCAGAGGTAGGAGCCCAGGGGGTAAGGGGCCGTCAGTATGGGTGGTTGACAAGTGGGGTACCTGTCTGAGGGGATATCAGAAGTTTATTCGCAATGCTAAAAAAAGTACAAATAATTTGTTTAGGTGCAGGTGATGGCATGAAGTATACAGTTAAACATGCAATCAAGACATAAAGTACAAAACAAAAACAATTAAAAAAATAATAAAATAGATATTGAAGAAGTTAAATGTGCTATTAATAAATACATAGACGTATAAATAATGATGAGATAACCAGATGTAGGGTACACACAGCTCTGGGGTAACAAATGTGTCGCAAAGAAGCTTATAGAGTTAATAGCAAGACAAAGTGAGAGATTAAGTATGGAAAAGTCCTATATGATATAATCCAGTATTCATTCATTTAATTTATTGTGGTGACACAAGGCAGGGTGAAGGCAGATCCAGTTCTGGCTGTTTAACTATTTGAAGAAGCTTGTTGGGTTAAGCTCCTTTCCAGAAAATGGACCTGTTCGTTGTAGATGGGGGCAACTTCATGCCGGTTTTAGGCTGGCTTTTGTCCGGCTGTATTTTACCAGCATCTTAAGTTATGACCATGAACCTGTTAAACACGCTGATCCTGACTTGCTCTTTATTAGAATGTGCATTTCGCAGTGTTGTTTTTTTTTCTATTGAAGATAGTCTTGTTATTGAATGTGATCAAATGTCAACGACCTTTTGGATTACCAAGAAGCGTCTTTAATTAACCTGTAAAAGATCCTCGGTCTACTCCATTTATTTAACGTGTTTTTTGCATTACATCTTATGCTATAATTACATGTATTAAAAGCTTTACATGTGAAAGATATTGAATTTAAACGAATACCTTTTCAAATTACTTGAAACAACCTTGTTTTAATAAATACATTTTTGTCAGTTTTTTTTAATCGTGAATATTGCTGTGAACCTCCAGTATCTGGAGACTGGGTGGTTTGGAGGTGGGAGAGAAAATTAAAGAAGATCAATAAATGGTGCAGTGTGTGGATGTTTTGGGGGATGAAAGTCCCTCTAAGCTTACCTTTGTGTAAGATCAGACGGTGGGGGTCACTTGTCTGGCTATCTACTGACAAATGGGCAGGAATGGGAGTCAATGCTCGTGACAGAACTCTAAAAACCAGCTGAATGAAATGGGATTCACAAATGGAAAAGCCCAAACTAGCACCCAAAAAGAAGATACCAAGGTAATAGTGGACTAAGGAGAAGCAATTATGGAGTGTCGATGATTGGATGAAAGTGATATTCAGTGATCAGTCACGAATCTGCAGTGACCAAGGAGCGGATGCTGTAACTTTTCTCTGATGCCATTCAAATAACATATAAAGATGGCTGCCTGATGAAATAAGCAAGTTTCCCCAGTAATTTATAACATGGTCTTGCATGTCAGGTAAAGGACCAGGGGAGATGGCAGTCATTACCTCATCAGTCAATGCACAGCTGTACATTGAAATCTTGGACACTTTTGTCACTCCACCAATAGAAAATAGGTTTTATGATGATGGAGTCGTTTTTCCCAGATGGTAATGCATCTTGCCACAGAGCAAAGTTTGCCAAAGCTTTTGATTTAGAAGGGCATATCAACCCAATCACATGGCCAGCGAACAGTGCGGATTTCAATCCGACTGAAAATTAATGGTGGAAATTAAAAAAGAAAAATGGTCCACGACAACGCTGCATCCTGTAAAGCTGATCTGTGAACTGCTATTTGGGAAACTTGTTTTTTATTAGTGAAGTCCATGCATCAAACAATTCAGACTATAAAAGGCCGAGTAGGAGCAACAAAGTACTAATTGTGATTTAAAAAAAAAAAAAACAATTAAGTTGATGATTCCATCTTTGTTCCCCGCAGCATTGAATCATTCCAAAATTTTTTCCTCTACTTTATCTGGACAAAAATATGCCATTAATTAAAATAACAATTTGACGTCTGTTTCACAAAGCCAGTATGTTCAGCTACTAGTCAAAAATCGCTTTGTGTCTTATCTGTGATTTTTGTTTATTTGCTATGAAGTGAAAAAGCTGGGTGAACATCCTATGAGTGTGGTGGTTTTCATTGTTTATGCCAGGGCTTGTATGACAGGAAGCTGTGCTTTCGATGACTACATGGGTAGCTGGTATATGCTAGTCAAATACAGCTTATATAGCTTCTCTGTGATTCCTGTGTCCATAAAATACGCAAAAATGTTAGTTGGTGTAAAAATCTATGTGGTGCTTTATTTAAAAATATTTTCATAACCGTGAAAGCCATCAGTATGTTCGTAGGACATATCTGTATCCTAGCTGACAAGTAAAGCTTTCACAGCTCTGCTTGGTGAAGGGAGTCCCTGGTGGGCTGCTTACCCACTGAGAAGCTGGTTAAATTTTCTTTTCCCCCATATTATATTTGCGTGCTGATTTATAGCTAGTGTTTGGTAATGGCCACAGGAAGCTGTAACATTTTCATTGAACATGCCCTTTAAGTCTGAGTAACAGCACAAGAGTAATTATTTCATCATGCTTTATGCTGCTGTTGAATTCAGCATGGTGGTGTTTTTGCCTGTTCATGTGTTTGTTGTTCACATTTGGGTTATCGAGTGATCAGTGGAAATTTTAACTGCTGACACATGGTATCTCTTGCATAACCCCTCTGCTGGGAACCATAGTTCATTTGTTTTCCGTATCTGTCCTTTGACGCCTGTCTGTTGTTGTTTGCTAATGCTGCTATTTGGGGTGAGCTAAACAGTTTTTGCTTGTGTGTACAGTCATGCAATAACTACAGAATTCTGATTAAAAAAAAAAATTATTGGCTGTAACTCTGAGTTGATATATAGCTCTTTATGTGATAGATTGTGCTGTAACAAAACATAAATGTGTTTATACAGTAAATTTCCATTAACTTGAGTTGAGAGGTAGGAAATGAATGCTTAGCATTAAGTGACTGGTTGATTTAAGAAAAGCCATGAAAATGAAAAACGTGAACATTTTCGACCTGTTAGGGCACATTAATGTAATTGCTTCTTTCTGGTTTGTTGATGTAAAATCAACACTGTGAAGCTGTTGCCTTGTTTAAGCTGTGATGCACAGATCATTTCCAGGTAAAAAGTACATTTGCCGCCTTCCATTTGGTTGACCTTTGTCAGAAACCACGCAAATCTTACCTGTCTTTATTCCACACGGTGGAAGCTCCAGTCTGAATATTTTTGCACCTTTAAATATCTGCGAACCTTTGGCATTTCATACGTAGTTGTGAAATTAGGCCTCTGATGGTATTGGTGTAGTTAAGTCGCTGGAAGCAAATACGAATTCCTGCATTTATGAGTTTGTTTTAGCGCGTTATGCAGGCGGAGGATGTGATGGGGAAACACAAAGAGGCTCTCTGTTGGCCAGTGTCTGGGCTGTGGGGTGAAGCCTTGAAGAGAGGCTGGGCATGCACCTCCAGGGTAGGCGAGGCGTGGAGACTCCCCCATGCTGCATTTAATCTTCATGCCTTGCCTTTAATTTGCCCATGATTAAAGTAAGTCTCTCTCTCTCCAGTTAGGCTTAAATTTGAATTGTTTTTCACGCTTTGTATAACTTGTGTGGCGTGTGCGGGTTCATGATTTGATGTCTAGATTTCCGTTTCCGTAAGGGTTAGGGTTAAAAATGTAATTTTTTTTTTTGCATAAAAATGACTAAATATTGTTTTAAGGCATTAATCTCACATGACTTACTTGACTACTATTCATAATTGTGTAAATGTTATAATACTAAATCGAGCGATTTGAGTGATCCCTTTTAAAATGCATTATTTTATTCAGGGTTGACTGTAATAGACTGTAACACTGGAATAATAAGAAAATGTTTCGCTTTGGATAATAGCATCTGTTAAATACAAATAATGTAATGTGAATGCTGTTCCTTTTACCTCCCCTCTAAGCGGTTGTGTGGGCCTCAGTCCTGCCAGGATGTCACACTTGGTCATGGACATGCCGGCATCCTTGCTGTGTCAGAGCTGGGCAGGGTGACTTGCCTGACTTGTGGTGCTGACTTTACTAGCAGAGGTTCTTTTTTAGCCGTGAAGCCATGTGCGCCTTGGCGAGGATGGGCCAAACCTACTAAAATGCCACATTGCGGAATCTCTGCCGTAATCTGTGGATTATAATAGGGTGTGAGTGAAGTTTAGGAGTAGGCATTGTTTGCTTCATACTTCACGTGTCAATCTGTCTTTTAGTGATGAGTGGCTGTGCACCTGCAAGCTGCAAGCTCTTGCTGAAATCCTCAGCTTCCAAGAACCACTGACGTTTATTTTTAAAGGTGGTGACTGACGTGACCTTTGCTTTGTTCTGAAACCTGTGATGTTTTTCTAAATGCTATTTCCGCAAGCCCCCGACCATGGAGGTTGCGTCACTCACTCTGAGATCTAACTCATGATTGCAAAGACTTATTTATAGCCAGACTTCTTCTGTAATTATGGTGAGGTGCTTGTTTTATATCTGTTAGGGTAGCTGGTCATAGTCACCAGCAAGCTAAACATTTTGCAGTATAAAATGGAGAAGGTAGCCAAGGTACCCAGGTCAAATATCTAACTTAGGCACTTGTTAGCAGTGATCTGTAGAGTTATAGTTGACAGACAGTTTGTCTTGGAAGGTTTTTGAATATGTTAAAAAATGTTGGTGAGAAGTGTAATGCAGGCTACATCGACATTGATGGTGTCCCTCTCTCCAGCAGAGTCCGGTCCAGATACCTACTGCTCGTCATCCTCCTCTTCTTCATCCCCACGGTGCGCTCTGCTGACGAAGAACCCTCCCACCTGAACAACTGGCACGACATCTGGCTGGTTCGCTTCATCATCAATATTTTGGGATATGCAACAATCATCGTCCCTGGTTACCTTCTCATCAAATATTTGAAGAGTAGTAACTACCTAGAAACTGGTTGGTTGCTTCTTTTGATGTGTGATCGATAGGGCTGCCACTAACGACTATTTTTCTATTGATTAATCTGTTGACTACTGTATGGATTGGTCGATTAATCTAAACGATTAATCTTTCTCCAGAAAATCAACTTCACCGTCCAAGTTAAGTTTATTTTAACAACAAACTCGATGGCGTTACAGGGCTCTAGGTAATGTGTTCCTTGGATCACAATCACAATGAGACGCAGTTTTTAGTTTATATTTTATTTATTTGATCCGCAGGATGTTTATAATGTATTATTAAATCTGGCCAGCAGATCAGTCTTTTGTTTTCCACTGAATAAAAAAATCCTGTAACATTATTCCGCTAGTAGGAGCTGGCATGTTTCTCCACTGGCACCGGTGATTTCGGTTATTGATCAAATTTTCTGATGCAGAAATATGGAGATGCAAGCGAAATGGTTTTCACCAATGCATTAAATGTAATGGGAATTATTCCATCTGCTCAGTTTTTGCTCCTCTACTTCTGTCCATCTTCCCCGCACTTCCCTGTAACTGGTATTCTCTGAGGTGTCCATGTTGATAGTGTCATAACCATGTGATCAGCGACCAGTCAACTTCAGCTTGAAAAGTATCATTGCAGAGCAGTAAAGTTGACTTGTAAACTAGTCTGCGTAACCCCTAGGGCTAAGTGAGTTTGGGAAATTTCCTCCTCCGTTGATCTCCAGTGTTTGTTCAAAAAAATCATATGCAGTTTTTTGTTATTTTAAAATTTGTTTGAAAATTGATAGGTTACAATGTAGATGTAATTTGAAATGTGCTTGATTTAGGACCGGACGATAAAACCATTGTCATAAATATTGTGATATAATTTTCCTCTATCAATATAATTAATGCTTGATATGTTTGATGTAATTTAAGGCCCAACGTATCACAGGTTTTGCATTGCAATAAATTGAGGTCACTTTCTCTGTGACTGCTTGTCAAGATTAGCAAAGGAGTGCAGGTACAGACATGGCTGTAAAAACAAAAGGGGGGGGGGGGGGGTTATTGAACAAATAAGAGAATGTAGTAGGGGACAGCAAACAGACGAAAGACTACACTATCGAAACATTAACTCAATAGGAGAGCAGGTGAGCTGAAAACAACCCATCCAGTACGTACAGCTGGGTATTGCCACCGATTAATTGAATTGATTTGATTTCTGATTCCGTTCGATTTGATTCAATATCGATAGTGACACCCAGTAGCTACATGCTACCGTTTTTGGTAAATTCCGGAAGCAATAAGCACTGAAATGGTGGTGAAGAAAGGGACAGATCAGCAACCAGATCATCTTATAAGAGGAGACATTGTGGAGGTACTTCTTGCAATTTAAAGTGACACATATATTAAACAAAAGGATAAGCCGAATTTATACAAATTAATGAGAAATGCTTTAAAGTTAATATTTTAGGCATGCTACTAATCTTCTTAAAATTATGGGTGTAAGCAAACGTCCATATAGTACTGAAAAGCTGCTGTCCGGATAAATTTCTACGCCTGTTATTTGAAGTCCTGTAATGACATTGTTGTTTTTGGCACTGATTTGTGTCGCAACTTGTGGCAACGCCGCCAGTTTATTTGACACAATGTATTGGTAGATAAAAGCAAATTCTGCTTGGCTAAATTTCAGGTAAATTTAATCTTATGTTTTGTACATAACGTAGTATTAAGTGTAAATATTTCAAATAATTGTGGTGTGATATCATGCAGCCTTTCAGTGGAGATACTCCTGTCATGGTTCTTGCCCACACGAGACTAACGGGGTCAAAACCTCTCATATACACAGGGATTTGGATCAGTACTGGATCTCTGGATTTTATGCAGTGATGTCTTTTATGCAAAAGAAAATCAATCCGAATCAGTAAATCGATCTTTTTCAAAGCACAGCCCTTCCGATAAGGGTGAATCCAAAGTGAAGGACCACAGAAAAATTCAGTCCATGACAAATGCAAACAGAAATAATCTGCATTCGGAAATGCTAAGAAGAATGTGAGTGGCGGCGTTTTGTCTGCGCCGGCTAAAATAACGTGTTCAGCTTGCTCAGATTTGCGAATTGTGAAATGCTGTTTGGCAAGTGCTTGTCGCATTCTAGCAATATATACATAGTTTGAAAACGCAATTAACCATATGATCGTTTCAACATTCACTCGGGGAGCAAAAATCAGCATGTAAAGTGGAAGGGAATAATGACATTTATCGTAATAATTATCGATAGCACCTGATATGTAATTTTTCATTGTGATGGCATTTTTGTTCATATTGTCCAACCTTAACATGAATGCAATATTTCTTCCTTGCCTAGGTCGTGGATTTTGTTACCCTGTTATTAAGTCCTGCGTGTTTGGAAGTGAGTCCAAGTCAGGTTTGCTAGATGAACCCCTTGCGGCCCCCCGAAATGAACCAGAGTCTACGTCGTCAACCAAGCAGGCTTTGAAGTTGTTCTTCTGCGCAGCTGGTCTTCAGGTTAGCTTTTTCTCCGACATAACGCCGTACGTCTGTGATTAGTCTTTCTTTGCTGGGAGGATGTCCCTTATCGCTGTATCCACTCGCACCATGGTGGAAGGGTGTTCCTCTATTGCTGTATCTAATCTGCATTTGGTTATACTGTGGTGGTATGATGCTATTTTTAGTGCTATTCCTGCTTCGCTATTGGTGTGTGTGTGTGTGTGTGTGTGTGTGTGTGTGGGGGGGGGGGGGTTATGTTTATATTATATTACATTGTGGGGACCACAGCCTGTTATTTTGATGTTGTGGACCATTTTTCAGGTCCCCACAAAAATATGTGAATGCAATCAAAAAACGTGCCTGGTCTCATATTTAGTTTGGTTACTTATGGTCAGGGCTGGGTAGAGGCTAAAGTTGTCATGTTGGGAGTTTTTCCCATAGACATAAGTGGAGAGTCCCCACAAACATGAAATTACAAGCGTGTGTGTGTGTGTGTGTCTGTTTGGGGGGGCTTCATATTATCTGCAATAGGGGACCTTGGCAGAAAAAGTGTGTGTGTGTGTGTGTGTGTGTGTGTGTGTGTGTGTGTGTGTGTGGAAGTTTAAGATGTTTCCTCTCCTTTGTCTCATGTCCTGTAAATCACAGTTTGAATGCTTTTGGTGCACAGCTTTGGGTCGCCCGGACATCCTGCCTTTAGGCCTCATGCCAGTTGTCATTCTCAGCTCCTGGACATTGATGCAGCTGCGTTTTGAACCAGCTGCATCCCACCGTCTGGCTGGGGTCTATCATGGGCCATCGACATACTGCTTGACTGACTTTGAAACCGTATAGTAGTATATACTACTAGTATATACTTATCTGAACCAAAACGCAGTACGCAAATAATATGGAATTTGCACCGTGCCAAAGAAATCCGGAAGTCGTACTCATGTTTAAAATATCACCGGTATCCACAAGAGCAGTCTACCTCACCTACTACATGCTCCACAATGAGCCGTCTACCCGCTGACTGTGTGAATGCAGTTACTGCAAGGTCTGACTCAGAGCCACTCGCAGAACCTGGCGGGCTGCTAAATGTAATAAACATTCCTCAGCAGCCTGCTGTCATTGTGGATCGAGCCAGAGTTATGGAGAAATTATGAATGTGTTAAACCTGCATTTCCAGGAACTAGAGTAGGGGTTGAGTTTCACATTATCTTGCTTAGCTGACCATTTCATTTGAACTTCATCAGTTTTTCACAGGTCGGTATTTTATCTGAAAGATGTTGCGTAAACCACTTCTGGCTCGGAAGAGTTGTTCCTGTTCTCTGCTTTCATCAGACAGCAGTTTTAGATCTGTGTCTTGGACCACTACTCCACCTACTAATTAAATTTTTATTATTATTTTTAATGGCATTGTCTTTCAGTTTTCACAGTGTTGCCATTTCCATTTTATGATTGAAGCTTATTGTTTGAATAAACATTTTTCTACTTCTGGATCCTGCAGGTTTCCTACTTAACATGGGGCGTCCTACAAGAACGTGTGATGACACGCTCATACGGGGCCACCGGCGAGGAGGAGGAGGGCGAGAGGTTTACGGACTCCCAGTTCCTGGTCTTCATGAACCGCATCCTGGCCTTGACTGTGGCTGGGCTCTGGTGTGCCCTCTTTAAGCAGCCCCGCCATGGAGCCCCCATGTACAAGTACTCCTTCGCCTCCCTGTCCAACATCCTGAGCAGCTGGTGCCAGTATGAGGCCCTCAAGTTCATCAGCTTCCCCACGCAGGTCCTGGCCAAGGCCTCCAAAGTCATTCCTGTCATGCTCATGGGGAAGATTGTTTCCCGGAAGAGCTACGAGTACTGGGAGTACTTCACGGCCATGCTGATCTCCATCGGGGTCAGCATGTTCCTCCTGTCTAGCACTACCAACAAGCACCCTTCCACCGTGACCACCTTCTCCGGGGTCGTCATTCTGGGTGGCTACATCATGTTCGACAGCTTCACTTCCAACTGGCAGGACAACCTCTTCAAGTACAAGATGTCCTCAGTGCAGATGATGTTTGGGGTGAACCTCTTCTCCTGCCTCCTGACGGTGGGCTCGCTGCTGGAGCAAGGAGCCTTCTTCGAGTCCTTGGCCTTCATGACCCGGCACTCCGAGTTCGCCATCCATGCCGTGCTTCTGTCTGTCTGCTCTGCCTGCGGGCAGCTCTTCATCTTCTACACCATAGGCCAGTTCGGCGCGGCCGTCTTCACCATCATCATGACGTTGCGGCAGGCCATCGCTATCCTGCTGTCCTGCTTCCTCTACGGCCACCCAGTCACCGTCGTGGGTGGCCTAGGTGTCGCTATAGTGTTCCTCGCGCTCTTTCTGCGGGTTTATGCACGGAGCCGCACGAAGAGGAGCAAGAAGGTGGCCCCGAGCCAGCCGACGGTGGAGAAGGTGTAGGAGGATGGACCCGCCGCGTTAAGGCCACCTATGGTGTTTTCTTAGATCTTTCCAAATCCTAATCTGTGCATTTAGGCCAGAGGGTGTCTAAGGGTGTGTTTCCATGTCCCGTTTCTGCGGTTTGGCACCAGCTTCAGATTAATGTCCCTGAGTCGGTCACATTCCCTTCTTTAACCTTGGAATGGGGGGGAAGTTCGGGGTGGGGGAGGGGGGTGCAATTCTCCAAAGCAGTGAATTTCAATGTTAAATAATTTTCTCATGTAACACGGTCAGCTCTAGCTAACAGCAGACCCTAATTCCAGGACGGAGCGAAATGCACCAGCCTCTGCGGTGCTTTTATACGTGTATTTGTATGACTTTTAATTTCAGTGTCTGGATGTTTAAGTGTAGAATCTGTGTGCTGCGTTGGCCCTTTAATGTGGGCGGGGCTTCGACAGCATCGAGATGCAGGACCGCACCATTGGTGGGACTAAGGCGTTAGCTCATTGGTGGCAACCAGAGTATTTGTATGGTACAGAAACATTATAGGAAGGCATGCAGGGAGCTGGACCTGCTCCACACGCCAGGGACACGCATGTAGTTTATTCACGCAGAGAACTACCAAGGTTCACGTGTTTTTCATACTTTTCATGGTAGGTGATGGGACATCCCTTTCTTATATGCTGTCAGTGAGTGACCCAGAGTCTGTCTGTCTGTCTATCTATCTATATACATACATGCATACATACATGCATACATACATACTGACTGACTGACTGACTCTGGGTCACTCACTGACAGCATATATATATATAGAACACAGTTCTATAAAGGGGGGCGGGGGGGGGGGGGGGGGTTGGACTCACACTACAGCTCCTCCTGTCGTGGCATAGGGAGGGGGGGTGTTGGTCTTTCGTATGTTGTTACAGATACAGAGCTCTTTGACCCGGTCTGTGCTGTGCCTTTTGTATAGGGTTACTGAAATCTGCTTGTTTTAGTGGTACAGGTCATGGCTGTGAGCACCTGTCCATTTTGTGGCATCGCTATGAGTTTCACCCATTCAAGCAGCGAACTCGAAGTCCCCCCACCAGAGGCCTTTGACATCAGGACTCAGAAGTACTGATCCTGATTCTTATTAGCACCCCAATGTCACCAGGTTAACCTGTCCGCTTAGGAAAAGTGATGGGGGGCGGGGGGGTATAACACCAGGGTTGATCCAGCTGTCCATTTTTGTTTTTTTTTTTTGTTTTTTTTTATTATTATTTTAGGCCAAATACATGGTATTGCTGTTATGTTCGGTACGAAAAATAAGATTGTGGGAACAAGGAGAGTGAATCAAACTTAATAGTTCAGAGAAAGACAAGCTTGCAGACGACATACAGGTCCCGCATCAGTCTGATCTAAAGTTAAGCTCTAAGCATAAACAGGCTCTGGGGTGGTGATGAAGGTGCATGATGGGAATGCACCATGTAATGCTAAAATAACCAGGAGAAATGACACACGCGGCTCAACCTTGATGATCAATCGTTACAGCTTTGTATCCAGAACTGTCCGTCTTTGTACCACCTATCCCTTTTATAACCATGTTTAATTTATCGATTTAGGTTTTCAGATTAATGGGCTACACGTTTTTTTTGTTTGTGGGTCTTTACATTTTGTTTGTCACTGTAAGACTTTAAGGTACCGTTTAATTTCTTAAATAGATTTAAGAAACAAAGCCGGCAAATTTTGCATCCCCAGTCAGAAGGTTAAGCTATGTTTTTTTGCATCATTTAGTATGAAGGTTCGCCTAATCTCACTCTGGATGTTTTCGGTAATGGGACGGTTGCTGTGGTTCAGCTTGTAGTTTTGGATCACTGCTTGTGTGAATTTTAAGTTTTTAGCACTTTGTTGACATTTCTAGCATTGTATATCTTCATTTTTTTTTCCATCAATAACATTACACTTTGTTTGAATGGGTCTGTATAACTTTTCACAATGACCTAATAAAACGCTCTTCTCTAGGTGAATGGACTCCACTGGATTGCAGCTGGACACTCGTTGCTTTGTTCTATATCTTTCTTTTTTTATATCTAGCATTTTCTCTTTGGATGATTGCACAAAATGTAAATCAATGATGATGACAGTGAAGTTAAAAATTAAAAACATAAAACAGGAAACTCTGGACATACCTTTGTATGATGTTTTGCACACAGTACAAAGAAATGACATCATCTTAAATTTAGGTGTCGTTTTATCTGCTCAGTAAATCCATTTTCAAAATCTTTATCTCCGACTTGCTGGCCATGGATTAATATATATTTGTAATATATTATTAATATAGTTCCACCCACCCAGTTTGCTTGTTGAACACATATATTTGTATATTCCTCCTGAAATCCAGGGGGAAAAGGTTTTGCGTTAGCCTATTTTGATTCATGATTTCATTTTGTAATGTTGTATTTGTATTTTTTTTTTATCTGATTGTGATACAGCACCTTTTATACGCCATGAGTAGCGAAAAATTATATGAGCTGTAACATTTTTACTGTTACTACTTCATGATTCAGGTAGAACTCTTTGGAAAATTCGAAAAGAGCCTGTAAGTCAAACTTTTTTTTTTTCTTCGAGGTCGAAGTTCCTCTTTCTACATTTCTTGCTACTTTTGCTAAGTAACAAGTCAGTTTTTGAAATATGAAATGCACTCGCTGAGCACTTCATTAGGGACACCTGTACTCCTGCATATTCATAAGATAAGTAACTTTTTTAATCCCATGAAATTTTGGTGTTATAGGAGAAACTATAAACAAGATCAAACACTACAGATGCAATGTATGGGCACATACATACATATGGGATTTCACTTTACACTGTGTTCCAAATCATTATGCATGTAGGATTTCAGTTAATCATTTCCGTTTTAGTTTTTCCGTGGTAGTTTTTGCTTGTGTTGTGTCTGTTTAGATCACTGATGTCAATCTCAGACAGGAATGGTAATTAGTTTCCAAGGTGAGCATAATTAAAAAGAAAGTACTTAAGCAAGTTCAACGTCATTAAGAAAGTCAGTTTTCATACAGTATGGGGGAGAAGAAGGATCTTTCTGTAGATAAGTGTGAAATGGGTTCGTTCAGATAAAGGCATATCAAGGGAAATTTCTGTCAGGCAATTGCATCATTATTTAGAGAGCAGCTGTGTTTCAGCCACCGCTAACCAATGCTCACAAGGAGAAATGTTTGCAGTGGGCTCAGAAATACATAAAAAGTAATTTTCAAACTCTTTTATTCATTGATGAATGCCATGCTACACTGGACTAAGTTCTGAATGGTTGGTGGACATCCAGCATGTCCCAACAAGGCTGTGATGTCAGCAAGGAGGTGGCAGAGTGATGTTTTTGGCTGGAATAATGGGGAGGGAGATGGTCGGCCTCTAATGTGGGGTTTCTAACTGACCATTTCCTGCCTTCCGCAGCAAAATCATTTTCATGCAAGACAACGATCCATCCTATGCTGGAAAAATACCGTTGAATCTTTGGTGAGTATGAGTGTAAAAGGAGAGAAACTCATGGCCACCATCATGCCCGGTACCTGAACCCTATTGAGAACCTGTGGAGCTGGAGATCTCTGAGGGTGGGAGGCAGTAAACCTGCAAACAGCAGCTCTGGGAGGCAATTCAGGCATCTTCAGATGGGATACAGGCAGAAAGTCTCTATGGACTTCAGGTGATATCAATGAGGGCCTCTTATGTTCACATGTAACTGGATGTTTTTTGATTGAAGTATTTCATTTTTGAAAAATGATCTTCATAAAGAAAATATATGGCAGATGTCCATTTTCAGTTCTTTTCAACCTGCTTGATGTTTAGAAACTGTTATGCATAATAATTTGGCACACTGTATTTTGAGTAATTTGCTAAATTATTATAGTGTTGTTCAATAAAATCCAGATTATTATATAACCTAATATAATTTTTGACGATTAAAAAACAATCATATTCACTGTCAATGGCATCGACTATTCAGGAAAAATGAACAAAAACAGTATACATGACACCTGGATTTCAGTAAGGAAGTAGAGCCTTCCATTGGATAAGTGCTGCAGTGATTAATATATTTCAGCTGGCAGTACGTTATCTAACCCTAAGCGATGCAGTGATTTTATTTCTTAATGTGTCATGGTCGTGAAATAGATGTTATGCTGTTTCAGCAGGGTCAAGTTATTGACTGGCATCAAGCTGGCATCAAGTAAGAACATTTCCACACGTGCGATATGAAGAAAGCTCAAGGTAATGGAACTAAGCTGTATAGTCTTAAGAAAACCACTCATGAGGTTCGTGAGGTTAAAAGCTCCAGATTGCCGGGGAGCATAAAGACTGGACTCTGGGGCAATAGATAAAGGTTCTGTGGTCTGTGGAGTCCAGATTTACCCCAATCCAGAGTGATAGGCATCAGGGTAATAAGAGTGGCAGATGGAGTGATGCTCCCATCATGCCCAGTGCCTGCCGTAAAAGCCTGTGGCGGCAGTGTTATGATCTGGGGTATGTTTATATATATATATATATATATATATATATATATATATGTATGGTATATATATATATATATATATATATATATATATATATATATATGGTATATTATACATACATACACGCAGTGAGGGAAATAATTATTTGACCCCCTGCTGAATTCTTAAGTTGACCCATTAATAAAGAAATGAGAAGTGTGTAATTTCACTGGTATGTTTATTTAAACAGCAAAAGATAGATTATTAACAAAACAAGCAAGAAAAAATCATGATGTAATAGTTACAAATCAATCTGTCATTTATCTAGGGAAATAAGTATTTGATCCCTTACAACACATGCTTTAGTACTTGGTGGAATAACCATTGTTTGCAAGCACAGCTGTCTGACGTTTCTTGACGTTTTTTTTTTTTTAATCAACCACTAGCCCACCTTGTTTGGCTAATCAATACCCCATTGAGTTATTTAACAAATCAAGTTAATTAACTGAGCTGATGGAGAAATTTAATGAATACACAGAATGATTGAGGTGCCCCTACCGTCTCCACAAAACATTATGCCCCAGTATTCCCGACAGAGTGGTTAGTGAGTATGTTTGTGTAGTATTTGTATAGTAATTTCTAGTCCATAATAAAACACTCTGAATGTCTCAAAGGGAAGATGTTCTGAGCTCTGAAAGGTTTGTGTAATTCAGATGCCAAATTTCACCGCAATCAAAAATGGTGATGCAAAAACCTTGAAAATTTCTGGAATTAGAATGGTAATTTTTTATTTTTTTTTTTAAAATATATTGTTGAGATAGTATAAGAAGCACGATAAAATCGTTCTCCCGATTATGAGTTTTGATTCAGTGACCCTCTGATCACAGTCCTAACCCGCTGAAGCAGATACTGCTGCTGTTTTCTAGCAGCGATTTGAGCTTCGGTGCTGTAAAGCATGAAGCTGGCTGTGGAAGCTTTAACTGAGCACTCGGGTCTGGGTTACATTGGACTTTCTTGATACTTCCGCCCACGTCCCTCGTCCTGCAGTCGGAGGATCCCACCGGGGGGGCTGTGGCGGGGAGGCGGTCAAGAATCCACTCTATCGGGGGTGAAAATTCCCGCCCCTGTCATTGTGACCCCCGATGGCGTGTCACTGTTTCCACTTGTCTTTTTAGTAACGTGTGGACGTCGCGCTGCCTCACTTCTGAGAAGCCTCCGACGGGACTTTCGTTGTGAGTGGCTGGGGCTGCGCTCAGCTGCGGCTGGTGCGTTCTCTCCCCTGCACACTGTCATGGTGAAAGGTCTGCTCTTTCTCATCACCGGCGCTCCCGGTTTCTGACTCCCCTCTGTCGCAATCACTCCCCCACTCAATATGTCTGCCGCTCTAATCCCAGCGCCCGTTCTCCGCGGCTGCCATCACGTCACACGTGATGCGCTGACGGTGGTTCTTTGTGATGTCACGCTGCATTTTCTCCCTGAATGGCCTCCCCATTCTGGCCTCGGGGGTTTATGGTGACTGACACGTGACATGGTGCTTCTTTTGTGACACAAATATGTCCCTTTGTTCCTCTGTTGTGCTGGGAGTTACCTGGGGCCTGAGATCAGCCAGTGCTGGGGTGGGGTGGTATTTTGAAGGTTCTAGGTAAAGAGTGGCCCCCTACGACCCGCCCCCAGGTTCTTGATGTGGTTATTTTACTGGTTTTTTTGGGGGGGTCTCTGACAGAGCACTGACTGGCCACAGGTAAATGTGCTGATCTCAGTTTCCATGAGCCATTACTTTGTAAATGTGGGGGTGTCACACTGTCATTGTCAGTGAATCAATTCCACAGCTCACTGTAAATTTCCCAGGAAATTTCAGTCTTCATTTACTCATGGCCAAGGAAAAATTTCAAACAAAAGCACGTCTTGCGTTTGCGTGGATGGATATACATGCACTCCTGCTTCTTTGTCCGTTTCCTTGGTTCTGCATACGAACACAGAATCTTCTTAAACGTATGGCCAGATTTACCTGCTGCACTTTCGCTGTGACCAGCCGTGAGCGTGAGGTTTCGATGTAGGTGGAGAAGGCGGAACACAACCTCGAGTTTCCACCGGAAACCTCGAATGTTACCTGGTCTTATTTGCCCTTAAAGAGCTGCACTTATTTCGTCTCTGACTGGGCAATTCAGCATTCTTCATTCTCTTCTGATTAGTGCCCTTCAGCTGCTGGAAATGTCTTGCCTTTCTGGTACTTGAGTTGTTCGACTGTGGTCCTCATGTTTTACCCCCACTGATTTTGTTGTGGACAGTGCAGTCGTGTTGCTGTAGTTTCGCCCTGTTGTAATGGTAACCTGCCAGTTCCCAGGTTACTCTGCCCAGACTTTCCTTTACTTGTTGTCTTCACTGCATGGCAGCTTATCAAGCTGCACCAACATACACAACTTGCAAATTGTGGCTAGAGTCTTCAGCTGCGAGGTTCCTCTGAAGACTTGTAATCTTTCTAAGTAAAAGAATGAAATCTTCACTGCGATATGTGGTACAACGCTATATTCTCCTCTGCTGTACAGAGTTCATTCACAGCGACGCAGATAGAGTGTAGCTTTGGTTTGCACTTTTGTGGTGTGTTGTTTTCTGAAATGAAAATGATCATATGACTCTGTGTGGCGTTTTCGAGAAGGGAAATTCTGTTTGTCTGAGTGACAGGGCAGATGAAATATTTATGCATCGTATAATTCTGCCGGCCCCGTTCCTTTAGGTCGAGAGCAAATTGAAGATTTTTGCAGAAGTTGGCATGACGTCAAAAAAACTGTGGCCGGGTATCGCACTTCCACAAAACAACATATTGTCATTCTGAGAAGTTTTACTTCTTGATCGGGGTTTTTTTCATTGAATCGACTGTTACGGTTGACAGGTTTTTAAACAGTTTGTACAAATTTTAAGTACGTTATGGATTTGTGTTATAGGTTTACGCTTTTGTTTATCATAATGGGCAAAGTGATTGTTGAGAAGTGGGAAGGAGTGGGAGTCTTGTCACAACACCTGGAAATTACTCATTTTCATACCTCGAAGCGAGCGCTGTTAAGGTCTACCTTTTTCCTGTCTTGCTGAAGTCATGTGACTTACGAGAAAGGAGGCATGCACTTTACACACATGAATGACACTAAACCACCTGTTCAGCTTTATCTTTTCAGTCACCGCCTCATCACTTAAATAGCTGCTGTGGTGATGATACCAATTAAGACTCAACTTTAATGTGTAGACAGTTATGCTGCAGCTATAAATGAATATATGTGTCTCTGCTACATATTAGCAGGTTGCTAAATTTATCATAACACTGGGTAGAGCCCAAATGTGCGTAACAGATGAGAGAGAAATTGACAAGGACGTTTTGTCTTACACATATTGGCCTGTGACATAACTGATTTGAATTACGAAATCCAGACAAGTGGTTTAAGCCTGCTGGATGCCGTAGATTGGATGGACTCTACATCAATGAAACGACTCATCATACGAGGATGACCTGGGTGATTGATGTGAATCATGGAACAGTATTTATCCTGCATGTGAAGATCCAACGAAAGTAGCTTATGTACATCAGGGAAATGCTCTTCAGGGGCAGCGTGGACCTCACAGCCAAGAAATAACATTGTATGAGAAACAGACGCTCAGTCCCCCATGTACTAATGGCTGAGAGAAAAGAGGACTACAGGTGCTTTTAATCCATCCACTCTCCAAATCAGCTCTGAGCCAGGTCTGCTTTAGAAACTTTGGTTTACTGTACAAGAAAGAATACAGTGGTACATGCGTCCTTCCTCATTCAGCAAGAGTTAAGTACTGAAGTGTTAGGCCATTTGCCCGGAAAAGCAGCTGGTGGCCCCTGTAGGGGAAGGTGAACATCCACAGATGCTGCCAGACAACTATGGTCGTGTGGTTTTGTTGGTTTGTACAGACAGTTCCCCACACAGGACTGGATGTGCGAGCTGGGAAAGCCTGAACAGACCTCGGTGCATGTGTGCCAAGTTCATCAGGCCTCCACTTACCCACTGAAACTACCATTCAGTTTCATTGTCACCAAACTAAAGAAATGCAATTTAATTTAAAAGGTCACCAAGTCAGTTCAATTGTTCAGCTTTATTTTGCAAAACAAAAAATGCCAAATACAGACACCTGGACTAAGATCTTGAACTCCACTCAACATTCTTTAGATCCCTGACAGTTTAAAATACTTAATCTACCAATAACTTTGAAAGCAGCACTTCGGTTGAGTTGCCTGCAAGTGTGTACAACGTTGGCCAGAGGTTGAATCTGGTTTACAAATTCGGAATTGAGCTGGCAACTGTGCAAATCGGTCAACTACATTTTTACAGAAACCATACAAATGATGTTTAAATCGGGCTGTCAAAAGAGTCACCATTAACTACAAAGCGTTGATATATAATCAAGGCCGTTGGTCTTTAGTCCACTTCCTCCATGCGTGAAGCGTCATCGTCGCCCTCTAGGGGTGGAATCTCGTCGGCAGCTGGCGCTGCGCTTGGCTCTTCTGCAGGGATGTCGTCATCATCAATTCCTGACAGAGAGGAAAAAATTAAATTTACATCTGAAATGTACAAAAACAAAATGCTCCACTGACACACACACACACACACACACACACACACACACACACACACACACACACACACACACACACACACAAACGTCCTTCCGGCACATAACCGATCCTACCAAGTCCAAGCTTGATCATCCTGTAGATGCGGTTTGAGTGTGTCTGAGGATCCTCCAGAGAAAAACCAGATGACAGCAGGGCCGTCTCGAACAGCAGGATGACGAGATCCTTCACCGCCTTATCATTCTTGTCAGCATCAGCTTTCTGCCTCAAGGTCTCCATGATGGCATGGTCGGGGTTAATTTCCAAGTGCTTCTTGGCCATCATGTATCCCATTGTGGAGTTGTCCCTCAGGGCCTGTGCCTTCATGATGCGCTCCATGTTGGCTGTCCAGCCGTAAGTGCTTGTGACAATGCAACACGGGGAGGAGACCAGACGGTTGGACACAGTCACCTGTTTAAAAACACAAGTTGAACTTACTACGGGTGGTGAACATCAAACCAGCTGTGTTAATCACACCACCTACATCCACAGTTGATGCAGCATTAAAACTGGTTGCAGTCAAGTTAGCAATTACCTACAAGCATAAAAGCAAAAATTCCAGAACATTCCTACAGCAAACAGGCCCTTTCCCGGTGGTTAATTTCTGCAAACTTTACTTTCTGTGAGGGTTGGGGGCAGAACTAGGTTAAGACGCATTCAAATGTTAAGGGAAAACAAACCGAAGGTAGAACCACAACACACTTAGAGCTCAAACAGCAGCCTTGACCTATGAGGACAGACTCACCTACAGTGCCAAATGGCTGAACTAGGCAACCTGTGTGTGACCAAAATGGTGAAATGACATCAGGAACGCATCTCCACATTTATATTATGTTCAAGGGACAGGAAGAAATGCTTGGGAAGTCTCCGTCAAACCCAATTACCTTTTCTACTTTTTTGTCCAGAATTTCCTTCATGAGCTTGCAGAGGCTTTCGAACTTGGCCTTGTCCTCCTCCATCTTCTTCTTTTCGTCCTCATCCTCAGGCAGCTCCAGACCTTCCTTGGTGACCGAAACCAGGCTTTTCCCGTCAAACTCCTTAAGCTGCTGGACGCAGTACTCGTCGATGGGCTCGGTCATGTACAGAACCTCGAAACCACGCTTACGAACCCGCTCCACAAAAGCGGAGTTGGCCACCTGATCCTTGCTCTCACCTAGTGAAACAAACAGTCTTATTTTAGTCACGTCATCGGGTCTGCTTACACAGCTAGAGGGCCTCCCCTATTTAAAGAATCCCATCATGACTAGAATCAGAGAAGCCAGACAGCTCGCGTTGATGCACGGCATCAAAACCTTATTCCCTTCTGCAAAATCTTGACTCGGCTTGAGGGTAAGGGGATGGGATAAGAACACACCAAGGAGGCATACATACCAGTGATGTAATAGATTGACTTCTGGTTTTCCTTCATGCGGGACAGATATTCTGTGAGAGAGGTCATCTCATCGCCAGACTGGGAGCTGTGGTAGCGCAGAAGCTCCGAGAGCTTCTTGCGGTTCTGAGAATCTTCATGGACTCCCAACTACAGGAAAGGCCAAGACGACATTGCAAATATTATTGCGACTGGTCAAATTTCAGAATTATTTGAAAATGCTGTAGCTATATTTTACCCTCGGCTTAACCTTGAAGAATTTCCAATGTCGGCTTACCTTCAGGTTCTTGGAGAAGGCGTCATAGAATTTTTTGTAGTTTTCCTTGTCCTCGGCAAGCTCTCCAAAGAGCTCCAGGCATTTCTTCACAATGTTCTTGCGGATCACCTTCAGGATTTTGCTTTGTTGCAGCATCTCTCTGGAGATGTTAAGCGGGAGGTCCTCAGAGTCAACCACACCACGGATGAAGTCTATAAATGAACAAGCGGGTTAGGATTAGATTCGGAAGAAAAATATACACACACACAGTACCTCGTAACCCCGGGTTAAGGTCCAACAAACTTACTGCATGGCAAATGCTTTACACAGCACACCTAACCTAACAAACATCATAGCCTAGCCTTACACATGCTTAAAACACTTAGATTAGCCTACAGTTGGGCAAAATCACTAACACAAATCCTATTTTTTTATGTTGAAATTCATGTAATTTATTGAATAATGTACTGAAATTGAAGAAAAAAAAAAAAGAGAAAACCCATCGACCCACCATACAGTCGAAGTACCGTAACACGGATCATCTTCATCCGGGAAGTGTCTATATATGAATCATGAGCCACAAAAGATGAGGGGAAGACAGCCGTCCACACTTACTCAGATATTCTGGGATGAGCTCCTCGCAGCTGTCCATGATGAAGACCCTCCTGACGTACAGCTTGATGTTGTTTTTCTTTTTCTTGTTCTCGAACAGGTCAAAGGGCGCACGGCGGGGAATGAAGAGCAGAGCCCTGAACTCCAGCTGGCCTTCCACGGAGAAGTGCTGAAACGGAAGGTCACACCGGTAGGCATCACTCGCGCACTCTACTGCCAAGTGGCAAGCAAATCGGATATCATTTTCCCCTGATATCAGCACATTTGGATAGCGAGGGGAATTTTAAAGACGCCTGCAGCAGGAAGTGTTTGCAGAAGGTCAACCGCAGGCTCTTGCCTTACCTTGACGGCCAGATGATCCTCCCAATCGTTTGTGAGACTTTTGTAGAATTCTCCGTACTCCTCTGTGGTGATGTCATCAGGGTTTCTTGTCCAAATGGGCTTGGTCTTGTTCAGTTCCTCCTGATCAATATACTTCTCCTTGATCTTCTTCTTCTTCTTCTTATCCTTGTCCTTGGCATCTTCCTCGTCATCCGAACCGACATCCTCAATTTTAGGCTTGTCCTCACCTTCCTCCTTGTCTTCCTCTTTTTCTGTCTTGTCCTCCTCAGCCTCATCATCACTGATCTCCTTATCACGCTCTTTCTCAACCTACAAACAACGTCCAAACACAGCGGAAGTATTCAATATTCTAAACAGGAAATTTCATCTTAAGAATTCAGGTGACTGGCATACTGGTAAGGGTCTACCCTAGGTTCACACTCTTCTGCCCTGCCTTGGGTAGGTTCCAGGACCCCCCCCCCCCCCCACAAATATTAACCAGACAAAACAGCCTTACAGAAAAGAAAAAAAAAAAACTTACAAAGAGAGTAATGGGGTAACCAATGAACTGGGAGTGCTTCTTAACGATCTCTTTGACACGTTTCTCCTCAACATACTCTGTCTGATCCTCTTTCAGGTGCAGGATAACTTTGGTTCCACGGCCAATAGGTTCACCTGCAATTCAACACCGGCAGAATTTGAATGCACAGGTTCATATTAGCAATTTCATACGCAACTGTCCTCTTTTCAAAGATGACTCACCATGGTCAACTTTCACCGTAAAGGACCCCCCGGCAGAAGACTCCCAGGCGTACTGCTCGTCGTCGTTATGCTTTGTGACGACCACCACCTTCTCGGCCACAAGGTAGGCCGAGTAGAACCCCACACCAAACTGCCCTATCATCGATATGTCAGCACCAGCCTAAGGGAGAAAATGGACAGAATGCATGAGAAATCTGAATGAGACGACATCACTGGGTTTAGCTAGACCTAGTCAGATCAGTTAGATTGTATCTAGACCCAGTCATGCACCTCTGTGATGACAGAGCAGATCTACAAAGCTATTTTTTTTGTTTTTGACAATTTCTTCTGTACCATTTCATACCTCCACACAGATCTTTCAGACATTGTGAAATGCATGCCGTCTTCGAGTAAACACGTGTATAACTTTTCGAAATCTTTTTTTTTTTTTTGAGTCACAGATGTTAACGAAGCAGCACTTCCAGGTGACCTGAACACACACACCTGCAAGGCCTCCATAAAGGCCTTTGTTCCAGACTTGGCGATGGTTCCCAAGTTGTTTATCAGGTCAGCCTTAGTCATGCCGATTCCCGTGTCCACGATGGTCAGCGTGCGATCGTGAACGTTGGGGATGATGTCAATCTTCAGGTCCTTCCCACTGTCCAGCTTGGTGGGGTCAGTCAGGCTTTCATATCGAATTTTATCCAGTGCCTTGTGGAAAGAGTCACGGTTACATGATACTTGTGCAGCGTCCCATTTGTACTACAGCTGAGAAAATGCCACACTCCCCAGACAGGATTAATCGACCGCATCTACCCAACAGCGACTTTGCGCTACCTACATCAGAGGCGTTAGAGATGAGCTCCCTGAGGAAGATCTCCTTATTAGAGTAGAAGGTGTTGATGATCAGGGACATCAGCTGAGCGATCTCTGCCTGGAAGGCAAAGGTTTCAGCCTCCTCCTCTTGTCGCATTTCTTCAGGCATCTGTATAGCAAAATTGACATTCTGGTAAGTACCACTCACCCAGTTACATAACATTGATGACTAAAGGAATATGTACTTGGGAAACGAGCAAGTGAACTCCCCCCCCCCCCCCCCCACCTAGCATAGTGACGGCATATTGTACATTCATATTCTATACTTGCACTACCTTTGACATTTACAGCCCTGAACACTTGCTATTCCAAATAGTATACTGCAGTTGTTCTAAAATATTTTCATATCGACTTGATTACTTCTCACCTACTTCTCTTGTGCATCCTGTTTTCCATTTTAAGTATTTCACCTTAAACTCTTCGTTTCCTCATACTTAAGCTATGTGTATTGTGGTATGCTGTTTGATTTGTGTTTGCCGCTGTTAAATGGTTTTCCCGATCGGGGTCAATAAAGAACATCCATCAATGTATCATTCATATCGACAGTACTCACTTCCATTTGGAACGGAGAGGTGCATTTACAGTTTTTTAGATTAATGCACAGCGTTAAAATTCTTCACTGCGGTCTCAAATTGTGCACACTCATGCAGCCATTTGATTGGGCAGCGTCGCGCAGGACACAACGTCACAGACGCACAATATGGCGACGCCCAACACGCCGACAATGAAAGCAGCACATGGTTAACGCAATGAACCGCAATGACTAGAAGCATTTTACCAAAATGAAACTAGCGTTCTTGTTTAAGGGCCGCCAAATACACGAAAAATAGCACGGCAGTACTAAAGTCGCAAAATGAAGGACCAAATCGCAAAAGGAAATAAACTCAGTTACCTACACTGAAACCTAGCTAGTGGACGGGAACAATATTCGCCCAGCAAGTCAGACATTTACCGTAAAGTACACAACATGTCCACAATAAAAACGAGGCCCTGTTTAAGACAGTTTTGCGTTATCCCGTGGGACAAATTGTTATGCGATTGTATTATTGATAATCCTGTTATGAATTCATACTTGTTACCAAATTGCGTCCAACTGCAATTAAGGTTTCAAATACAGCCCTCTGATTTCTCTTCGACAATGCGGACCGCGTCTAGCACTGGCTTCGATATTCCTAGCTACATGCTTAATGATGAGTAAACAACACACAAACAAACAAAAGCAGCGGGCCTTTCGCGTTTTTTCGACAGGAAAAAGTAAATACAAATACAATTTACATAACGCTTGCAGTCGAGGTGGGGATCAGAAGACATTCACGACACCACACATTATAACTACTGCTATTCGTTATGCGTTTCGACATTTTTCCCCGTTTTCAACTATTTTAACTGTTTTTTTTAAGAAATACATATTTATGTTACAGTACCTTGACTTGTTTTCCGGGTAACGTTCTTGAATTAAATGCGACTGAGGTACCCTGATCCTGCTACACCGTGAGGTATGGAAATTGAAAGGGGTAGCATTGAAAAGAACGATATCTATATAGCCTGTGTATATATGCGTGCGTATCCCTCCGCTGAAAGGGCACCGCACGCTGTGCTGGTGTATGTCACTGCAGTGTCTTTGCAGAACACGGAAAAACTTGTTCGTTTAAATATAAGTTTGTGTATATAATGCA
This sequence comes from Brienomyrus brachyistius, assembly GCF_023856365.1. Lineage (NCBI taxonomy): Eukaryota > Metazoa > Chordata > Actinopteri > Osteoglossiformes > Mormyridae > Brienomyrus > Brienomyrus brachyistius. Next base: position 17,155,832 of record NC_064551.1, on the reverse strand, counting down.
GTGGTGCTGCATGGACACAAGCTGAAAGACAGAAAGGCAAATAGCCTTATATGTGCAACTTTGTTTTCGCGACAGTGCATTTAAATGTATGGTTTAAATTAGTTGTCCGTCGGTTAAAAAAACGATCTGCAGTCATTGTACGCAAGTGTCATGCATTTTCTGTTTTTATATGCTTTTCCCTTAAACATGTTTCTCGTGAAACCTAATGTTTGTTGGGCTGTTTTGCTGTAACACGGAAGGATATCTGTCTGCTTTTGTGGTTGTACTTCGGTTTTTCCAGCACTTTCCATGCGTGGGTTATAGATATAGAAATACTAGATTGGAAGGCCTCTTAAGCGGGAAGGCGTCTGTGGCTTGGCAACAAAGAGCAGTTTTCTATTTCTATGATAACGCCCACCGGAAAACTGACGTCATGCTTTCCTTTATGCGGCGTTTCTCGTCGCATAGGCAGCAGGAGATACCTACACGACATATGGAGGTTTTAGGGTGTGTGTTCTTATATAATTCGTTAAGGCTGGAAGGACATGAATTTACTAGTGATCAATGTGTAGCTAAACAGCTAGCACATTTATATGCTGCCCATTCGTTCATTTATTTATTCATTGTTTGTTAAGTCGACGAGACCTTTGGGCTTTCAATGAATTAGTTAATGTGGGAGCTTCTTTATATTTGAAACAAAGAAAAATATATGTTCTGAAAGGTAAAGGTGAATTTTAGGTGATATTCCTCATCTGATATTCCTCAGCGCCATTGCGCCCCATTAGCTGGAGGGGGGGGGCATTCAGTATCTTTGCAGGAACCCCTTATACAAAATTCTGTTTTAATACTACAGATTGAGGTTTTTATCATTAATCCTACAGCATTTATCAGAAACGGTGTTCCGGTTTTCAAAATCGTAAAATGTATGACCTTGGGGAAACTCATTGGCTGGCCGTCATTTTCAATTTGTTGAATTTCAATGTTGTCGTTCATGTTTGACATGTTGATGGATTTTTAGATGGTCAGTGCCTGATCCCGGAAGAAAATTAACATTAAAACTGACTGCCATGGCTATTTACTGTTTTTAAGCCGTGCAGAGTATTATGTTTATTGGGTCTTAAGGTGAAAAAGGAAGAACTCAGTCACGTGATTCTGCGATAAATTAACTCCACTTACACTGGCAAAACGTCTATACTTATCAGTAATAAATACTTTCTATGATACTTACAAATATTTTTTTCAAATACGAATGTAACGTACAATTAAATATTTACAATTTAAAATTCAACAATAAGCACATTGATGCTAGACTCGATTTCAAGTATTCTGTTGGGTATACCGTGACAAACTAAGACTTTGCAAAGCATGCGATTTTTGAGTGGCTTCGATAGGACTGAAAGTCCTAACTACTGTTTAAATCGCAGTTTTTCAATTATACTTCGATTTTCCCGCTATAGCCTATATTCTGCCATCAGTGACATCAAAGTACGAGATATTTTGTATCATTTCGTGTTAGTGACCAAACTGCAAGCGACTGCGGCATTTCAGAGGATGCTTCAACTCTTTGTTCCAATTTTGTTTGAAAACATATAATTTGTTTATATCTGGATGTTATATAACATTATTCGATGCTCAAACACTCGCTACTGAACGTATCAGAGACTACAGTGTAAAGGCAACGAACCCATGCCGACTACGAAGAGCTTCCGGCCGAGTAACATTTTCTTGCCATGTAAGCAGATGCGAACTCATTGCGAAAGATGCTTCCTTGGTGTGGTGTGTGACATTATGAAGGCTGCATTCGTGTGGCTACAATGATTTTATACACTTGATACCCTCCTTCATCATATCGGCATCCATCCATCCATGTTCAAAAACCGCTAGACTTGTTCTGTGTCGCGCACCCCCACCCTTTCCCCTTGTTTCGTGGTAACTTGGAAAAAGTAGGTTAATGTGCATGGCTGATATCGCGAGATTTGGAGCAGCATCGCGTGGTGCTGGTACAGTGGCACTGGCAGAGGACAAGGGAACTTTCGTTAAATGCACAGTGGAGTAGATTTCGATGATAAAGACTACTGTTGCAGTTTAATTGTGAAAATAAATTTTGATTTAGACCCAATGACACTTATATGCGTCATCGATGTCTCATTTATAATGATTAATACTCTGAAAAGAGGGTTTGGTCACATAAAACGTATTCCACTAGGTGGCATGACTGTCTCAGTCTGAACGTGGATGTCATAAAGCAACATAATGAACAAATGGAGGCCAGAGGCATTAGTTGTTACAACTTCAGCTGCATGTGTAGCATACAACCCAAATCATGCAGTAAGTGCTGAAAGCATTTAAAAATGCATAATTCGTGGAATTTGTCATATGGAATTTTAATCACTGGACTTTCTGAAAATGCAGAATGTTTTTGGAGTTCAAAACAGCTGATAGTGAATTGGAACATTATAAAAAAAAAATAGCACATAACGAAAAGTAATGACAAAACTTTAAAAAAATATGTTTAATCCTTTCTTGTTAAACCCACCTAGATAAGAGTACACAGTGGACCTGTGTATGGTTTGAACTAGGTGAGGTTGGAATATATTCTTCCTTTTTCTCGATTATTTTCTCTCTCTTCATAGACTGGTTTATGTTGCTTTTCTGCTGAACTGTGTTACTCACCCGCCAGCATTTGAAATAGGAACTCTACCCTTTGACCTACTGGTGAGTAACAAAGATCCGTTCAGCTGTTTGAAAACCAGCAAATGAGGTTTATTGGTTTGAGCTGGAATTTCCAGTAGGTTCTAGAGTTCTGTACTGTGTCATTGCAACACCAGGGCTGCCATCCCTCACACATCTGCCATGACGCTCACGCTTTCTGACTCTCACGCTCACACAAGAAATCAGCATATCTATGTTATTCCATTATAAACCTAAAATCACCAGAAAAGATTTGTTTAGCCATTTGAAATCGGCTAAAATCAAAAGCGTTGGAGTAGTTTTCAAACACCACAGACTATTTACAAGGTAATGAAATTGTGACATACATGTAAATTGAAAATCTCACGCCAGTCAGCTGACCAAACCCTGTAACACTGAAAAAGGATATAAAGGTAACATTATGTGACAACCTGTTCCACCAGTTTCAATACATTCTTTGTTTCACGTTTATTTTTGCAAATATGATGATTCAGAAGGTCATATATTCATACAGGCAACTTGATTCTGCTCCCCGGGAAGGATCACACATAACCTAAAATGGTATATTTTGTTTCAGTCAGTCTTTATATATTTTTTTGTATGTGATGTGTTTGTAATACACAAAACTCCGTATGTAAGTAATATACACATCAAGTTCAATATTTTGGTTTTCTGGATTGTTGAAGAGAAAACCCATTCTGGAGAATTCCATAGAAAGAAGAGAACCTTAGGCTTTTTTCCACTTGGTGTAACGTTGGCTGTGGTTCTGTCAGTGATGTTCCTGATCCTTGAGGGCAGCTGTGTTTTAAAGGGTGATGCATGGAAACAGGTTGAATAGGCAAAAACAAAAAACTGAGTAAACAGCCATATATCAGAATGCTAAATTATTCAGACTGTGACTTTCCTTCTGAATGGAGTGACTGCAATAAATTTGACAATGTTGTATGTTGTGTGATGTTTCTCTTAGGGTAGGTTACTGCAGTGCTGTAATGGACTTAAACAATGTACAGAGTAAGATGAGACTGGTACGTGTAGTTGGATAAAGGACAGTCAGAGAAAAATTCATCATGTCAGAGTTTCACTATGAAATTATCATTATGAATTGTACAGGAACCTGACCATCATCTGGGAAAGAGGGTTAGAAAATGGACAGAAGGCTCTGTGTGGAGAGGTGTGTCTGCGACATACAGCTTCATCTCCTCCCATTGCTCTTGTGGTTACTGGGCGGCATGGAGGCTGAATCCATTGATCACCACTGACAGAGATGGACAGCTGAACGTCTGATTGGCTGTAGCTGGATGCCGGCCAATGCTCATGATGTACGGATCCTGCCACCAAACCCGGCCAGACTCAGAAAATCTGCCCTCTCTCTATACACACATCCGCTTTTATGACAGTGTAATAAGTTACAAAAATGAGGAATATTTTAAGTTCACCCTGTGCTATAACTGCATACCTACAAACCGTTGCTAATTTTCTTGGAAATTGTTCAGTCGCTTCAATCATGGTTCATATTTTGAATAATTTGTTAAATTTGTAAAGTATGTCGATTGTGGCAAGGAAATCCTCCATTTTTGGTATATCAGGATGATTTTGAAATGTCCGATAGAAATGGACTAAATGCTGATGATGACGATGATATTCTTCAGGTGTAGGAGCGCGGTGTCCGGCGGGACGAGCTGCGGAAGTGCGGCTGTATCAGTATCCCCTGGCCACACGCGGACTTACTTTGGCAGCTCTAATCAATCTTCCGTGACTGATAAGAAAAATAAAATGCGTAGCAGAGCACCTGGGATGTCTCTCATCAATCAAGTAAATCGCATTTAGTCTGTAGTACAGCAGTAATAAAGCTGTAACAGTATTAAATCTGGGGGGATGATACAGTAACATACAGATTTTCATGCTAGGGCTAACTGTTTGCTAAGATAACTGCTGCTGATGATGGGAGTCTTTCTCCTATGCAACATGAAAATCGCATTGAGAAATGCTTAAAATCACCAAATGAGATTATATGTAACTCAAGCCGAGACAGACCCATTATCCCCCCTGACCAGTTCTGGGTCTTTCAGCCTGTTGCAGTGGCCAGGGCCCCATAGGTGGCTAGAAAAGTGCCTGTTGGTTTTCTCTTTAGGGTTAGCCAGGAAGAGGGTTGGTGAAATATGACACTGGCAAAAACAAAAAATACCAAAACCAGCAGGCAGGTTCACGGACCTGACAACAATAAACAAGGGAGGAGATCACAGGCTCAAAACTGAACAGAACACATAAATATATGAGGCAGAACAAGGGACAGGTGGAACTGACAAATTCTAACAAATTTAGTCACGTGCCCTCCGTCTCCCTCCACATTCCTTACATGGGTGTTTTCGTGTATAAACAAAATCAGCCCTCTTAAAGTAGACCAAATAGTGGACAAACAAAAATGGCACTGTTTTCTTTTTTTTTATTATTATTATTTTTTGTTTTCACATTTGAAGTTCCTTTGAAGGAGGACTCAGTTCTCTTTTGGGTTCACTTCAGGTCTGATGGAACCTCAGTCCTCCCTCGGTTCACGCTGTAGTTCCTCTGGAGTTCTCAGACCGTTACTGCTTTGGATAATGGGTAGCATCCCAGTGCAATAGCATGTGATCTGAACGGCAAGCCTACTGGGCTAAAGTACCCCGGCAAAAGGGAAAGTGAGTTTGGAGCATTTTGTGTTCACGATGCACAGGCTGGTCTCAGTTCCGTTAGTTTCAGAGGGGTTGGAGTTTGTTTGGAATGTTCACATATGTGCAAAAAAATGCTGACTAATCACTCTGTTGGTTTTGAGAACTGAAAGAGACCAACGTGAAAACACCTTATTTGTCACAAACCTTCCATCCAGTGCATCATATTGAAGTCTTCTGGAAATTCTATCTTGGTTTCTGTCGTCCTCTATAGTTAAAAGGCATTAAGGAAGGATTTAAAGACAAGAAGATACATCCTGTTCCACTATTTTCAGTATATAGCTGTTTTTATTGTGGATGTTTATTTCTTTTTCTTCACATTCCTCTGCATAATTCATATGGAGATGTTTACTCATGCGGGCAGCCTGATTCTGACCTCCAAGGATGATCATATATAACCTTAAATGCTTTGTTCTGCTCCAGTCAGTCGTTATGTATTTCCTTTAACACAATGTGTTCGGCATAGACAGAACTCCCCCTATGTGCTTTCTTTACTCTGCATATCAAACTAATGGATGGCTAAGAAAGTCGGTGACATTTAACCCTGCGTCTGTCTGCCATTGGCCAGGGTACAATGGATAGCTGATATTCCCCAATGTGTAGAATCAAAGTTGATTGGTTGCTTCCACATGTGTTTTAAGTTAACAGATATATAAAGCTATCCATCCATCTTCTACCAGCTTATCTTGGTCAGAGTCATGGGCTTGCTTGCTTGCTTGTTTGTTTGCTTGTTGGTGGAATGGTAGTGTAGTGGTTAGCACTGTTGCCTCACTGCTTTGAGACCAGGGTTCAAGTCTCCAAAATGGCTTTGTGTGTATGGATTTAGCATGTTTTCCCCATGTGGTTGTGGGTACTCTGGCCCATAGGCTTCAGACACCCCACCCTCACCCTGAATATGATAAGCAGTTATGGAAACAGATAAAAGATTTGTTTAGGCTTGATTTGTTCAAGTTAAACTGCGAGTTTAACTTTGAAGCTCACAGCTCCAGTGACTCATCAACATGGACTCATGACTTAGACTCAGGCTGGACGGTGATAAGTGGACATGAGCAGCTCTGCACTCTGCCCTCCTGACAGCTGCATCAGCCACCAGCGTGGTTCCCTTTTACCAGGTATCAGATTTATCAGGCATTTGACCGGATGCCTACAGAGCCACATTCAGCGCAGAACTTACCCCGAGTGACTGAGATCTCTGCTGTCAGGTACAGTACAGCAATACCTTTACCTCTACCTGATATGATTATATCAGTCATACTTTAGTTTTACTTACTTCTTAAAGAAATCCTTTCTGCCTCTTCTCGTTACTCAAATTCAGTAGCTATTTGATTTTTTTTTTAGTTCTTGGGACATTACTGTCCCTAAAAATGGTGGTCAAATGTATTAACAATGCCGGCAATATGCTGGAATATTAAGAGACTTCTGGTTGATTGTCATGAATAAATTAATTATATTCACTGAAAATGTGATTGTGTGGAATGTAAGTAATGTATGATTTAAATCACTGGAAATCTGTTAATAGTTTGTTTGAATGATGAAAGCTAGTTTTCGGTGGTACATCTAGCTTGGCCGATGCAGGGTAAAGGCAGTACAGGATTAACCTGAAAACAGATCATTTTAATAAGATTAACATGGTCTTCCTGCACATCCCGGCAATGTCAGGTTCTTGGTGGAACCTGGTATATTTATAGCCTGTGGCTAATTTAAGGAAGAGATGAACAAATGTTTGGTGGGAGCAACAAATACCACGGTAATGAAACCACGTACAGATGCTCAGAATCAAATTTCCATGAAGAGTGAAGCACATACATGCACACGCAGACACACACATATATACACACATACACGCACACGCAGACACACACATATATACACACATACACGCACACGCAGACACACACATATATACACACATACACGCACACGCAGACACACACATATATACACACAAACACTTTCACACGCAGACACACACATATATACACACATACACGCACACGCAGACACACACATATATACACACAAACACTTTCACACACAGACACACACATATATACACACATACACGCACACGCAGACACACACATATATACACACAAACACTTTCACACACAGAAAAGCAGTTTAATGACTCACAGGAAAACACACACATAAAGACATAAACACACACTTTTTATGAATAATGTTCAGTCATAGGTTTGCAACCTTGAAAATCATTAACATTGTGAACAATGCCGCATGCCATTCGCCAGCTTGCATGATATTTAAATAATAAGTACTTTTTCCCGTATTTGGGGCAAATCTCTGTTTTCCCTTGGAGTTTAAATGGTTTAAAATAGACGTGAAAATATAGATTATCAGATGAACGCTAACTTGTATAAGAGGGGACATGACAGTTTTACTTAAATCGTTGTTCTCAAGTAGAACAGCCTTCCCAGAACATTCTGTGGAAAAGTGTGATAACATTTCCGAAGGCATGTCTTTGTTACCTAGCTGAGCATCTTTTGCGTGGTCTGAAGTTGTTATGCATATTTTTGAGCTGTGGGTGGAAACTGGAGTAACCCCACAATGACACTGAGAGCCAGAGCAGAGACTCAAACCCCAGTCTCACAGGGGCGAGGCCACACTGTTAACCGCTGCACCACCAAGCCACTTCAAGTGTGTGAGACACTGTGGAGAAAATCCTTAGAAAGAAACAGATTTTCTTCCAATGTTGGTGGCCTACTGCCTCTTAAGAGAACATCCATCTATGTACCAACTGCTTATGCTGGTCAGGGTCACCTGGAGCTTAATCCCAGGCAATATCCTGGATGCGATGCCAGTCCAACAGAAGGCACAAACCCTACGCAAAGATGCCAGTTTCATCTGCATGCCTAAGTGCTGCATGAGGAAACCCGTGCATCACAGGGTGAAAATGCAACCTCCAGTGCAACAGTGCAGAAGTAGGATTGAAACCCACAATGCCGGAGGTGTGATTTAGCAATGCTGCAGCCCATGTCACCATGCTCACATGAGAATGTATAATGAATGGATGCATCCTCAGATTACCATGAAACTACATCATTAAGCTGTGCGGCATGCTAATATTGATAATAATTATGCAGAGAGTGGAAATTTGTCATGGGTGAATAAGGGGCAACGCACAAAAGAAAAAACCTGAAAGATTTTTAAAAATGTTAGAAGAATCTGTATAAGAACAGGCCTAGCTAGCTAGCTCATCCCCAGCTCCTGAGCCACGGTCCTCTCCAGATCCACGCTGCTGGCCCTCAGCTTCTTTAATGATGTAATCAGTCCAATCAGAGCCAGCAGAGCTTCGTTAACTGGGAGTCGTTCGCCATGATGGCATAGATGCCGCTAAGATCAGCCTCTGCTTCCGCTCCGGTAGCCGCTGACTCACAACGCGGGTAAATAATATTGTAGTGAGTCCAGCAGCATCAACGTCTGCGGACAAATCTGTCGTTATAGCGGAGGTTTGTTTGTTGGGCATGAATATGAATGTGTGTAATGCGTGGGCCGCGGCCAGAACAGCATCCCATTCTTCTCTGTGCTTACGTGGCATTTCCTTAATGCAAGCAGCCACTCGGACGCTACAGTGATTTATTCTGTAGCTGTTGTCCACAACAATCACTCTCTGACTTTAATCATGGGGACTACTGGGCTCCACAAGCTATCACTGCAACTGGAGAAAAATCTCCAGTAATTATACTGAAATTATCTAATTTCATAACTGATCCTTTGAGTAAAAAAAAAAAAGAAATGTGTAAAGGACGTGGTCAATAAGCCAAATCTAGATATATCAGTGGACAAAATAGCTGAAGAGATCTAAGACTGCAGGGAAGCAATTTGCTTGTGGGCTTTACTCCTGAATTATGGAAGAATTTACTCACAGATAATCAATAGTCTATGATAGTGTATTGAGAGGATAAAGTAACGAGGTAAACGCAGCATCGACATGAGAGAAAACAGTCTGAAAACTCTGGATCCTCCTCACAGGCTTTATACATCACAGTGTATACAGTGATACATCACGGCATCTCAAAGTTACACCTGACTTACGCAGTACATCATCAATAAATAGTCTGGCATTTTTCAAAAACCAATCATTTCAGTTTATTTTTTGTTATTGCAGTCATATTATTATTATTATTATTCCATCCATCCATCCATCCATCCATCCATCCATCCATCCATCCATCCATCCATCTTTCACAGCAGCTTATTCAGTTTGGGGTCCCAGGTGATCCTAGAGGTACAGAGTAGGAGGCAAAGACACGCTGGAAGGTATGCCAATACATCGCCTTATATATACATAATGTACCTCGCACATGTGAAAAGCAGACAGGCTACACCACCCGCTCTTTTTTTCTAGTTATGTAATTGTCTAAGCCAGAATAATACTATACCGACTCCACTGTTATATTTTTAGCTGTAGCTTTTTGCGAACAGAATAATTATATTCACTGGTGGCTATTAAATCCGTGTTTACTCCCATTTTAAATTCACACCTATATAACACACTGCTCACGGTATCTGTCTCGCAGCTAAATATTACACATCTTAATTTATATTAAGTGCATTTTCGTACTGTTTCCATTACAAAAGCCTGAAAGTGCAATGGTCGTTAAACAGTTTATGTAACAAAGACGTGTGACTAATTTGTGGATTTTGTCTTACTTTAATTTAAGCCGTATTTGAAGGCAGCGTGTCGGACACGGCAGCCTATCCGGGCTCACAAGCAAGGCAGATGGTCAGGATGGCCACACCTGTCGTTTCTAATAAAATTCAATGCATTTCAATTATTTATATTTAATTCATGCTGATATTTGAATAATAAGAATATACATATATTCATATATAAAAATTAGCATGCACCATACATAATATAATAAATAAATATATATTTATATTTCTAAAACGAGGCTGGAGCGGCGTTTCACCGGGGGTCGGGCTGAGTAGGATGCGCTCAGTGTCCCACACGCTCTCCTCCGCTCCATCATCCCTCCCTGCGCATCTCGCCCAGGTGCTCCGATCGGCTCCGCTCATCAGCAGCCCGGATGTAGCACGCCGTCCCCGCATCGGTACCGGATCGTAGAGCTGCACACTGGAGGGCGATAAACATGGCGCTGGCGACAACGTAACGGCACAGACGCGGAGCGATAGCAACCTGCGGGACATGTGAGGTCGGCGGCCGGGCCAGCGGGTAAGTCGGGCATCGAGATCGGCGATCTCGCCTCCGTACCGGGGAAATAAAGCGCACGGGTGGCTCGATCCCTTTCCGGTGGCTCACCCATTACAAAGCACTGGTTCTCCTTCCTCATCGGGCACTCCGGGAATAAACAGAGGCGCAGATCAGGGTTCAGGCATCGATGATGCTTCAGCACCGTCTGTGGGGCTGCCGGGGATGGACGGTCCTTCAAACCCTATATCATAGCAGTTTAATGGACGAGTGTCAGCGAAATGCATAGGCACACTCCGGGTTGCAGCCTCACGTCCATGATAAAGAGCCGCTTCATAGCCTGTTTCCGCCCGTAACATTGCTGTGCGTGCATGAATGAACTGTCACCCTGCCTCCCTGCAAAGGGACATCAACAGCATCGTTTCTGTCTTCACTTAATTGGAGTGAGATTCAGTGAAAGTAGATAATGGTCATGTAAAATATCATGCGGCTGTCACTGTTCAGCTGGACGCTTTAGATTCAGTGCTATTGTTCGTTATCAGCACAACGACAAAACAAATATCGTGTTAAGCGTACGCTAAATGCATGCTATGCAGAATGATCAATTATTTCTTTGCAGAACAAAAATATACAAATGCGAATCTCCATGAATTTATTTTACACCCCACACCCCATATTGTGTTAGTTTAATTTTTTCCACATAATATTAAAGGCACATTGAAAGTTGTGCTGTGCAGGAAAAACAGGTAGCCTGCAAATTTGGAAGCGATTGCAGAGCTTATCATATCGGGCTGTGTGTTCATCATGTCTAATCACACACATCCTACAGCCTAACAGTGGTTGCAGTAATAAAGAGGACAGGGCCCTTATTTAGTTTACTGTGATGTTCAGGATAAAGTACCTGTGTTATTCAAATCACTGCCTAGTATTTAGAGGTCAAAGGGCACAGGGTAAAGGGAATGACAGTTTTTATGCAACAAGTGTAGCATCTTATATGTTTTACAATAATTGTGATAAGAGGCAGTCCTTAGTTTTGGAAGTTATTTGGAGAATACACACACACACACACACACACACACACAAGTTTGTAATTATAGCTTTGTGGGGACTCTCCATTCATCTCTATGGGGAAAACTCTGATCCCAACATGACGACCTTAACCCCCACCCAGCCCTAACCTTAACGATAAGTAACCAAACTAAATATGAGGCTTTTGGCATTTTTAGTTTTTTGATTGCGTTCACAGATCTTTGTGATCTTTCTGGGGACCTGAAACACAAACAACCAACGCACACACACACACACACACACATATACACAAAGTTTCAGGTATTCCTCCCTGGTACTCACGTCTTGGGAATGTATTTGGGGAAATTCGGATCTATACAGAATTATTCCAGAAGGCAGGTTCGAGTTTAAATGTTAGTCCGGCTGTAATATATTTCAACAAAATATACACAAACATATAAAAATAGCACAGTGTGACATCCATCCATCCATCCATTTTCCAAACCGCTTATCCTACTGGGTCGCGGGGGGTCCGGAGCCTATCCCGGAAGCAATGGGCACGAGGCAGGGAACATTCCAGGATGGGGGGCCAGCCCGTCGCAGGGCACACTCACACACCAGTCACACATGCACACACGTGTGCTAGGGGCAATTTAGCAAGTCCAATTAGCCTCAGCATGTTTTTGTGCTGTGGGGGGAAACCGGAGTACCCGGAGGAAACCCCACGACGACATGGGGAGAACATGCAAACTCCGCACACATGCAACCCAGGAGGAGACTTGAACCCGGGTCCCAGAGGTGTGAGGCAACAGTGCTAACCACTGCACCACCATGCGCCCCGTGTGACATACATACATACATATATAAAGTCTTAATTTTTTTATGTCAACTAATATGATGTTTATAAAAAGCTGGAGCGGGATTTTCATAGTTTGACAGGCTTTGATATTACACTTAATGTATGATGCAGAAAATTATGATACTTTTAAGCTATATTCTTGGGAGATAATGAATCTAATCTAATTAATGTATGTGTATTGTGGTTATTGTGGAAAATAAAATATCACCCGCTTACTTAATTACCTTTTCCCTTCTCAGTAATTAAACTGAGTCATAATTTCTTGTGAGGAGTTTTCTGTTTTGTGTCTTGTTGGGTTGCTGTTACGTTGAGCCACTTCAGCGGCCGTTCAGATCTTGATTGTCGGGAAATATGAGCCGATTATTACATAAAACTAGAATAAACTCTTTTTAGTATCACTCCAGATAATGGTGCTGTTATTATTTACACTTCTGTGTAAAATATTCCTGCTTCTGCTGGCTGGATGTGCTCTTGAATTTGCTACGAATGTTCAAGAGCCAAACAAAACCTGTGATCTTCAGAATGAGCAGAAGATAAGTAATCTCTGTCTTTCAAAGTCACATCACATAAAATTAAAAGGGAAAATGGAGAAAAATCCAGGGCTGACTCGGACAGTATCTCATCTTAAAGTGTAAAATGCAGGATGAAAGTCCTCCTGTGTTCATTTGTGGGTCAGAATACTCGCATTTTCCCTTTCACACTTACGGAAAGTAGGTTTGTCTTTTGATTAACTTAGATTGTAGTCTATAATTCACACAACTTATGAAGCACATATGATGGTGAAGGGGATCAGAAGCAGAAGTATTTCTAAATTAAGCTGCTAGGTTTAGTGTTAGCAGGCCCCAGAATCAGTGAGTACGAATGCTGCTTTTTGGTTATTTGGGGATTAGGGTCCTTTTCAGGGGCAACGGGGACTTTGTTGGGAGCAATTTTCTGAAAAAGAAAAAAACGAATCAAAGAAAAGTAATGCTGGTGATCTCGGGGTGTTGCTCGAGGTCTTCAGTGTAGATTACTGGGGGTCTAAAAAAAAGATCTCAAAATGTATGTGCATTCGGAGGAGTGAAGAACTAGTGAGACTGGCCAGGACCCCTGTCCACTTGGCTTCCCCTCCTAAGATGGCCGAAGGCCTCTGCACCCTTTCCCCCACAAAGGAATATTTTCTCGTGTAAGAAGAATGGCTTGAGGGAGATCTCGAAGGACATTTTACATCTGCATCTATTTATTTAGGAGATGCTCCTATCCAAAGTGGAGGCAGATCATACATCACAAGCAAACAGCCGTCAAGGAGCCAGCTTTGTTACGGGTGCTGCGTGGCTGAGCTGCTAATGAATACTCAGTAACAAGTACAAGTCAGTATTGGAGTAAGGGCTATAAAATATGTTGCAAACCATTGCAAGTACAACGGAAAAGGTATTCAAATTAAGAGGAGGCTCTTAAAAATATGAAAAATGAGTCAGTATTGACAAGAGACCATAATTAAGGGATAACGGACGTATATGGGGCATATAAGTGGTTGTATGACCTATTCGAGGTGCTTGGGTTCTGAGGCATTTCTTGAAGGTTGAGGCTGACTAGATGACAAGTTCATTCCACCATTGAGGAAGTACACAACTTAGGGCTGCATTCACGTGGTGAAGGGATCTACTGACAACATTAGTTTGCTGAACTGATGAGGATGTTGAGGATTCAATGGCAGATGCTGTCTTGTTAATGGTCCTGAAAGCCGGTACCAAGAACTTGAAGCAAGAGTGCAACATGAGATCATCTAAGCTTGAATACCGGACCTGCTGCTGAATTTTGAATCACCTTTAGTGGTTCAACAGCACAGACTGGTATCACTGTCAGTAAAGAATCGCCGTAGTTTAGTCATGTGATGACAAGTGGTATTCTAACAAATAAGACCTGATCTTAGATATCTGCAGTGTTGTCAGCAGAGGATAGCTGGTCATCTATCATTGCCCACAGGTTCCTAACAGACCTTCATAGGGACAATATCAATGATCCAAGCTGAACAGTGATGTCGTGGTCAGTGGTAGAGCTTCCCAGGAAGACAAGAGGCTCGTTCTTGTAAAGGTTCAGCCATAGTCAACGATCCTTCATCCCAGCTGCTATGTTGTTCTTAGCAGCTCCTGTGGCCTGTGCATTTGGTTGACCTGACAGTTCAGCCATTGGTAGATGGTTGACTACACGTTACAATCAGAAACTGAATTTTTCCTGCTGCTGTTTTGATTGGCTGACGCTCAGTTTCCTTGGAGAGATGGTCTGTGTATTTACAGGTCAGGCTTTTCACATGCTTATCTGTGTAATGAATGAGCAGAAGGACAATGCACATGTGAAACAAGCAGTAAGTATAGTATAGTCTTATGTGCCCTGGTATCTAGTTATTTTCTATCCCGAGGCTTGAAATGCACAGGGATCCTTATCAGGGTGTTCCCCAGCCATATGTCTTATGAATGAAGAAATGTTACATTTATATATTGCTTTTCAAGACACCCAAAGTACTTCACAGAACCAACGGGGAGTCACACACATCCACCATCACTGTGTAGCGCCACCGGGATGATGTCATGGCAGCCATTCTGCACCAGCAGTGTCACCACACAGTAGCTAAGGTGGTGAAGGGGCAGGAGAGAACCCACCAATTAAATAAGGGAAATAATGAGGAGGTGGGATTTCAGAGGGCCACAGTGGGCAGTTTTAGCCAGGATATCATTACTCTTTTGAAAGATGCCCCAGGATCTTTTATGACCTCAGAGAGTCAGGACCTTGGTTTCATGTCTCCTCCAAGGCAACACCATTTTTGCAGCACAGTGTTCCTGTCACGGTGAGATCCACACTGACCACAGGGTGGCCTAACTTGTTGACCACAACAGCACCTGTTCCAGCAACAACCCAGTTTTCCTAGAGGGTCTCCCATCCACGTCCTGGCCAGGCCCAAACCTGCTTCACCTTAGATGGATCACCTAGTCCAAAATTCAGGTGGTATGGGTGCTTATGTGGCTACGGATAGACTCCAGAACCCCCTCCGGCAACTTTGACTAGTATGAGTGGTTAGAAGATGGATAGAGTCTCATATTTTTAACGTCAATCATCCAGCACATTAATAAATTATTAATTGTATTTGTGCATATGTAATTAACCTAGATCTTCTGAATTATTGTGTATTAAAAACATTCTTAGGTAATAATCATTTTCCTTTCCTCCACTCATCCATCTGTATAGCATAGACAGTATGGGGTCGCAGTGAATCATTTTCCATATTATTGGAAATGCACATTTAAATATAAACAAGAAAAATCCACTTTCAAACCACCTCTTTTCATTGTTTATGCCTTGACCAAGAATGGCTCCATTGTGGGATGCAGATGATTATGCCTAATGCTGGGAAAATGCGATACACCACTATGTAGATGTTTACTACAGTGGCCCTTCACATATGTGTTTGTTGAGAGCATGATAAAGCAAATTTGGGTACATGGTAGACTTCTTCTTTTGGATAAGTTTGTTTCCACTGTATTTTGTCCCTGATGATCAAACAGACTTTACTAGGTGTTACAGGTAGGGTTAGGCAATTGATCGAAGTTTAATTTCAATTACAATTTTGTCTTCCAGTGATTATCAAAAAAAAAAATAAAGCGATTATCGTGCTGCATTTCATTTCGCAATGATGATCCCTTTTGTCTTGTGTTATAAACCCGACGGACCCTTTTTATCCCCCTTTTAGTCTCTTTCGCAAAATGAATAATTTTTAGAGTTCAAGGAAATCCACTGTTAAAAAGACACGTTCTTCAGAAATGTAATAAATGCATGACATTTCCAAAGTCAATGAGTAATCATATTAAATAATCGTGATCTCAGTATTTACCAAAAATAATCGCGATTATGACTTTTGCCATAATCGAGCAGCCCCAGCTGCAGGTATGTCTCTCTGACCTGACCCAGGTTAGCTCCTGCTTCCTCCCATGGTTTCAGTTTAATGACCCCCATGTCATTGTTTTACTGCAGGGCTTTCAACCTTCCTATGGTTAGAGCCCCCAAATTAAAATAGACTGGAGTCATGTGAAACATAAATAGCTACGGACTGGGGAGGTGCTTTGATATTTGTTTCTCATGAGGGGTGAAACCCTCAATTTTTTTCCCTCCCTTAAATATATGCAGACCCCCTGCGACTGCCTTACAGACACTCCGGGGGTGATGGGCGGGGATGGTGCACCCGTACTCCTGGATGTACTGTTTTTGCTCCCTCTCAAAGCCAGTCGGAAGTTCACACTCCACAGTGAAGGCTGTGCTGTAAAGACACTCGCATAATTAACATGCTGGCCATGTAGATGTCGCCAAAAGGATTTCATACATTTTGTATAGCCCAGATCCCCTGCGGTTTCTGTCTTTTCCCATTGGCTAAGTGTTTCTGAACAGATATGCATGACTGCAGAAAAGAAACTTTGATGGACAACTACATTATTAATATACAGATATAACACATTTAATCGCATGTCCGGAGGGCCATGGTAGAATAATATTTATCTTCTGAAGATGTACTCTGTCTGAATTCTTCCCCCTTTTTTGTCATATTATGGTAATTTTTTACTTTCTACCAATGAATGACAGATTAGTAAACAGTATGATTGAAAGGGTTCACGGTCCAGTGATCCAGGGGACTGAGCTCTGGCTGAAGCTGATGATTGTGTCGCTACACTGGGTCACATGACTGCTGGGTCACATGACCACTGGGCTGCACCTCGAAGAGCACCTTCAGTGCTGCTCATATTCCTTCTGCTTCCATGATTGACTTAGTTGTTTAATTGTTCTGCCTTGATATTAATGATTGTGGAGGAAGCCCAGGTCTGGCTATTTCTGTGTTCCTCAAAACATGGTTTTGATGCTGCCGTTGGGGTTGACATTTAGACAGCTGAGTCACATGTCATTACCATCACAGGGCCTCTCCTGATTGGCACCGGGGATCTGTGGACCACCGAATTTCTCTCCTATGTGATTCGTCAGCTTCACTTCGATGTCAAACCCAGCATCCATTGCCTGCTTTCCGTACCGCCTTCTGTCAACTAATGCATTCAGCTTTTTGATAACTTGTATTTTTGTCTGATAAAGCCGGGGGAGGGGCACAGCTCTTCTCGAGGTGCATAATCCTTGGGTCAGCGTTAATTCTTTCCTGTTCAGGTGATGGAGATACCGCTTAGGGGGATGTGATTTATTTCCACCTTTAACTGGCACAGCATAGTTAGATTGTGTGGTTCAGGTGTCAGCTCCCTTAAATATTACTGAGCTACTTGCTTCTGAGTTAATTACCCCAGCTTTTGCAGGAGAGATTACCACCTCCCCCGTGATTCAGATGGTCGCGGGGAGTCCCGAGTGCCCTCGTTTTCAGATCTCTGAGATCTCACGTGGTTACACTGCTGTGATGTGGTCCGAAATCATGTTTAGCGGCACATGGAAAAGAAGGTGAGTGAGTTAAGCAAGAGTGATTTCTGTGAGGGAAATCCTATGGGTCTAAGCCAGGGTACACGGGAGGTTTGAGAGTTCTCTGCCAGTGGACATATTGGTAGGTTTTTGATCTGTGGGGCGTTGAAAATGACAGAGCATGTATAAATAGCAACAGTCAGGATGATGAATAAAAATCACTGAAAAAATTTAAAAGAAAATGACAACAAAATGATGCAATGGGTCGGCACCCCATCCTGGGTTATTCCCTGTCTTACACTCGTAGCTCCCAGGATAGGTTATGCAGAGACTTTTTTTGTGAAGGGCAGGTGCTTGACTGGGGTGGGGGGGGGGGGGGGGCGTCCCCCTCAGTTGAATTTGCCGACTGGGGGGGGAGGAGGGTCCCAAAACAAAACGGTTGTGTTCGAAAGGGGGCACTGAGGACCTCAAAACGGAGGCAGACGCTTTCAATCGTTCAGGGAAAAGAGGCCGGCACTCCAGACCTGCACAGCTCTACACAGGACAAGCGGGTATGGAAGATGGATGGATGGATGGATGGATGGATGACAACAGTATGAGTCATTTTAACACTATCGCATATGTTCAAATAGGCAATTAAACTGAAAGTATCAACTAATGATTATGCGGAAAAGATATATATGACAAATTCGTTTATCACTGAGAGCTACTTCTATGCAGTATTTCTGTCGGAACAGTAGTGGAAGGATCCGGCAGTTTTTTTGTCGGACTGTAATGGAAGCAGATGTCAGAGCAGCGGCTTGTGGTGTTACAGAGAGCTGCCTGTTACTCTGAAGGCGTCTCTCCAGCCTCTGGCAAACTCTGGCATCATATAAGTAAAAGGTGAGATACTGCCGCGTTTGTTTCTCCGAGTCACCAAAGGCATAGCGAAGCGCTTGGGCACGTGGACTTTGAAACGAGTCTCGTTTTGGCGTCACCCTGTGTCGGACATCCCATGTTCGGTCGTCTGTCTGGCGCTGTCTGAAAATTTGCATGTTTTTTCTCAGAAATTTGTCACTGGTGCCGATAAAGGTGGGTGTGATGGTTTGCTTGGTGGGAATGTCCAGAGGAGGTCTTCAGGACTCATCTTCAGGACTGCGGGATAGGCTTGAAACCATGCCAGTCAGCGAAGACAAAATCTTAAACTGAATCCTTGAACCTTGTTTATTTAATATCGGTATGTGATTATTTTATTGATCCTCCTTGAACAGGGCCCTCAACCCCAGCTGACCCCAAGCTTTCCTCACTTGTATGTTGCGTTGGACAAAAGCGTCTGCTAAATAAATAAATGTAAATTTAGATGATTCATGTACTGTAGATGCATTGATTTGGAACATGGCCTGCTTGTGCCCTTGAACAAGGTGCTTAGCAATCTCTTCCGTAAACTATACAGCTTTGCAAATGAGTGAAAGCACCAAATAAGCAGATATGCATAAGTATGCACCTCAGTCTCAGCTAAGCTAAGCCACACTAAGCTAAGCTATATTAAGCTACCCTAAACTAAGCTAAGCCAAGGTATGCTAGGTTAAGCTGCCATGTGTTACTGATGTATAGAGGTCTGGTAACTGACGGTGTTTAAATTCTGTTTGTTTCTAATGGATTCAGAACCACTGCCTCGAGAAGCTATGGACATGAATTTGAACAGAGTAGGTTTGCAGAGTTACAGAGTTTGAGGTGATTCTGGTGGTCACTGGAGAGGGCAGTCTATAATGCTGCGGTTGAGAAATTTCGTGACCTAAAAGTTGCTGATTGTCGTCTCTGAGGAAGGGATTGCTGTTGTACCCTTGATGCAGATTCTTAGCCCTAACTGCTCCTTCAGCTGAATGGTTTTATCTGTGCGTTAAATTTAACCATGAGATCTGTAGGTAATTCCTCGGCAAACTACATCATCCATTTCTTTTTTTATAGGGGGGCCCTATAGTCGCTTTGCAATTGAACTGTTATTATTTTCATAATATGTTAAACAGTGAAACTATGGTCACGTTAAATTCAAAGATCTAAAATAAAGAGTAAGAAATGAAACAGGAAGCATAGCCAGTGGGGCATGGAGCTAAGACCCTCTGACAAGCATCGCATGTTAATGCTTAGCTGACTGCAAAGTCCCCTTAAAGCCACCCTCTGTTATTTTATAAAAGTCGTGTCGGTACTTGGTTTGTCCCGTGTAGCTGGACCCCATGTCTGGCGTTTAGAACAGGAAAGAGGACGTGAAGTCCGGGAAGCTCACAGGAATGTAGTGAGAATATGTTGTTGGCAGGCGTCCGACTGGTTTGAAAACTCATTAAAGTGAACTGTGATGCTATTTTACCTGCACTTTACATAGTCATACCCCACTTTCAGCTTTTGTCCAGATTTGCCTGTTACTCTATCCTGTCCTTGCTTTGTGCTAAAGACTTCACATTTCTTCAATATGCTTTCAAAAGAGAAGCTCCTGTAAAAAAAAAAAATCAGATTTCTTACTGTGGTTAACTGGTGACCAGCAGGAGCTCCATAAATCCCTTGTCTAACATGACACCCTGGTCCACTGGAGCTTTTCATCCCCGTAAATGATGTTTCATTGCTGAGGAACAATTGGCATCTTCTTGGCTGGATCGAGGCCTTCAGACCGTCTGGGTTGGAAGTTCTGCACGAGTTTGGGTAAATAAACTCTCGAGGAGTTCCTTGGCATGGCATCGCAGGTATATACGCTTTAAGTTGGTTAGGTAACACCTCACTAACAGCTCAAGCACAACCCCTTTCAGGACACAGGGTACTAACATTGAGGTCATGCACCCTGGTGGATTTAACTAGCTGACCAGGACAATGCTTAGAATTCGCATTGTCAGCTGGTTAGCACATTAGTTAGCACACGATTAATCTTTCGGCGTGTGTTCCAAAAGGTACGCTCAATGCACAATGATGGGAAGACCTTTGTAAATGACCTTCAAGGTCTTTTTAAAATTGTATTCGGACTCGGAAGGAGGAAAACTGCCGAGTCATATCTTAGCTTTGAACACAGATGTTGACCTTTGTGAACTGGTGTGTTGTTTATATGCTGGTATATTTTCTGGGTGGGAGGGGGGGGGGCATCAAACAGAGTCAAACTGGACTAGATTAGTCAATGAGGACTAGTGGCTGGTGTTCATCAGTACCAAGCGCTGAATGCTAACAGCGAATAAGCTAACTGCTAATGCTGTCACAGTCATAACCAGCACCTTGCTTGTCCCTCTCGCTCCTCTCCAGCTCTTCTTTGTTGCGTTCGTCATTAACGATGTGAATTCCTGATGCCGGCTGGTATATAGATCGGAGATCAGAGCTGAGTTTGGGATGTCTGTCCTGGCTCAGGTGGTTTTAGGGGAAGGAGTGTGTCAAACCCCGACACGACGTGGCGGGAATGTGGGAGGTGGGATGTAGCTAATTAAGTCGCAGCATAAATGCCAGGATGCGCCATACCACAGCAGCTCCAGCTCGCTAATTCGCGGCTCGGTGATTCGCGGCTCAGGGATTTGCAGGTCCGTCGGAGCTACTCTCTGCTTCCCTCTTATCTCGGATCAGCCAGGGCAGTCATGTGAGACGGAATGTAACGGGCTCAATGGGCGGCTGTCCGTGACAATAGGCCGGCGGAGCTGGACGCCTCTCGTTCTGGAGCTTTCCCTATGCTACGGTGTAACGTTGGCACTCGGCCTCTGAAATCCTCACTGTGCCAAAATATTATTGACTAGCGTTTACAGAAGACCAAGCTTTCAGCATGAAAAATGCCCAGTAATAAACTAAATTCCAAAAAAAATTCATGATATAACTAAAATGCATGCCAAACATTCACCCATCCACCTTCCAGAATTACTTATCCTGTACAGGGAGGCAGGGGATGCCTCCCCCTATATATTCAGCATACATATGCACTCTTTTAGCATCAATACCATCGGTGTCTTATGGTTTTGAGCTTATTTGTTATTGTGGAAGCATGAATCATTTTTATAGGCTGGTGGATGTGGATTTATCTCTCTGGGGAGTTACCCCAAGCCACACTAACCACAAACCGGGGGGTTTATTTAGCTTGTCATGCTCTGTGTTAAACATCTGATTGTTGGTATCACTGAATCTTTCTTTTTCACAAATCGACGCAGCGGACATTCTCTACAATGGTGTAATTTACCGTCCTTTCCTTCAGGAAGTGGTGTGTTAGTTTCTGTGATTGTGCTCTAAACTGGCCCCCAGCATGTCCCATCTGGGCTGTGACCAGTCTAATGATTTCACCTGAACGCGGCTGTCCCACTTAGCTTCTTGGTCTCTGGGGTCATGCCCTATGTCCACCCCTGTTGCGCTGAACCTGTAGGCGTTTTGAGCTTCTAACTTGGACTATATAACTGGCAGGAAGCAGAGTGCTGAGAGACTGAGGCATGTGTGGGATTCATGTACCCCAACACCTTGGTTTCACTAGTGCTGTATCATAGGAAGACTAAGACTCACAACAGAGATGCTCAAAGAGTCTCTATCAATGCTGTTACCTTTGGTTGTCACGTACATGTGACCTTTGCAGATTCGCCCCCTCCAGGGACACCATTGTGATGTCATCATTACTGTGTCGCCTATGTGTGCTTCATCCACTGAGATGTCTTTGGGTAATGAGTGCTCTGTGTTTGTGCTGTAAAAATGCATTACGTTCTGATTTAAGGCTTAAGTTCCACCCTCTCCCGGGGTCTCCCAGCCTGTAATCTCCCGCTTACCATCTTCATCCCATGGGTCTCACACACCAAGGGAATTACACTAGGTTTGAAGACTGAGATGCTCAGCTGAAAGACGACCCAAAGACAGAGAGACAAATGGAACTGGTGGAGGGGGGGGGGGGGGCGGGGGGGGACGCAGCTGAGGGGGCGCGATCCCAGGGTTTAATTGCCCAGTCATTTTATTTGTATGGAACAGTGTTTCCTCCCAGCTAAAATGGTCTGGTTCTGGGGTTTCTTTATTCATTCTGAAAGATTTAGGTCTTTATTTGTATCTCTCAGTGGTGAGAAACATTAGCTAATGTAGCACATATCTAATCCATACTGAACCCGTATGGTTATGGGGTTTGGTTATGGTTAGGAATGTTGCTTGGATTCAACATTTCAATGACCTGCTGTCCACAAACCAGGTAAGATTGACTCTTGTACCAAGCTTACACTCATTATTGAAATGATATTTACCTGTGAATTCTTTCAACGTGTATAGATTATATTTTAATTTATTTTGCTAGCTTGATGTTCAAAGTGATTAAAGATTTTTTAATCAATTAATATAGGGCATGTCCTGGAACTTACACCAGTATCCTTCAAGTTTATAGTCCGTGTTGTTAACCACTATGGTACTAAGTTTGAAAAGCTAGGACTCTTGTGCATGAATTTGCCCATGAATTTAACCTGCTTTGCCAGATTTTGATTTTCTTTCCTTTTGCTCTAGTATTAATTGTTAAGCTGAAGTGATCTGGGTGGTAATCACATGCACATTTCAGTGCAAACCCTCAAACAACAGGGAACAGCCTCGCTACTTGTGATGATGGCAAATGACTTCACGTTCACCCTTCCTCAAAAAATGCTTCTCATTTGCATCTTTGAGTACGAGTGGAATGACGTCACCCAAAGTGCACTATGCGGACCATGGAAATATTTAAAGATCCTGCTCTTCTGGAAAGGGAGCCAGGCCATGAGCTCATTACAGAATTTGCAGAGTTCTCAATGCAGAATAATATGAGGAAGTATTTCTGTAGCTCCCTTCAAAAGAAATCAGCACATATAATGTCCTCTGAGGCATACAGTTGCTCGTATAAGGGTCCACTGGAGATGTGACCATTCTGCTGAGGATGGGATTCAAACCAATGACCTTCCTATCATGGGTACAAAGGCTTAAGCTGCTGAGTCACGCACCGCCCACCTTTTATCACCATGCTAAACCAGTCCTGGGGCTGGCTATGGACCTCGATGAACAAACCCTACCAGTTCGAACACCTCGGCCCCCTGGAAGTTCTGATGGAAATATTAAGACTTCATTGGGGCTTCGACCCACAAGGTGCTGAAGGTGCGTAACCAAATGTGGGCCCGCGGGAACCCTGCTGAATCGATACCCTCAGTAATAACGTCATTAATACTGGAAAGGAATGAGGACCAGCAGGAGAGATGGCGTGGGAGTCATTGGTAAATTGATCCCATTAATTACAGTTATAAATGGTCAGTGTTGGGGATGTACTTCTCAATAAATACAATCCAAGAGATTTCTGTGTGTAATAGAAAGTACAATTGAATACAGATACTTTACTCAGGCCTGTGGGGAACTTGTCTTTTTTCCTACCCCATCTTGCTCTCTGTGAGACACACACAGAGGTCAGGGCAGGTTTGGGGGCCTACAGTGCAGAGTCAGCCAGCATGCAGAGCCCCTGGGGTTAAGGGCCTCGCTGAAGGGCCCAATGGCAGCATCCGTCTACTGGTTCAGGATTCAAACTGCTGACCTTCTGAATCCTAACCCGCTGAGCCACAAACAAGAAGGGAAATCCCCCCCTGTTCGTAATTCCCCTGGAAGCTGAACTTATTAGGATAAGCCCTGGGAATGAGTCCCACTCAGGATCCCAGCCACAGTGGTAAAAAGTAATGAGATGTTTAAAATATTCTGGTGATCTGCCCAAGTTGCAAAATCAATTTGGGATATTGATTATGAAAATGAATATTGTCACAAATGACCTACGGACCGAGCTGCGTTGGGTAGGAGAGTGGAAGGAAGGAGTATTTCGGAGGGTAAAATATGTATTTACTGGTGGAAATAGGATGCAAGGACATGCATTTAGTGTTTCCTTTTTCTCTGAGGTGAAGCAGCTGCAGTTAAGGTTAGCCTACATCGCCCCAGTTTGTGGGACTCCGTTGCGTCATCTCAAGTTAAAACGAATTGCCTTCGAAGGCCACTTTCACCTACTTTCTTAGTCCACTTCTGCAGATACGTGATACGCCTGCAGACTCACTACTGCTGGTTCTATACCACAGGGGTTTGCAATTGAACTTATGTTGTTTTTCTTTGGGGTGCGGGGGGCGGGGGGGGGGGGGTGTAAAATGTGTCATTTTGTTCTGACAGCCGAACAAGTTTCTTTAAGCAGAGCTATTTGTTGTGTTTCATTTTTATATTCCCCCTTGCTGCACACAGCTGCTCACGGATGTTTTGTGCCTATGAACCTCCAGACTGTACGCTGGGTGTCATAGGTGAATGGGGGCTGCTGGAGCGCCCCCCGGAGGTTAGGAAGATGGTCTGCAGGTACTTCAGAGTGTAAATGTACCTGTGGGAAAGATAAAGGCAGAGCGGCTTCAGCCTCGGTCCTGGGAGGTGCTCATTTCTGGGTGTCTTCCCTGTTAATTGGGACGATCGGTGTTTTTCCTGCTGCAATGTTGACGAGCTGGGGGGGGGGGGGGAGAATCAGAACCGAAAGTCAGGCTATTTATAGAGCACTTGTCCACATGCGGCGGAGGAGCAGCCCAGCCCGAACGGCCCCGTTTGTATGTCAGCACTGTGCGCCGCTAACCCTCCTCGCTGAACCAACGTAGGAGCCAGTGCTCTGATGGTACCACTTCCTAAATTCCTGCCCCCCCCCCGCCACAGCAAGCGGCTCCATTTCACAGACGGGAACAGGTGCCATCCCCCTTCTGGTCCGACTCACAGCGCGCTCGCCGGCTAGAGCGGGAAGTCTGGACTCTCGCCGCGTCGCTCCCGCCATCGCCATACGTCGGATGTCGTGTTCCCTGGGGGGGTGTGTGCGGTTTTTTTTGGGGGGGGGGGGGAGGGGGAAGGCCGTGCTGTGAGCTCCAGGGAGGACCCGTCCCCGGTGTGAACACGGGATGAGGGGCCGGGGCCGTGCCATGGGAGCTGCACGTCAGGGCCGTCCGCCGACTGCGGGCACACAGAAAGGTTCCGCCGCTCTCCGCCCGTTTCTCAGCACCGCGGTCGGCAGAGTTCCGCCGAGGTTTCGCTGGGGGTCACCAGGAGCCTGTGCACAGGTCAGACGTGATGACGCGTCGCTGTTTCGCCTGCCGTGAATTTCCCGGAATGTATACTGTTTTCCGAGCCGTGTGAACGGCATCGACGGCAGGAATTTCACCGCTGTTCCAAATGCCTTGACCCCCCAACTCGGACTGAAGCTGCCTGTCCTGCTATTCAAGCGGAACAATGAATCTCTTCCCCTCAGGTGAGTTTATTTCTGGAGAGTTAATGCTGAAAGAAAAACAGTGAATATATTGAGTGTGTGTGCGCGTGACCTTCACGTAATCTCTGTGCGTTTTTCATACCTTAGTATAATTAACAGCCCTTATTTAATGACTGCAGAGAATTTTGGGGAAAAATTAAATACTAAAAAACTTGCCCGCTTCCTTGGAAGCTGGACGGAAAGCATCGGAAAGGAGCTCGCGATGAACGCTGACGCTCCACGCTAACAGGAGTGTGATCGCTCCAGATTCGGCGTCCTTTAATCTAGGAGCAAAAGCGGATTTCGGCTTGACCCCCCCCCCCCCCCCCCGAGCGAGTGGAAGAGATTCTAGTTCTGGTGACATGCCAGCGGAAACACTCGCCTTTCAGCACGCGTCACTCTCATTGGCCAGGGCGCCTGCCGGCCCTCTCAGCGCGACAGATGGCGACAGTATGGACGCCCCAATGAATCAGGAGTTACCTTCACGAGTAATCCATCCATGCTGCCGCCACGTCAAGGTTGATGCTTTCGCTGTGCGTTGACTCTGCGGAGGGAGGCATCGGGGATGAAATCGCTACAATTAAATATGGCGTCTTCGGTAAAAAAAAATTCATTTGCGTGAAGTGTGCAGTGATGTTTGACTGGAAGAAAACTTTTCTGCACCTCCATGAATACACAGCATTCATGATGAAGTCTCGAAACCCATCTGTTCCAGGAGCAGCTCTCCTGGCCTGATACCAGTCCATGTTCCCTGAATGCTGCTGTCTCTGCTCACTGGATATTCCTCCTGTTAGCTTCCTGCTTTGTTTGGAAGATGTTGTGTAGCTCTTGCTCCTGTACTGCTGACACTGTTACCTGGGCCTTCACTGGAAGCTCAGCCTAGCTGCACTCATGCCGCGTCCCTTACAGCTGTATGTTTGTAATGTGCCATTTGCCTCACTTGTACATCGCTTAGAGTGCTAAATAAAAATACATGTAAATGTAATGATAAAACACTTGAATTCTCAGGCACTTCATCATCTTGTATTCAGGATGATCCCTGCTCCATTTGTCTCTGGTTTAAAATCCGTTTAACAGCATATTTCCGTGTGTAAAATTCAGCAGCATCCTCTGGGCACATACAGCCTGGGCAAACAGACCACCTCATTATGCCCGCGTATAGAACTGGCCCATTACTGGGAACATTGTCTTCTTACAGGATTTATTTTCAGAAGCTGTGTTCCGGTTGTGCGTTCTGTTCCATTCGTATCCGATAAAATATTTTTGTGCTCCCGTAAGAGGTTCTTGAAACATTTTTGATGCTAGGTATAAACCCAGAAACTCAAATGGTCTAAGACTTAGAGGAAACCTGGGCACTTTAACCTACACATGTGATTTTGTGTGATGTTATGTTTTGTTTAATTTTAATTGTTAATTTTCAACTGATGCTCAATAATTTTCTGTTTAAAATAATTGATGCTGTATATGTGGTAGCTAGTCGGTCAGCTGAAGGTTAACCCTTCTGTTGGTGATAGATACATAAATGCGTTGGATGGACGTGGTCAGTTATGAGTCATCAGGATACTTTGAGGATTTTGTTATTATTGGTATATTCTTTTGAAATGGTGAGATTGTTCGCTTTCTGATTGGACAGTGAGAGGATGTGGGAGGGGCAGGGTATACGTGTCTCATTGGCTGGGATGACACTTGAGAGACGACACCTGCCTTTCGGACATATATTAGATCCCACAAATTAACATCATAAAGCGGGAAGAAGATGGAGGTGGTGGGAAACGACGAAAACCACGGTAGTCTGCAGTGTTGTTTTTGGCCACTGCCTTGTAACATTTAACCACGTTGTCCTTAGATGTTCCCTGGGCAGGGTAAAGTAGCTAATATGTATGTCCCAGTACTGTATGGATGTTTGCAGAAAAAAACATCAAAAGCCCCTTGAAAATGAGTTGAAATTGCTTTTTTTGGGGGTGTTTTTATGAGAGTGAAGGCAGTCGGCTTTGGGTGTGTATGTTCATGTCACTTTGACCCAAAATAAATGGATTCAGAGCGAGTTAGAGTGTGAGATGAGAAGAGACACCCCAGGAACGGTCGCGAGTCCGCCCAGTAACCGTTGAAGGGCCGGCTCTTAAAGCGAGCAATTAAAAGGTAATTAAAAAGGAACACGACTCATAAGAATGACTTTCCTCTCCTCTCTCCGAGTTATTTTTAAGGCTGATTAATAACCTTAAAAGGCATTTTACCGCCTCGACTGAGTAAATTTTGGTTAGACTCTTGCTGTACTAGTTCTTATTTATTATTGATTGGAGCGAATAGTCACTTCTTTGACCAGTCTTCTGGTTAGCAGGTTGATGGTGGTCGTCCTACTTCCTCCTGAACAGTCAGCTCTCCTGCTGTGAAACGATTAAAACCCCTTTAATCCCATCAGTGGGATCACTTTTCCACCCCGTGTTCATTGTTCCCTAACCTGTCATGGGCTGTTTTCATTTTTTTCCCCTTTCCGCACAAACACTTCACTTTAGGGAACACAGACATCTCCATTCAGGCGATCCTGTGGCCGTCCTCGTGCCAGCGGTGCTGTCCGTCCCGTGCGCCCATCCGACAGCTGGGCCGGGCCGCTCTCGCACCCGCCTGGCACGCCACAGAGGGTCCGCTTTGTTTGCTGGCCAGAGGAGTGCCGTGTGTATAAAGGGCCTTTGAGTGCTGTCTCAGGCCCGTAATGTGCATGGGCCCACCTCCTCCCTGGCACCGGTGAAAGGAGGCCTTGTCTGTGGACCGCCGAGCTCGGGGCCGTGACCTGCTCTTGAGTCCAATAGAACGACGCTCCCCGGGTGACATTTTGATAAATGCCCCGCCCCCTTGGACCACGGGCGAGCTCGTCCTTGGTTTAGCCTCCGGTTAGTGCGGTCGCACTTGGTGATATTTATATAAGACACATGAGGACACCACTGTCGGCCACAGTGGCGGGGGGCAAACCCGAGTCCGGCCACGTTTATGCACTGGCATGGTACCGTCTCCACCATGAAATAAATATGAATAAACAGCAGACCTCTTTAAACATGCTGTCTCCTTTTAGGGCAAATTAAATGCACTGTCCATCCTGGGCCTGTTTGACGGACGAGGAAAGACGTTTCTACGCCTCATGCGCACACTGTCGCTAAGCGTTAACAGCCAAAGCGGTTTGGGTTAAACCGCCCGCCTGTCTGAAACGCCTGCTGGCAGAAGGACTTTTCGTGCAGGACGCCCACGCGCACTCCATCAGTCGGGCAGATATATTCTGAAGATGAGTGTCTGAAAGTGGTGTCTTCACCACGAAGCTTGGCTCTGCATGGTATCTTCAGAGGAACGCAATGTCTGGTGTAGCTGCCTTTGGAGAATCTTATTTACCATTAGCAGTCCCGTTTTTATTTTGCTTGAACATCAATATCTGATACTCATGAAACAGAAGTAACCTGCATGTCTACCTGTAGGCCATCTTCTGTTGTTTCGTACACCTCGAGTTCTCACATCTCCGTCCCTGCCGTCGTTCATGTTGACATCCTCTTCCGCATGCTGCGCTCATCACTGGAATGCATTCAGGCTATTTTTGCTGTCCTTCGACACAATGTTACCCAGTGCTGTGACCTTCAGGACTGGAAATGTGTGTTAGAGCAGATAGCAGTTTGTCCTGCGATGTGGATGCCATGTTGTTTCTGAAGTAAAGTTCTTCGAGAGGAAGTTCCAGTTCCTCCTTCAGCCAGATTTTCTCTTCCTTTGTCTTTTGGGGAAAATGCAATGAGCAAGCAAGGGACCCTTCTCTCTATGCCGCCGGAGGTGTCCCACTGGCCTTCCTGCTGGTCGTCCAGAGTCCGCAAGAGAATCACTGGGCTCTCCCCGTGCCTTGCAGGTTTCTCTGGATTTTCCAGCATGTTTGGGAAGAAGAAGAAGCGGCTCGAGATCTCGGCGCCCTCCAACTTCGAGCACCGCGTGCACACGGGCTTTGACCACCGCGAGCAGAAGTTCACCGGGCTGCCGCAGCAATGGCAGAGCCTGATCGCCGACACGGCCAACCGGCCCAAGCCCATGGTGGACCCCTCCTGCATCACCCCCATACAGCTGGCTCCTATGAAGGTAGGCCGATTGCCTTGCCCACCACCTGGCTTACGTAACGCAGCAGCAGGGGGCGCTGTTTGACACGCATCATACAGGAATAACAGCGGGGGAGGTGTTAAACATGAAGTCGTGGGCAGCTTGCAGTCCTCCAGAGCTGGAGTTACTGAGGTAAAATTAGAATAGTTTTATTAAGTGCAAATCACCCAGCAATCAGTGAGAACAACAAAATTACTATTTCACCTGTCCCCCCCCCCCCCCCCCCCCCGCCCCCAGGCTGGTTTTCAGCTACTAATGGGGTTGAGGGTGTTTAACTGACGACATTGTCACTAATGGCTTGTTTGTCTTTACCGGGCACTTGTTTGTCATTATTTGCCATTGTGGTTCACCATGGGTGCCCCCTCCGCCAAGGTGGGGACGGCTGACCACGGCCCCTATGCAGACACGCTGCAGCTGTGCACCAAACACGGCAGACGCACGCTCCTCTATAGCTGAGCTCTTAACGTACATGCTGTTCATACTCCGCTTATTAACACAGAAAAGGGAGGGACATTCATGGGAACGCATTTGGTAATGAAACATACACACCTACTATGGTATTTTGCCATGACCAAAAACACTTAAGGAGTTGTCCTAAGTGTCTGCTGTGTGTGTGTGAGTGTGTATCTCAGTGGCGAAGACCACAGGCACTTCCCTGAAAACAGTATTCGGTTTCACCAGCACCGTGATACGCCCATGCAGCCGAGCCCGTCCAGCAGAGGGCGCCGGGCAGTAATTAACGCAGATAAACACACTCTTCAAGTGCGCAAGGCCGCAAGTTGCCACGATCCACTGGCCTGCCACAACTCATGCCTCTCTGTGTGGGCACTGTTCTCCCTGCAGTCCCAGAATCCCCAGGGATATGCAGGGGTATGCTGCATTTAACCAACACTGGAAATGGGAGTGAGGGGGTGAGAGAGACAGATTGGGTACTGGGAGCAAGATGGAGCCTGGGAGGGTTGGGGTACACTGGGAGAGAGGAGGAAAGAGGAAGGGAGATTATGTGATGATTATAAGGTATTGTGATTACTCTGCCTTTAGGAGATATCTTTGAAGAGGGGAAACAAGAAAATAATTTTCTCACTCTCTTCGCAGATATCTCCCAAGAAAGTCCAGTCGTCTGAAACGTCCTTGCAAAAAGTATGACTTTTCCTACCCTCTGCTGCCTCCTCTCCTGCACGCACTCGCACACACACACGTACAGCCCACTCTTCTTTTAATGCTTCATTTCCACCGCCTTGCGCCCCCCCCCCCCCCCCCATCACGCTGAGATGCCATCGATCCAGTGTAGATACTGCCAGAGTCCACATGGGGTGGCCTGCATGCACCCGCCCGGAATCTTTCAGAACATGCCTGGTCATTTGCATGTGTCTGAAAAAGGTCATATTTACGAACAGGAAACAAACAGGAAGCCACAGAGCAGACTCTCATTTTCAGTCAGCATGCTGTACTTATAAATGCCCTCTTCCTGTCACCGCCCCCCCCCTCCCTGAAAAGGCTACAGTCATGCCTCCCACTCGGCACGCTCACCCTCGCCACCACGTGCATCCGCAGCGTTTTCGGCTGGCTGTCTGGTCACGTCTGTGCCTGAGCTGTAGGTTTCAAATTGCAGCCGGTTTTAAACATGGTTGCCGCCCCATTCCAGTGACACGAGTCGCCCCTGCTAGCTGCCCCCCCCCGCCCCCCCCCCCAGGCATCGGCGTCTGAGCGGCTGTTATTCTTATCGAGCCACCAAAAACGCGCATTTATTTTTAGAAAGTGCAGCGAAGAGGCTGATGTCTCCCCCCATCGCCGCTTTGACATATGCGCGGCGTGCAGCTTCCCCTGGCGAGCCGACCCGCATCGTACCCAGGGCCCTCGGAGCTCTTTCCGGGTCGTGTTTCCCCCAGACAGGCCTTACATCCTGTGACAGGCCTGCAGTGGGGGTAGGTCTAGCTTCCAAGCGCGAATCTCGTTTCCTTATATTAAATTGGGTTTCCTGCTCCTGCTCTCCTATAAACTCCCCTAGATGCTGATGCCTCCCCTCGCCCTCAGCTGTTCCCTGTCTCTCACCTCACGCCCATTTGTTTTTGTGCTCCTGTTCCTCTCTCTGCACTGACTATATACCTGCCATCTCGTTCCTTCCCATAAACTTGTCTCCTCTTCCTTCCTGTCATCCCCTTATCCTTTGGCTGTTTGCCGTCACCCCTAGAATGAGTCCCACGCTACCTAGCATCAGTGTAAATCCTCACTGCAGGGCACCTGTTGGGATTTGAACAAATAACCTCTGCTTTGGAAAGTCCCTG
This sequence comes from Brienomyrus brachyistius, assembly GCF_023856365.1. Lineage (NCBI taxonomy): Eukaryota > Metazoa > Chordata > Actinopteri > Osteoglossiformes > Mormyridae > Brienomyrus > Brienomyrus brachyistius. The sequence continues at coordinate 17,123,389 of NC_064551.1, read as the reverse complement.
CCCTTAATGTTACACTATAGGAGGAGTCAGTGCCTCAGGGGCTGGTTGGAGTTAATGTGAATGTGTTGTATGGGCTCAGATCTCACATCCCCCTGTATTACTGATACCTCTGCCTGGAATGAACCATTTTTATATAAGTATTTGTATAATATGCTGAAGTTTAATTTTGCCTTGTTCCCTGTCCCCCTGGGACAGGCTCCAGCCCCCCTGACCGGGATTAGTGGTTAAAATATGGATGGATGGATGGATGGATGTAGTTCCGTGTTGTGTTTCATAATCTGTATCATGATGCATAGCTATTTGTTAAACATAGCTGATGTATCATTTCACCACGGAAATTCCCAGGTTTCTTGGACGCATCACATGCAAGCGCGTGTCCCAAATGAAACTGAGGAAGCTGAATGTCTATGAGTATCTGGTGGACGTGTCACACAGCCGTCACAGCGCGAGGGATGAGCGTGAAGGCGAGGGCGGCCCCAAAGAGCGCCTACCGTCGCATCCCGGGGGAGGGGGGGGGAGTGATACCGCTCTCGGCTGGCATCGGGTCCCTAGCAGCGGGGCAGCGTGAATGAGCCATGGAAACGTGAGAGCGGGACGTGTGTGCGAACGAGCAGCTGTGCGGCGTGAATCACGAGCAGAGAGGAGCCGGGAGGGGAGCAGGTGCGAGGGGAACCGGCGAGGGAGAGTGGCCAGCGGGACGCCACAGAGGGCAGCTCTCAGCCATACCCAGGTCTGTTCCTCTTCCTCATTTCATACCTGCTATGCCTACCGGCTGGCATTACCGCGCTATGTTCAGTCCTCAACGGATCATGCGGGGGTTCAGAACGCCAGTGCATGTTTTCTCAGATCCCCCGCGTTCAGCAAACTGTACGGACAGTCTGGCTTTTTTTAGCACCGTGGGTGTCGGGGGTTTGAAATAGCCCCTGAATAGCCCGCTTGGCTCGGGCCCATGCCAGCAACCCTGCTCTCCCATGTGGATGACTGGTATTACTGCTCCCCTTTTGAGGTCCCGCTGTTTGTGCTCAATCCCTAGGTCCTCTTAATCTGGCGGCAGCGTCTCTGCCCGTCTTTCGTTCACTGATGCGGACTATCACACGCCAGATGGATGGGCTTTTCCCGAGCAGGCTGTAAATCGGGAAACGGACGCGGGCCAAAAAAACAGGAAAAGGTACCCGATGGGTTGACCTTGCTGGTGCTGAAAAGTTTTGTTGGAATTATTGTTTAAAATCTGGTCCTTTCTGCAAAACAATGTGTAAGCTGGCTTGTGTCATATTCCATCATCATACAGACAAGTCATTTTATATACTGCATGTATATACATACAAGTCAGTACTGGTTGAAGTCCATGTAGCAGCCTAGGCAAGTGAAATCGACTTGCTAAATTGGTGCCGCCTCAAATGATGGTGGCCCAGTCGGCCGCCTGTGTGCCTAATGGACTGACCAGACCAGGATGCGGTACAGGTTAGAAGTTCAGAATTTGACAAGCAGCAAGTATACAGTTTAGTTTAGCAAAATCTGCATATCAAGTAAATCCAAGTGGGTGCTTCATGTTTATTCAGGTAGTACAGGTTGAATCTGTGCCCAAAATGACTCACACTTAAGATTCTGTCCTGTTAGTGATGCAGTTTTCGCATCTCCGTCCTTGCTCTCCCTAAAAATCCATCCTACAGCACTCCTAAACCCTCCCCGAATCGTCCCAGAATTCTAGCTTTCTAAACCCCGTGTTTCAATGCAGCCCCGTCGGAACTGAGAAGCGACCGTCCTGATTCTCAGTGCTGTGGCACGCACACTGATCAGTGATCTGTGAACGGGAGAGGGACAGGGTGAGGAAACACTTCTCTACCGTGCTGAGGGGATACAGCAGATGGCGCCGAAGAGCAGCGGAAACCTAACCCTACCTTTGTCTCCGAAGGTTTTCTGCGCAAAGCAGTCGAATCTCAGATTCTGAAGTTTTCCTATTTTAATCGGGTTGACTTCATTTGCTTGCTGTTACCATTTTTCAACGTAGAGTGTTTGACATGCCAAACCCCTGGGGAAAATCGGCATGAGGACATCAGCCGGGAAAACTGGAAGGCTGGCATTGTCTTTATGGAGGGCAGCTGTGACAGGAAGGAATTGGGTCTGAGGTAGGAACTCCATAATGATCGACTCCGGAATCCTGCCTGGGAGAGAGAGGTCAGCTTGGTTCATTTGCCCTTTTTAAATATGGCATCTGTCCTCTGCAGTTTCACCGAGCTTGATAATGCTTACATCTATGGCGTTATATTATTACCTCAGAGTATTTATTTACTGTATTGTGGCTGTAGACAGATCGGCTAGAGGTCAGCAGGTTTACAGCTCATAGAGCCAGTGCTGCTACTGAGTGGACCCCTCCCCCCAGCCACCAGATGGCACTGTTGATTCACATCTCCAAGGTTACAGGGTCGAGTTCATCCCAGGTTCTGTGTGGGAACTGTGTGCATGTTCTCTCAGTGATTGCGTGGGATTCCTCTGGGTACTTCAGCTTCCTCCCACAGACTAAAGACACATTTGGGAAAAATCACTGACTGCGTAGCAACTAGCTGTGAGTGTCTGTGTGCATCCAATCTGGGGTCTCCTTAGGTTTCCAGGATATTCCAGGAGTGAATGAGAGGATACTAATAGTGGTTGGGAGGGCTAGACTGTTGCAAGGTTTTAATATGGGTTAGGGTTTAGGGTTTCATGGGCCACCCAGAGTCGTTGGGGACTGGATTACCATCCCCTGGTGCCTGATTATCTGAATGGGCAAGCATGTGCATTACAGAGAGAATCCATCAAAAATACACTTTTATTTGTCATATACTAACAGTCAGCCACCTCTGAGGGCACATCTTCCTTTCCCTTTTTAAGTCATTTACATTGCGCTACAGAAGCAACGAAAATGTTACTGGGCTGCCCCCTAGTGGATAATATTTATATTTCCACTCTAATCTTACCACATAGAGTTTTTTCACACCAGCAGTTTTTAGTCCGGTTAAACAGGAATCTGGTTCGATTTCCACCTTGGTGTGATTCGTTTGGGCAGGTGTGAACACAGTAATCACACTTGGGTGCGACAGACCCACGACAGGAGATGGTCTCGGTGCAGTCCCAAATAAAGTCTGGAGCGGTTGTGTGATCCGACCACAATCCGACCGAGTTTCCAGGTATACTCTGCGAATTTGAGCTAAACGGGTCCCGTGGCCAGGTGGGCTTTGCATTTTGGGATGCAGCAGAGCACGCGAAGTAGTAGCAGTAGCTAAGCGGAGAAGGAAAAATAAACCAAGGTCTTACTTGGCCTACAGTGATGTACGTTGCCTTCTTGAAATCTGGGCAAATCACTACATCTGTCAAGTTTTCGAAATGTTCAGTTAGTGGTTGAAGGAGAGAGGATTTGGCCAGTCAACTGAATGCTGTCGTGTGAAAGTTAAAAAAAAAAAAACCGAGGCAACAATAAAATAAACGTGAGAGATGTTAAGCTGCACAGGACCTCCTTCCTGTATTTACTTTCATGCTCCCGCTACAGACACATCTGACCAATAAGCAGAATGAACGTACTCACGTGGTTTGTAGTGGCGCATTGTTGCTTCAGTTGGATTTTTCTCTGCGTGCAAGCAAACCTACCCGAGGAGAAAACGCTACGATTTACAAATTCATCAACTGATTCGGACCGGAGAAACCGAACTATAGGTGTGAAAGTCAGTGGTCTCCAGGATTTTTTGCCAGTGATCATAGGGTGACAATAACGCAAGACAACAACAACAACAACAACAACAACAACAATAATAATAATAATAATAATAACAATAATTTTTAAAGAATCATCATCACCATCATATAACTAGTACTGTTTCTATCATTGCAGTGTGTTTGAAGTTGAACCTTGCTAACAAATTTAAGGCATAGGAAATTAATTTAAAACGCAACAAGACTAGGATAAATCACATTTAATCACAATGAAAGATTTTACAAACCTGTTCATTTTACAGTCGTCATTGCAAAGATGTAGTGAATAGTTAACTGGTTCCTAAAATTACCAACTTTAATAGGTGTACATAAGGGCTGTATGAATGATCAAAGTCACACAGTCAGTCGCGGACCATACATTTTCCTAACTACCGACGTGTGAACTATCACAGTATGTTGTCCATAAATACTCCCCTACGTTTATCAGAACTTATGAGTCACTCTGGACATCAGCCTATGTCAGATAAACAGCAGGTACATTTGGCACATACTGGAGATTCCTGAAGTGACAGGACTTTGGTATGTCAAAATCAAAACTAAATTTAATCTGTTTTCAGATTTAAAGTTTATTTCTTCCGCGGCTGCACGGAGCCGGTTCGCACACCTAGAGCTGACGGCCGTAGCGGGGTCAGCCCGGTACAGGGCACCCAGGCAGGTATAATGATTGTTACACCATGTTTTGTTGGTCTTACACCTGTCCCATCGGACCGAGGATGACTCTTTTTGCTGACCTGACGCGGCGACTGTGCACCTAAAACTTAATTATGTGAACATCACGAGAGATCATAAGGCAACGGGGCTGATTCGCCCTTCATTCCTCCGTATTCAACGCTAAGCTATATGCACATGCTGGTAGGCTCGTTGAAGCTCTGTAGCATCCTCTAGCGTCCAGGTAACGCTAGTGCGCTCACACAGACAGCATTGCGTGTTGTTAGACAGACGGCTATATATAATAAAGATCCGTTGTAGGTAGTTCTCCCAAGCATTTCGACAGTCTGATCATCTCCGGATCAACACCTTTGAAAAAAGCTACTTTACGCGTAACTTACGAATAAAATGTAATCACTTTTCCGAGGGTGACAGTTGATACATTTGTGCTATGATATTTCAAATGCACTGGTTGTTAAAATCTTAAGTGTGTATTATATTAATATTGAGGAATCCCAACCGTTAGTGTAATTAAATCAGGAGTGGACAAAAGTAATCAGAATTGTGTTATTTAGGATTATCTTGATTACAGCTAAGTGGATTCACCGGTCAAAAAATGACAATTAAAGCTGGCTCAACTTGACCCGTTCAGGCTTTATCATAATGAACAAACTTCTATAACTTTAATGATTGTTAGGTTCATACCTTATTTCTTAATAACTGACAAGTAAATTTGACTATTTCAGACAGTCAGTTCAGGGCATTGAACCATTCCGTTCCAGAGCTAATATGTAGAACATCTAGATGATGTTAGTTATAATCCTGTTCAACCCTAGGAATTATACTTCATGTACTTTAGCCCTGACACGAGGGAAGTAAGAATCCTCATGTAACTTGATTAGGATCTATGCAGGGATGCTTCTTCGAACCGCTAATTTGATACAAGGTCAAAGTAAGCCTGGCATCTATCCCAGGCAACAGAGGACACAGCACAGGGGTGCAGGCAGCCTGGATGGCATGTCAGTCCATTGAAGGGTACACATAATCACACACCACAGGTAACTCAGCGATTCCAAAGTACCTGGAGGAAACCCCACGACAACAAAGGGAGAAGATGCAAACTCCATGCATGGAACCTACAGCTCTGACACAGACTCAAACCCCAGAGGTGTGAGGCAACATGCCTGTTCCTGAAAAAGGGGAAAAGCAAAACCTTAAAGAATATTCCGAGTCATCTGTGACCATAACAGCACTGCTCCGCTTTTAACGTAATTTTATTCCTTTTGGCCACTAAGTGTCACCACAGTATAAAGAATTCTTTAGTCTGTTTCGTTTATATGACCGCTAGGGGGTGGAAAAGTACAGAACAGTATTTAGACTTCGAAGAAAAGTGAATACCTGATCAAGTGTCAAGCTTAAAGAATGGGTTTAATGTTCGTTAAGTATCCAATGAACGTTATAATACGACTGGAATAACGCAAAACAAAAAAATGCTTTTCTACCGTTAATACTGCATATGAAAATATACAAGTTTTTTGATAAAAATAAGAAATAAAATGAATCACCTCCTCAAAGTGTTGAACCATCGTTAATAGTTTTGCGTGTGAAAACGAAAACCCGGGTGCAGTAGTGTGATCACAGGTGTGGTTCGTCGCTTTAGTTTAAGTTTTCTGATAAGCTTGCAGCGCAGAAACTTCATTCCAGCGAGTTAATGAAAGAATAAGCACCATTAACTACAGAAGCAGCGGGAATCAGTGTTTCAAACAACATCCGAAGGGTGCTGATGTTTTCCGCAGGAACCGGATGCATGTGGCAGTCTGTTGTGTGAGCCATAATCCGCTAAGAATTCCAGAGTGTGCTGCGAGATCCAGAATATAAGAGATCCAAAGTCTCTCTGCAGTACATTTATATAGTTTCATAGCGGTGGGAGGTGATTCACTCAGGTGGATGCCTGAAATACCGGAACGGCATTCACAAACCTCATGTAGACCCACCTCCAGAGATACTTAATTAGCTCACTACCGGGGGCGGTACTGAATCAGGGCTGACATGGCAGTATACAGACGTATACTACATATACAAAATCACACACGCAAGACTGCGGCGTTTGTAATGTATCTGGCTCTTTTCTATTCTATTTCTAGTTAGGCAGCATGCAATTTGTTTTCGTATTTATATAATCCTGCACAATACATTTGATATTATAGGCTTACTATATATTAAAAATATGTACTATATGTAAATATTATATTTGCTCTTTTTCTTGAAAGACCAGATCTATACGTTTGCGTTTATTCAAGGCGATTTTAAAAGTACACACAAAAGATGACACTTTGAATATGCATGTATGACCGTAAAATGAACAGCTCCGGCTTACTAAATAGCACTGGACCCTCTGTGACAAAACAATCTTTTAAGGCGGGTGCTTCTGTTCTATAACATTGCATGTTTTCTAACAGTCCAATGTTGTTACAATATTGCTGAAGTAGGACAATATGAAGAGTAGAAAATCCTGCGTAATTCTGCGCATTTTTTACCCACCACAACAGCATTGTGAGAACAAAGCTTGGGGCAGCATCTAATTGTCCAGTTCATTATTGCCAAGGTTATTCTCCGACTTTAAACAAGCCTCATTTTTCACCCCTGAATACCTCGACTGGACAGGAGTCTCCCTGAGCCGATCTGTTACAGCTTATCGCCAACGGACAGAGCCCCTCGACACCACGCCGGTGAAATATGACCACTGTCACTGGGACCGGGAGCGACACGGAAAAAAACCGCTCAAAAGGCAGCGAAGGAGAAAATGGGAAGTGGCACCTGAAAATATCAGCCCTTAATTCAAATTAATGGGAAAATTAGAAGAGCGGTTTGGCGAACGCTTGACCTTCCCTTCCTCGTCTTACTCCCCCTCCCCCCTGCCGCATCTTCACTGTCAAATACTGATTTTCATTCACATGGGTTTTCTATTGAATATCAGCCCTATGTAACATTAAATGAATCAAACACTGTAAACGATAGTAGGTCTAAGCTTGTTCACCACGTTGATCGAGCCGTGTATGTTCACAGTATGCTGACGGCCAGAAAGATAATGTGGCATCTGAGGAAACGGTCTTCATCATCAATATATAAGCCCGCGCTTAAATTCGTGTATCATCTAAATCAGAATCAGAATTACTGTATTAATGCCCGTGGGGAAATTACAAAAAAAAAATGTATGTTGCATGTTGTTGTTATTCCATAAATGTATAGTTTATACTATAAATTAGGCATTGTAGTGTATCCACAGTCGCGTCTAATAATAATAATAATAATAATAATAATAATAATACGTGTCAAAAGCTCTGTGGTCCTGTGCCCATTTGTGTTAAGCCGGGTAAATTGGATTTGAAATTACCCCCGCTGCGGTTTTCCGCTCAAGTAGGAGGTTTAAGAGAGACTATAGATCACATGGCAATAAAAGCGGCTGCAGGCAGGTTGATTTCACCTTTATTTAACCACCGGAGCTTCAAGTGCAGCGTCTGTTTTTCATTATCAGAGTCGTTTCGCGGAGCTACCGGCGGACAAGCGAAGCATCCACTGCAGCTGCGCCGCTGCTGTTTCCGTACAGCTGCTGGGTTTCCTGTCCAGGCAGTGAGCAGTGACCTCCTGGGAATGCGGCACTTTCCGCGGACCGAACATGGACCGAAACGTGTCCGCTGTTCATTTGTGGTTAATAAAATACCAGTGAAATCTGCTTTTTACTGGATTCCGTCAAGTGTTCCGTCAATATAAAATATTTTTTAAAACATCCATCAATCCATTTATTCATTTTCTATGACGGGTTTTCCTGTTCTATGTTGCGGGGGGCCCAGAGCCTATCCCGGAAACTACCGGCGCAAGGCAGGGAACAACCCCGCTAGCGGCAATTTGTGGAAAGCATTATACCGTCAAACAACACCGTGGTTTAGATTTTGCCCAGTAAATTCCGCCACAGAATTTGCTGTTGGAGTGATGTCAGCAAATATTTGGATACAACTGGAAAGTGCTTGCAAAAACTTACACCTGATTAGCTATTACCAAGTTAATGGAAGCAACCAACTGCGAAATGTTTGTCATATTCTACCAAGTGTGTAATATTATATAGCAAATATAGTCTGCTAATGAATGCTTGTGATTTTCTGGGCGCATTAACTACTGATGTCCTTATAATGTCTGAAAAACTACATTTCACGTTGTAGGCTATAGGAGGATATCTAGCCAAGAGTAAAAATCCCATTCTCCGAAATCTCGTTCTGTTCATCTTAGGAAAATATCCACAAATCTCCACACTGTGATACAATTTTTTTTACTGTTCCCCATTGTACTTGCTTTAACGTGGGGAGGGGGCAGTTTGAAACAACTGGCATTGACTGAATTGGTTTTCAGTGGGTGCGATAAAATAGGTTACTGCATGTAAGTAACGAAGATGTATGAGTTTCAAAGACGTTCAGAGAAGCGTTCGGTCCTGAAAGAGAGAGGGAGCTGCCTTCAATTATCACATCTCTACCTCTCGCAGTCATGTCCAACATCTTGGTCTGGTTCCTGAGAGTCGTTACTTTTTGGGATTAAAAGCGTGGGGTGACTCATGCTGCTACAGTGGTTGTGTGGGGGAAGCAGTGAATAATCCTTCTGCTATCTGCACTGCCTTCGAAGCAGTCATCTACATGTCAAACCTGCTAGTATATTTTGCTTTGAACACTTGAATCCTGTGGGTCTTTTGCCATTTACTACATTCTAAGCAGCCAATGATTCAAAATCCAGTCCTGCTACTGCAAGACAGTTTATGTCTTTTGTGCTCATGTGCGCCGCCCTGGTGGTAGCTTCATTAAAACCCCCCCGTTTCCTGTTTTGCAGACCATTGTGCGAGGGAGTCGACCTCAGAAGGATGTCTCAATCAATGGTCTGCTTGAAGAGTTTGACAGCATTTCTGTGACTCGGTCAAACTCCCTCCGCAAGGAGAGCCCACCTGCTCCCCACCAGCTGGGTTCGAAACACGCTTCCTCCAAGCCCACAGAGGAGAACGGTTTTGGCCACCACTATTCACGCTACTCCTGCGACCTGGACAGTTCTAAAGACTTCCCGTCAGACGGCTACAGAGACAAGGCTTCCTTCGATGGGGAGTGGGCGTTGGGGAAGCACTACCGCTTCACCAAACAGAACGGGCATGCCATGAGGAGTCCCTTTTACCCTGACGCCATGCCCCAGAAGTCAGACTATGCCAAAATGCCCCCGGACTATCACACCTACCTGGAAAGCAAGGTGCGCTCAGAGGAGGCAGTAGGGAGCAGCCGGGAATTCTACCAGAGTTCCTGTGGGAGCTCTGTCCAGGACCACAGGGAGCAGCTGTTGGGGACGCCGTCGCGGACTTCCCTGCACAGCGAGCAGATCAGCTGCTCGGACAGTGAGTGGGGCTATGGGCCGTCCCGCGAGGAGTATGAGAAGAGACCAAAGTCATCCTACGTAGGCCACGGCAGCCCTCAGCCCGCCATCCGCCAGCGTTCCCGGTCTGGCTCGGGGCTGCAGGAGCCCAGCCCACCGTATGGAATCAGTGCATTCAAATCCACCCAGCAGGGCCATTACAGTTCCTACACATACCCACGTCTCTCCGAAACTGTGACCGCCTCCCAGGTAAAATACAAACGTAGGGGTGTCCATCACACCCCTTGGTGCGAAGACTGCATGTCAAATTTGGTTATTTAGGGGGGTTCTGTTGCTTACTTTGTAGTTATATTGGGCTTTCTTGGTGGTTGACTTGGGTCACCATGGTAACCCATCACATCGGCATGGTGATGGACCTCCCTCATCCTCTTTGAAGGACAGAGAGGGACTGTTGTTGGTGTGGGCCAGTTTTGACTGACTAGATTTGACTATACTCCATAATGAATCCGGTGTTGCATCTTCTCCAAGGTCTTAAAAGCCTGACTGTTAACAGGGTACAGTGGCAACTATCAGGCTGTTAATCAGCACCTCGTAAATAAAAAATCGTATAAATATTCAGGTGAGTTAGGGTTTGTATCAAGTATAAACTGTGGGAATGTAACCCATATACCTTTTTAAATGCGCACTTGCTCAAGCTACAACAATATATTCATGTTCCATAGGCTCTACAAGGGAAGAGCGAGAGGCATATTAAAGTTGTGTTTTGTTACTAAATAATATTTATTCGTTCTCCCGCATTTGTTTTTAGTCGACATAGTATTAGCAATGTGTTTCATTTATTTAAGTCGTCATGTGAATCCATGGTGAGATTACAACCGTATCGTGGCTTCTGTCCTACCGGCGGAAGCCTCCAGGGATCAGCCGGTGCGTCGCGCATCTTCCACACGGATGACTGGGAACTTTAAATTGCAGACACGGGCCGGATTACATGCCCCTTTTCTTATGACACCCAGCACAATTTGCTAGCGTGAAGAGGGGGTGAATAACAGCGGTTACGGGTCCCTTCTCATCGAGCTGGAGGCTCAGGCGCTCCGGTGCATATGTGCCCCCCCTCCCCCCCACCATGCCCTGGCAGGGAAACGCTTCACTGGTTCGGGGGCTTTAAGATGCCGCTGACGCGCTGAGACAAAGATGATCGTCGTTAAAGTCGCAGAAAGGTTGCCGCATTAATGGGTCATTTTCAGGACAGTCCTGGACCTTTAAACAGCATCGCCGATGATAATAATAATAATAATAATAATTTTACACGGAAACTGTAAGGATTGTGCGAATAGGCCTAAAGTTATCTGCTTTTTATTTATATTACATGCAAAAGAGACGCAGTACATCTGTGCAGTTTGCATTTCGCTGCTTGGTATCAGTTTTACTCCGTGATCCCGAACCGCGGTTCCCATAATGCGTCTTTTCTTCATCTTGTCCCATCCGGACTCTGCGGGCTTGTCAGAGGTGGGGCTGAAACGGGGGGATCTAAATGTCGTCGTGCCTCTTTTGTGGAGCGAGATCCCTCCTTTCTGTCGCTGTCGTGAGTCCCTGTGCCGCAGCTCACACTGACAAATTGATGTTGCGGCAATTTTTTTTTTTTTTTTTTTTTGCAGCCTTAGCATAAAATGGCCAAATGATGTTCCACTGCAGAATTCAATTTCACAGTTCAGTTGGGATGTTGATTACACTGCCAAATTCAGATTAATGTGCATTTAACGAACATGGATCAGGAGACCCCCTGGCTGTCAGCCAGCGCCGGTGCCGGCGAGTGATAGCCGCGCCGGGCTTCCGTGCGTCCGTCCCCGGGCGGCGCCGCTCGGCGTGATGTATTAAACGCGTCCACGGCCGTAATTATCTGCAGTCCCGGACACATCGGGAGTTTCCGGACTCGTTCGGGCGCTCTACAGGGGACGATTCGTGTCCTATCATGTTACGGAAATTTGTGCGTATGATTTAATTTGCCGACGTTATTGGAATTTGGCTTTGCTCTCCACGGCCATTAAAGATACTTGATAAGGGGAGGTGGGTTTCGGGCGGTCTTGCGAGTCTTAGGCTACTCCAGGTGTATTCCTCCCGTATTACAATCCGTATTATCAAGTAGAAACATTAAAAAGCGGAGTGTTTTTCTCTTCATAGGAGTAAGACCGATGCAATGCCCAATGGGGGAGCAGTAGGTCTATGTCTGAAAGAGAACTCAGCTGAATGGTCATCGTTTACGGGATCCTTAATATAAAATGTTAGTCATACCCACATGTGCGGCAATTGACATAATTAGCAGGGCAGTTTTTGTCTGCAGGCAACTCTAAAATTATTGGCAAAAACGTAAAAAAAAAAAAAAAAACAATTACAATTTAAGAAACTATTTTCTGAGATATTGAAGCTACACAGCTGACAATCAAAATAACAAAGTTCACATGAAAAGGGATTTTAGCATTGAAGCGACTAAATCACAATTACGCATGCAGCTAGAGAGCTGAGTCATCAGTTTGAATGCCAGTTACCGATATGTGAGTCATCTCTGAAAGAGGTCAGACACTCAGCGCTACCAAATGTGAGTTTTCAAAGAAACACGAGGCAGTTATGAGCTGCAAAGAAGCCAAGGAGTCAGTCTCCAAACTGCAGGTTCATTCGTCATAAATACAGACAAAATGGTTTATAGTGCCAACGGGAATGGTCTCAAAAATCGTGACAGCAAAAAAGCACAATAGAAAGAGGAACAGCGGTCACGATTCCAAGCTGATAGGTGGGGATAGACGGAGACCAAACACACCCAAAGTACAGCCTCCGAATCCGGCACAGGGCTGAATCAGCACCTCAGTGACCCAGCCGAGGCACAAAGACTCCCGAGCTTTAGTAAGGGCCACAGAACTCGGGGCCCCTGAGCGATGGCTGGGATTTATATCTGGGGAAATCCACAGGATGCCTTAACTGACAATATGAGTAGCCGACTATCAAGAGGGGTGGGGGCCCGTAATTTAGGGGCAGCCACCATATGGGAGTCGTTAGGTCGGATGATTGCTCTGCATGGCTGCATAACGGCCAAGGAATACGAGGCCGTTTAGCAGGACCTGGTGCACCCTGTGGTCCTGCACTTTTCTCTCATGTTCTTCCCATATCCCAGTATGATGATGTCTTCATGTCTTCATATACACCAAGCAAACTGAGTAATACTGTAATGAATGTCAGGGTGAAATCAAATGGCTTCCATGGCCAGATTTAAATATAACTGAACCTTTATGAGAAGTTCTGCTTCACAGAATATGAAGTAGATTTCCACCTGCCTCATCCCTCAAAGAACGGGGGGATTTTCTCCAGGTTCCTATAGCCCACTACACAGTGCTCGGGGCTGAGGACTGAAGCTGTTCTGAAGCCATTCAGACGCGATGGCACCTATACCAACTAATGAAACAAAAGCTCGCCCTGCCAGTCAGGGCCTGAGTCTTTACCTGTAAAAGGTAACACATCGATGTCACACAAGGGCAGTCAGGGCAGGGTAATTGGTTACTAAGGGAACACAATACGTATGCCTGACATTAGGACCTTGGAATAAACATATTCTCTACCTGCTGTATGTTTGCATGCTTTATATGTTAAATGTACACTATAAAATATTTATTTAACCAAAAGGATAGGTGCTGAACAGCTATGGTCCCTTAAAAATAAACAGATTATATTCTACTGTTCCTTGGCTTCCTGTTTCACTGGGGGATAAAAATGAGGTAACACTCATTGTAGGTCATTTGTTATCTGGTGTCACAGGAAAAAGTGAAAAACTCTCAAACAGTAAGAGATAAATGGCTGTTCGCCATAAATCCCGGAGGTTATTCCACAAAGCAAGTTTTTTTTTCATTAGCCAGATAACTTAAGCCAAATGTCCAATTGGAACATCACTTACCTCTCCTCCTATTGGACAGTTTTTATGTTCGGCTTAAATTATCCAGCTACCTGGGAAAGCCAGGGAGTGTTCCATGAAGCAGGATATCTCAGTTAGCTGGGTTAACTTTTTTTAAGCAAAAAAACCATGATTGTCCAATAGGAACGTCGCTTGCCTCTCCTCCTATTGGACAGTTTTCATATTTGACCGATGATATCCAACTAACTGGGAAATTCTGCTTTGTGGAATATACCCCTCAGGTAATAGGTAAAAATAATAATAATAAACAAATATATCACTAATCATGGCAGCTATTGAGATACTGAAGTGAAAATCCAGGCTGCAGGTGGGGAGTTATAGAACAGGTTTGCTTTCTGTTTTGTTTAATGAGAATGTTTCCTCTTCTGGATGATGTGTTAGTCGCTGTTCCTTGCTGTGCTCCTGTGCAATGCTGGAGAATGAATCCACACCCAGGCAGCTAAGGGTAGAAGCACGTGTCCAAAAAGGGAGCCGCAGCTGCTCCTGTCTCCCATGACAGCTGTGCCAGACCTTCTGGGTGTCGCATGGGCAGTTGAAGATTCCAACCTGGCATGGGCGCCACCCCCTCCCCCCCCCCCCCTAATTGCAAATTTACTTCACTTTGAGGAGGAGAGAATGTCACTTTGCTAATTCTGCAGTGATTGTGTTTGTGCAGGGAGACTATGACAGGATGTCCCGGGACGGAAGTCCCCAGGTACCTGGATTGGACACGTACCCTCGTGGACTCCTCAAGCTACCTCAAAGCCATGCCAAACCAAGCTACCCCAGCAGCTTCCAGTATCCCCCAACGTTCCACTATAAACCATCCCCCTATCACCACCCTCCCTCCCAGCCGAGCCCCCCTTATACACCTCAGGGTGCGTACTCCCAGCCCTGCTCCCCGTACATCCCACCTGGGGCCTACCCTCCCCCCAGCTGGGGCTCTGCCTCTGACCAGCCACCCTCCAGAGTCTCCCATGAGCAGTTTCGGGCTGCTCTGCAGCTGGTGGTGAAGCCCGGGGATCCACGGGAGTATTTGGACAACTTCATTAAGATTGGCGAGGGATCCACTGGCATTGTCTGCATCGCTACGGAGAAGCACAGTGGCAAGCAAGTGGCCGTGAAGAAGATGGACCTGCGTAAGCAGCAGAGGAGGGAGCTGCTTTTTAATGAGGTCAGTACCAAGGTGTTAGTCAGAGTCAAGGTGTTAGTCAGAGTCAAGGTGTTAGTCAGAGTCAAGGTGTTGGTCAGAGTCAAGGTGTTGGTCAGAGTTAAGGTGTTGGTCAGAGTCAAGGTGTTGGTCAGAGTTAAGGTGTTGGTCAGAGTCACGGTGTTGGTCAGAGTTAAGGTGTTAGTCAGAGTCAAGGTGTTAGTCAGAGTTAAGGTGTTAGTCAGAGTCAAGGTGTTGGTCAGAGTTAAGGTGTAAGTCAGAGTCAAGGTGTTGGTCAGAGTTAAGGTGTTAGTCAGAGTCAAGGTGTTGGTCAGAGTCAAGGTGGTGGTCAGAGTTAAGGTGCAAGTTAGAGTCAAGGTGTTAGTCAGAGTCAAGGTGTTGGTCAGAGTTAAGGTGTTAGTCAGAGTCAAGGTGTTAGTCAGAGTCAAGGTGTTGGTCAGAGTCAAGGTGTTAGTCAGAGTCAAGGTGTTGGTCAGAGTTAAGGTGTTAGTCAGAGTCAAGGTGTTGGTCAGAGTCAAGGTGGTGGTCAGAGTTAAGGTGCAAGTAAGAGTCAAGGTGTTAGTCAGAGTCAAGGTGTTGGTCAGAGTTAAGGTGTTAGTCAGAGTCAAGGTGTTAGTCAGAGTCAAGGTGTTGGTCAGAGTCAAGGTGTTAGTCAGAGTCAAGGTGTTGGTCAGAGTCAAGGTGTTAGTCAGAGTCAAGGTGTTGGTCAGAGTTAAGGTGTTAGTCAGAGTCAAGGTGTTAGTCAGAGTCAAGGTGTTGGTCAGAGTTAAAGTGTTGGTCAGAGTTAAGGTGTTACTCAGAGTTAAGGTGTTAGAGTCAAGGCGTTAGTCAGAGTCAAGGTGTTAGTTAGAGTCAAGGTGTCGGTCAGAGTTAAGGTGTTAGTCAGAGTCAAGGTGTTGGTCAGAGTTAAGGTGTTAGAGTCAAGGCATTAGTCAGAGTCAAGGTGTTAGTTAGAGTCAAGGTGTGGGTCAAATTTAAGGCATTAGTCAGAGTTAAACTTCCACCTCAGAACTGTTCAGTGCCAGCCCCCACTCCCCAACCCTGACCAGGATAAATGTTTTGAGGATGGATGGATGGATCTCCAGTTCCTACTCCTGTCATGACCACTGCCCACAGCCCCGCTAAACCCTTCTGTTTCATCGGCATGGCAGAAGTTAATCTGCCCCTTACTGAACCTCATTGGTTGTGGCGAATGACTCCACACCTCAGTGTCTAAGGGTAGAAGCACGTTTTCATGAAGGAAGCACCAGCTGCTTCTGTCTCCCATGCCTCCCACGTGCCACGTGGCCAGTTGAAGATTCCATCCTGGCACAGCCTCCAAACCCCCCCACCCCCCACCCCCAACAGTGTCATCGTGGCCAACAACTGCAAATTTGTTCCTCTTTGGGGAGGAGATAACATCACTTTGGTCAGAGTGAGCATGTGTTCTGAGAGTAATTTAATTACATGCGGTTTGTTACACATGGCACATATGTTGCCTAGGCAACAAGAGAGGTGGGCTTTTCTCTAATTTGGAAAGAAAATTATCTTGGCCTATATAAAACTGTACACTAGGTATGCAACATGATAAATGTAACATGCTGTAGGGATTTTCCATTTTGTTTTTTGATCAGTAAACAAAGAAATTCCATCCATTCATCCATCCATCCATCCATCCATCTTCCAAGCACTGGACCTTCTCCCAGGCAGCACCGGGCACGATACTGCTGTACACCCTGACTGGGATGAAAGAAGTCCAAGTGGATAGTTGTTTCTCTGAATATGTCTAAATATGTCTTAGACCATATTGTCTAAATATGATCCCATTGAAATATAATTATTTTTAACATCTTAATTATGTTACTATTATTATTATTAATAATAATAATCATCTTCATCGTCTTATTGAGCTGCCCTAATTAAAAACAGAATTCAGCTGAAACCTGCTTAAATATTATTTCTCTTGTAATTTACACTAATCACGTTCAGTCTGAGTGAGTTTAACGTGCATATTTTCCATGTACTTTAATTTCTTACTTATCATATATAGTCGTGCACTCATCTGACTTTATACGAATGCCTGACTTCGCCGGCTGACTTGTCCCCTTGTCTCTTTTCAGGTGGTTATAATGAGGGATTACCACCACGAGAATGTGGTCGACATGTACAACAGCTACCTGGTCGGGGATGAACTCTGGGTCGTGATGGAGTTTCTGGAGGGTGGAGCTCTGACTGACATTGTCACTCACACGAGGTAGGCTCTCGCTCCTCGGCGGTGTAACACCAGCTGGGGTTCGGGTTGGAACTCTATTAATTGCGTTTTTTCGTATCCACTGAATGGTGAAGGTAAGCAGGAACCACAGCCTGAAACGGATTAATGTGAGGGTTCCGTTACGTTACATTTAAATAGGTAGGACTAGGTTAGTAGGGGAAAAGAACCTGAGGAAAAACAGCGGGAGATACAAACAAATGAAACGTGTGTATGAGCGGCCTGATGGTGTCAGTGTGACGGAGGAGGACATTAGCTGTTGCAGGAGTGAACTGTTATGGACTTGGTGATGCCAGTGGCCTGTACTACGAAGCGGGGTTACTGGCTTATAGGGGTAACTTGACGTATTTAAGGTAGTCCGGGCAAAATGCAAGTGAACGAATATGAAGTCCGTTTAAACTGTGCTACCTTAAATCCGACAAGTTACCCCGATAAGCCAGTAAGCCCGCTTCGTAGTACAGGCCACAGGTTGATATTGGTTTACACAAAATTACATGATTAAAAATAGGGATTGAAGTACTGTTAAAGTTCCTCTCAGAATTTCATTCTGCACGTAACTAAATTGTCCTCAGCCTTAATATCGATGGCTGCCCTCGTTTTTGCGCTCATAACAAATACTAAGTTTCCACGCTGCTCTACTGTAAGTGCAACTTAGGGGAACTTGAGGTGACTCAATAACGATGTGAGAGTGGCTAATTGGTGGGTTTCAAACACCACGAAGTTTCCCGTTCAACAGGCCCCTTCGAGTCCTTCTTTTCAAACTTCAAACAGCGGAGCCGCCACCCCCCACTAAGTGCAGTGTGTCCACGCGCGTAATTACAGTGATCCGCGCGCCTCTTCTCCGTAATTGCGAGGCTTCGGAGCTTCGGTTTCTATCTTAAAAAAATAAAAAAATAAAAAAAATTAAAAAAAAATCCGAATTTCCCAGAGGAATCTACCCGAGGGATTAATAAAGTTTCTTTCTATCTTCTTCTTCTTCTTCTTGTGGACGTCCGCGCGCATCGTGAGATCCTGAGCCCGCTTGCTCTGCTACAGTACGAGGGGGCGTCGGTCCTGCATTCCCAGGGACCTGCAGAGACAAACGCAGGCGACAGTACGACCGCGAATGAAAATGGCCAGAGGCTGCTTTATGGTTATGGTGGCTATAACTTGATCGATGTGTCAGGCAGTGCTAACGATTTAGAAACAGCAGCAATGACAACACACTTAATCCATCTGTCTTCTTATCCTGCTCAGGGTTGCAGGCACAAAGCTGGGGTTCATCTAGAAACCATGATTAGCCGAACTGCATGTCTTTGGGCTGCAGGAGTTAACTAGAGTAAATGGAAACAGGAAACCTGTGCAACACAGAGTGAATATGCAAACCCCACATATGCATAGAGGAGGAAGGATTTGAGCCCCCCCCATCCATATAGGGGTGAGAACAGAACTAATGACTGAGCCACTTATGGAAGAATAAGTGTGGAAAAAGAGAAGCAGAAAGATCTTGTTCTGGTCGGTTACTGGAATGTTAAACACCGTACTTTCCCCTCTGTATCTTTTGATATCTCCACTTCCGGGGATATTCCCCGTGCGTTTGGCTGCATTTTGTGTGGTTTAAAAACGCAGTGCTTACACCCGTTGTGTTAATAACTGTGAAAGCACATGCTGTGTGCACTGCAGATGGACTGTGTCCTCCAGTGGTGCGTTTACACGCGATGAATCGTTAACACGCTCCGCGCAGCTCGGGTGATCGTTATGCTTTTTTCCTGATTATAAAATCGCAAGGCTGAAATCATTGAAGCCAGCTTTCGTGACAAAAGGAACGTGAGGGTCAAGGTGAAGCTTACCGCCAGGAGGGACACCCCCCCAGGATGTTTCTGGAATGGAAAGGGGAGGGGGGGGGACATTATCTGCTCTCGTCACTGTTAATTTGGCAGTTAAACAAGAATTCTGATTTAACTACACACGCCACAGATGGCAGAGTAAAAGTTGTAAAAAAAAAATATAACGCTTTCCCGAATGTTTTATTTTTATATCCCTCTGCATCAGTTGTCGTATGAACACAAATAAAATCTGAAGAAACACCCCGAGGGTCCAGCATAGCCTTCCTACGTGTTCCCAGGGACCCAGAGTGTATTCCATAATAACACGCAGGAATTAGTACAGGTTAACCTATTGGGTGGCATATGGGGCAGCCGAGGATACCGTCTTCCGAGGGGACGCCGATTTCAGTTTGTCTCAGATTCGGGGTGGGGGGTGAGGATTGCCTGGAGCATACATGGGCTTTGACCAGGACTGAGTGATGCTGCGCCAAGCCGTCTTTCCCTTCTGAAAGCAAATTGAAAGCAGCAGGTAAGCATCGTGACATAATATCCGAGCAGTTGCCTGAATACAAATAGCTCTACTCAAGCAAAGTGATTAGATATTTATGAATGGGATACTGTCAGCTATACCTTACGCCTGTGAGATCAGACTTCACAGTGAACCATCCATCCATCCATCCATTTTCCAAACCGCTTATCCTACTGGGTCGCGGGGTCACAGTGAACCAGACTTCAGACAAATGTGAGCTCATGCCTTTTTGGATAAGCGACATTCATGAATGGGTGTCAGAGGGATTAAATTTGTATTTGTTCCATCAGAGTAATTTAGGCAACATTCGGAGCTACTTCACTACCAGGGTAATGCAACTTCAGTGAATTGGCCACTGTAAGAGTGAGTCAGTCAGTTTTGAAGTACTGCCTCGTGCCAATTGCTATATATTTTTCATATATATTCATATTACTTGGCCTAGGGGTGGCTTAGGGGCATGGTGCTGCAGCGGTTAGCACTGTTGCCTCACACCTCGAGGGCCAGGATTTGAGTCGATTTGACTCCCTGTATCATTGTCAGGTTTCTCCTGGGGTCTCCAGTGTCCCCCTGCCGTCCAAATATTTGCTAAGATTAACTGGAGTTACCAAACTGCCAGTAGGTATGTATGTGTGAGTGAAAGGTGTGTGAATGTGCCCTGTGATGGGATGGCATCCCGTCCTGGGTTGTTCCCCATCTTGGCTTCATAGGCTCCAGACCCCCTGTGACCTTGAATAGGACAAGTGTTAACAGAGGATGGATGGATTATATAGCATATATCATATAAAGGATTACTTGATTCATTGTCAAATTAATCATTAGATTACTCAATTATTAATATAATTGATAGTGACAGCCATAAACAATAATGCATATTATTATTATTGTTGTATTATTACAATTGCTGTCATAGCAGTGAGGGGTGTGTGGGATTAACTGCTAATTATTGCCCTGGTGTCAGTAATTCATTTCTCATGGTAGAGTGCAATGCTAATGCTTTGTCCCCTTGCGGTTGTCGCGGGCTGTTCAGTTTACAGGCTCTTCTTGGGCCTTTTGGAGGTTATTCATTTGGGATGTGTAGAGCGGCGCTGATTAGCCTCGCTAACATTGAGCTGCTACTCGCTGATAAGCTCTCGGTTCCGGGGTCGTATGAAAGAGCCATTAGTCACCGCGCTGAGGTTTTATCGGGCCACTTTCCTCGTGTCATGTCAGTGACAGTGGTTTCGCTACGGGGCTCAGGAATGCTATAGAAATGGGATCTCTCCTGCTAACATGTTTTTACACTTTGTAATATAAAAAAACCCTTTACAGCTGCATATTTTTGATCACTAATTATCCATGGGTCTCTGCAGTTTAACTGCATAGATAAAAGTGATACTTATTTTGCTGTTTGAGTACAAGATGTAGACTCCATGGCATTGGGGTGGGGGAGGTCTTAATTGTTTTTCTGTATGCCCAGGTCTCTGTCATTCCTCTGCGGGACGCTTGGCCTTCGTTGTTTTTCTGTATGCCCAGGTCTCTGTCATTCCTCTGCGAGACGCTTGGCCTTCGTTGTTTTTCTGTATGCCCAGGTCTCTGTCATTCCTCTGCGGGACGCTTGGCCTTCGTTGTTTTTCTGTATGCCCAGGTCTCTGTCATTCCTCTGCGAGACGCTTGGCCTTCGTTATTTTTCTGTATGCCCAGGTCTCTGTCATTCCTCTGCGGGACGCTTGGCCTTCGTTGTTTTTCTGTATGCCCAGGTCTCTGTCATTCCTCTGCGGGACGCTTGGCCTTCGTTGTTTTTCTGTATGCCCAGGTCTCTGTCATTCCTCTGCGAGACGCTTGGCCTTCGTTGTTTTTCTGTATGCCCAGGTCTCTGTCATTCCTCTACGGGACGCTTGGCCTTCATTGTTTTTCTGTATGCCCAGGTCTCTGTCATTCCTCTGCGAGACGCTTGGCCTTCGTTGTTTTTCTGTATGCCCAGGTCTCTGTCATTCCTCTGCGGAAGCTCGGCCTTCACTGTTTTCATGTTTTTTTTCCCAATTTTCTTAAATTAGAGAGAGGGGTTGTAATTTGTGTGCTCTCTGGGATTTAAACCGACAACGTTTGTGTTGTTGGTACAACGTGCTGCTTGATAAGCTATAGAAGCTTGTATATATATTAAGTGCTGTTTTTATCTCCACAGGATGAATGAAGAGCAAATTGCCACGGTTTGTCTGTCGGTGCTGAAGGCTCTGTCGTACCTCCATACACAAGGCGTCATCCACAGAGATATCAAGAGCGACTCCATTTTACTCACCAGCGATGGAAGGGCAAGTGCTGTTGGAGAATCTTTTCATACATAATGCTACTCATCACTCTGATTCCCTAGATTTATTTAATTGTCAATGGTTGTTTGATTCTTTTCTTGGAACTGAATTGTAATAAAGGGTTACCAAGGTTACCACATAGAATCAGTAATATAGCATAGCAGCTAAAGTCTCTAAGCCTTTGAAAGTCTTTAGAAACAGGTAATCTGTTTAATTGGTTGTCTAACTTGCTAATGCTCAGAATTTAGAACAGCTGCATAAATCCATCCATCCATTCTAACCATCAGGGTTTTGGGGGGGGGGTGGAGTCAGTCCCAGGCAGCATAGAAAAGAAAGCTGGGGTCCATTATGGATGGGATGCCAGTCCATTGCAGGGCACATACATGCACACACAGACACACCAAACAAGGGTGGGATTTGAACCCCCAACCTGTAGGTGCAACAAAATGAATCTGAAAAATTAAAACAGGCTACTGAAGCATCTATAGTCTTAAAGTATCAGATGGCTGAGCAGCAGCAATACACTGTATGCAGGGATACACTTTATCTTTCAGGCTGTGGAATACACTGCGATAGACAGCCATACAGTGTCAGGGTAACAGGAAGAAACACAGTAGCATGTTCAAAAATATCAAAGAAACAGAGTGAGTACAGAGGTGTACTGATGATACAGGTAATTTAGAAGGAGGTGTGGCTCTCCACAGCAAGTCGGTGACTTTGACTCCATTACGGAGATACCTCTTCATCTTCATGTAGGACAGATAATGAAAAGGGTGCAGATTTGCAATCTGGCAGTGGCAGATTCATTCTGAGGAGCTGCTTATCCAAGGTCAGGGTGATGCAGTGGGAACAGGTTGTAAAGTAGAGTACATTCAGGATGGTTCTTCACGGAGCTCGCACACGTTCACGCACACACATTCACGCACACACGTTCACGCACACACGTTCACGCACACACTTTCACGCACACACGTTCACACACACACATTCACGCACACACTCACACGCTAGAGGTGGGTTGGAGTTCAGGACGTTTTTGAACACTAAAAATAGTGTGGATCCGGGTTTTACTGAATGTTTATGTCTCTTCGTATAAACTTTTTCCACAGATAAAACTATCAGATTTTGGATTTTGTGCCCAAGTGTCGAAGGAGGTGCCGAAAAGAAAGTCGCTGGTTGGCACCCCTTACTGGATGGCACCAGAAGTCATTTCCAGAATGCCATATGGCACTGAGGTATGTAAGGACGAGAAGACAGAACCAGGGTGCGTACTGACAGGGACGCGGTATCGAGGTGCGTACTGACAGGGACACGGTATCGAAGTGCGTACTGACAGGGACACGGTATCGAGGTGCGTACTGACAGGGACACGGTATCGAGGTGCGTACTGACAGGGAGACGGTATCGAGGTGCGTACTGACAGGGACACGGTATCGAGGTGCGTACTGACAGGGACACGGTATCGAGGTGCGTTTGACAGGGACACGGTATCGAGGTGCGTACTGACAGGGACACGGTATCGAGGTGCGTACTGACAGGGACACGGTATCGAGGTGCGTTTGACAGGGACACGGTATCGAGGTGCGTACTGACAGGGACACGGTATCGAGGTGTGTACTGACAGGGACACGGTATCGAGGTGCGTTTGACAGGGACACGGTATCGAGGTGCGTACTGACAGGGACACGGTATCGAGGTGCGTTTGACAGGGACACGGTATCGAGGTGCGTACTGACAGGGACACGGTATCGAGGTGCGTACTGACAGGGACACGGTATCGAGGTGCGTTTGACAGGGACATGGTATCGAGGTGCGTTTGACAGGGACACGGTATCGAGGTGCGTACTGACAGGGACACGGTATCGAGGTGCGTACTGACAGGGACACGGTATTGAGGTGTGTACTGACAGGGACATGGTATCGAGGTGCGTTTGACAGGGACATGGTATCGAGGTGCGTACTGACAGGGACACGGTATCGAGGTGCGTACTGACAGGGACACGGTATCGAGGTGTGTTTGACAGGGACACGGTATCGAGGTGCGTTTGACAGGGACACGGTATCGAGGTGCGTACTGACAGGGACACGGTATCGAGGTGCGTACTGACAGGGACACGGTATCGAGGTGCGTTTGACAGGGGGACGACACCGCAGTGCGTACTCAGAGAGAGACGGAACTGGGGTGTATACTGACAGTAATAGGATGTGTAAGTGTGGATTTCACTGTTCGTCCCACAGCACTAAGAAAGCCGTCAAGCTCCAGCAAGCAGGTATGAAGTGTGTCTCTTCTTTGCCCTCTGTCTTCAGGTGGATATCTGGTCCTTGGGTATTATGGTGATGGAGATGGTGGATGGTGAGCCCCCCTACTTCAACGAGCCACCCCTCCAAGCCATGAGGAGGATACGGGACAACCTTCCACCCCGCCTCAAAGAGTCTCACAAGGTGAGTCTGGGGGCAGGACACCGGATACTGTGTTTGTGGTCTCTGGGCATCGTAACCTGCCAGCCCAATGCAGTGTTTGGTGTATAGAAAGTCATAATGGTGGGGTTGATATTTGAGTTTTCCCACTGTGACATCTCTGACTGGAATAGCTGTGCTCTTGGTGTATATGTTCTGTGACCAGGCTGGGCTTGGCTCTATGCTCCAGGTGTCCTCTGTGTTGAGAGCCTTCTTGGACCTGATGCTGGTGAGGGAGCCGTCCCAGAGGGCCACGGCCCAAGAGCTCCTGCACCATCCCTTCCTTAAGCTCTCGGGTCCCCCCTCCTGCATTGTGCCTCTGATGCGGCACTACCGCCACCGCTGACGCCCCCTGCAGGGCGGCACCATTCCCGCAGCAGTGGGACTTTTTCGAAAACAGCGACACCCATTGCCGAGTTGTAGTTTAGGGGAAGATGTCAGCTTCTGTTAAATAAATAATACCTGGCTTTAGACGCAGGCTTCCATGAAGTAACTACTGACCCCGTCTTCGCTAGGCAGGTAGAAGTTAACTAGTAGCTTGTGGGGTGGCAGTTTGGTAGTTTCCTCTGTTTAGGCAATACTACTGGACTCTTTTTACAGAGTCCCTCCAGTAAAGAGTCAGACAGGCACCAAGGAGAAGGTGAGTCCCTGATGGTCTCCACACGCTGGCCTGTGAGGCTGAGGGGAACCCATGCGTATCCTAAATCACCACTTCACAAGAGTGCGTTCACAAGCTACCCTTTTGAACTTAGCTTATTTCTTGCAGTGTAAAATATCCTAATTTTTTTTCTCCTCTAACACTAATAGTGTTATGTATTTTAGATCAACTGTATTTTTTTCTGTACAGTTTTGATAATCTGTATTTTGCTGTGACGTTACTATTGTGATATGGGCAGTATTAAATATAATTAAGATAGTTTCTGCAAAGATCTTTCCTACTATTTATAATCCAATTTTGATTAATAAATGAAGAGAAGCTAAATAAACCCACCACTTACCGAAACAAACACCAACCAGAATATATTTATTACCATAAACAAAACATTTGTAGGCAGTATTTCCTGTCAGAGTGGGGAAATAAGGGTATTACCTGAATTTTGTATGCTGTTAAAAAGTATTATTTATTTTTTGAATTGAAGATTTATTTTTCAGTAGTGTAGCCTTTTTTATTTATTTTATTTTCTAAAAAAAGACGGTAATGTTGATTATATCACACAAGCAATATTTCTGCCTCGTTTACCATTGCATTTTTCTTTAACATCAATAAAATTGATAACTTTCGGAATACAGCAAGTTCTTCAATGTGGACGGTTTATTTAGATGAAGAAAAAAACAACAATTCTGAAATGTGCATAAAAGGCTAATTTATGCAAGTAACAACAATGAAGTTTAGCAATATTTCTAAATTCATTTCATTATAAAAACAACCTTGATATACACAATGCTTTCACTTACATGTATGATTTACTTTTCATTACTGGGGATGGGCACTATTTACAGAACATACCGATTATGATTTATTTTCTTAGTTAGCCATGTATGGTCAGCTAACCCCCAGTTTTATTACTACCTTATTCATGTATCATCCGTGGTGTTTTGTAAATATGGCACATAATCATGTTTGCTGCTGTCTAAACCTTGATGAATGTTCAAAACTGAATGACTATTACTTAACTGTGGTGTTGCTTGTAGAGTGAAATTGCATGTTTGTTATCAGTAAAGCTGGTTTTCAATTACAAACGTGTATTTTGTCTTACGCGAAGGAAAAGGCGAATTCGTCTTCCAACGAGAGGCGATCAGGGATATAATCGGGGATACCATCGACTTTTTTCTAAACGAGAAAATGCCGTATTACGGCACCGATACATAGCAGATAAGTGACCATTGTAAAGGAAATCCTTACAAAAAGGTGTTTTGTGAGTGTGTGTTTTTTTATACTAGATGCAAATTAATGTATATGTTACGAAAACATGTATATGAGTTATTCTCAGTGGCCATTTTCCCACTCAAGAAATCGGCCGCTTTTAGCCGCGCAGAGGCGGTGGTGCAGCTGGCGCTCCGGGTGCGTCCTGGGAGGTACAGTAAGGGATAACCCTGTATATCATATATTCATATAATGGTAACTGGAGGAGAAATCATCGGTTAAAGAGGCCCTGATATTTCATAGATGTCTCAGGACAGACCTCCTGGGATGCTAAGCAAACGAAATACTATTATGGCATGTGTGTGAAATTTGAGGGTTTTTCGCGGTGTAATTTAATAATGTACACCGAAAGGTGTATACACCTATATTTTTAAACGATCGACTGCGATTTGGGCGCTTGCTCCGGACCGTGTCCGGCATGTTATTTATCTGACCAAGAAGATAGTATTTATTTATTTAGGCTGACCCTTTCAAATCTGCGTGGTTTTCCTGTCGCAAATAATCCGTCAGGAACGGGCACTTTTATTAAATACCACAGTACAGAGAGATGACAAAATATATACGACTTAAACACCCTGAGAAAGCGGCATGACCGTAGGAAAAAAGAGTAATTCAGTCACGTAAAGGAAAGCGATGCGATGGAGACGTTTCCTGCTGCATGGAGTTGCAGGACCCAGATACTGTCCAGTAAGTGATGAAAAATACCCGTTTATGGAAGCAGGCAGCCAGCAATTAAAAGAGTTGGTTAAAAATGTCGGAGACAGGAGCGTCACTAGAGACATAAGCCTATGTGGGTGGTGGTGGTGGTGGTGGTGGTGGGGGGGGGGGGGGGGTCTTGCTTTAATGAAAAACCAATGAAAACACACTATTGAAAGTAAACTTGGCTTTTCACAACAGCCCTAGCGACGCCACTACCTAGAAGAATTTAGGTATAAACAGGGATGATGTATTTTTATATTCATTTTTTATATCTGAGCAATGGAGTTAAAGCCAGGGCCAGACTTGTTCCATGTTAGGCCTTCTTGCATGGGACGGACAGTAGTAACGTAAATTCATTACTCCAGACTTAGTGGTCATTTTGCACATTAGTGACTGAACAGGCTCGAAAAGAGGAAGTGTAATAGAGTATACGTGCGATATTGATTTTCGCGTTTCGCCGATGAAGGTGATGGAGTAGAATATTTATTACAGCTTTTTAGGATCGGGAAATAAGAAATGCGAATTTGTTCCTGTTATTTGATTGTAGGGGTTTTATTTATGGATTTATTTATCTATAAAAGGATATCCCTTCTTTTATTATAGAGTATATCTATTATTTTGTGATTGATAATGTTTTTTCCACATCGGCGGATGCAAAAACGCTGTTATAAATTGTAGGCATATTGGTTGTTTAAAGCAGAAATATACAATGCATTTTAAATAAAACGGCTTTGGACACAATTGGCGTGTTAACACGTTCAGAAAGACTGGGCTCGAAAAACTGGATGGAATCTATATTTTTCATATAGAAATGTATGAAAACAATGTATGAAATATACATTTTTCATAAATTAAACTTGATAAATTTATGAAAAAAAATCTGACCTGTATACAATACGATTATTTTTTAAGTATCAGAACTATCGCTCTAATATGCAGTTAATTATAATACTATCCATAAATGCAAACAATTTGCAGTGTACTCGTATTTTATTTGAAATTAATTGAAACGTTTTTTTTCAGAACTGGGAATCTTTTAATCTTAAAAATGTATACAATCTTTACTTGAAATAAGTAGTTTTGTCTGAGTAAAGAAAGCATTATAATGACAACCAACTTCACCCCCCTTGATCAGACATAAACGCCCCCGTGCTGTAATACTGCTTTCTAAACAAACTGCTCTCACCTCATAAGGTTCGAATACTTCGAATGAACAAGTTTTCTTGTTTGAAGAATTGTTTGAAACCTGCAGTATTTATAAAAACAAAAGACTGTAAGTTTTCATTATGGGTTTAAGAAAAACAAATGCTCAAGGCGCATAAAATATTATTATAATAATATTATTTTCCTCACATAAATAGAGATTTTAAAATAGCATTACCTCCTTTAACAGTAATTTTGTAAATCTGTTTTGCTAATTTTCTAAATACTAGCTACCTCAGGAAATATCAAACAATGATGGAAAACACCGCACCGATCAATGAACTGACTGCTCGTTACAAAAACATTTTGTTGCTATTGGCCAATAAAACACCTTGAATTTCGCGACATGTTTCCTTCCTTTCTCTTCCTCTTCCTAACTTTCTGTCCCACACTCACATTGCTCCAAAGCTCTACCGCCTAGCCGGGCACCATGGAATGTGGTCTTTGTGCGTTGTCATCAAACTGAATGTATGGCTCAATTAAACAGTGGAACTATGGTGATTAGAAAAGAAATATTTGTCAATTTAACCGCACGAGCCTGATTCTGTATGAATAGAAAATTATTTAAGTTAATCGGACAAGGTAAATGTCTGGACTATATCTCCAAATAGACTTTGAGCATTTTTTTGTAATAATTTTGTGTGGGAATGTCTACCTTTAATATTGTGCATAGGTATGTATGTTGTATTTTTCCATATAGATTTTATTGTAGTATTTTTGACTAGTAGGTTTGTGTTTTGTATTTTTGACTTGTGTTTCAAGGGCTGTACAGATCCATAATGAAGATGGATATTTGCTTGTCCAGAGAGATGTAGCTCATTTACTGTCAGTCAGAGCTCCCCCTCCCCCCCCCCCCCAGCACCCAGGACAGAAGGTCTAGACAAATAGTTGGATCGATCCCACGCCTACACCCTCTCCAGGAAACATGGAGAGTAATGCCACTTCCATCTGAATCTATTGATTGTACTCTTTCTTGTCCCCTGTCTATATTTCAACGTTGTACTGAAAACATGTTTTTCAGACATTGATTTTAGCACCACGAAACCCACCGGAAGATCTGCAAAGTCACAAGTCGAATTCTGTGTTATTATCTCAGTGTGCGGATGAAAATTTGCATTGACATTATTCCAGGAAGATGTGGACAGTCTTTCTTTCCTGCTATTGTTGTGTCTAATACAGATCACTTAGCTCACAGCCTCCGCAGACTGGACTCCACAAAGTGTGCATATGTAGTATTTGCGTTGGTCTTCCTGTCTGCCTTTCAATTGGTGTTTTTTTTTAACGATGAATGTAGCCCACAGTGTGTCTGAAGAGAAATGACCTGGACTCACAGTAATAATCTGACACCAGCTACCATCATTTGCACGTAGCAACTGAAACTGGTAACTATTGTATTTATTACTGACCGTGGTAATTAGGGCTAGAGAAATTATACTGGAGAAAGAAAAGTGTCAGTTTGGTATTAAGATTAAAATCTGTGTTCCTGATTCTCACAACCTTCACTGTTAAGTGCATACAGTATGCGCCATATATTGCTAGCTAGTACGACTCTGTAAATGAAAACATTTATTGTAGTAAAATGCATTCATAGTTGTTGGATGTAGCATGTAGTATTTGTACTAGAAGTGGTTAAATGCAAGCCATTTAAATTATATATGAATATGTTTTTATTATGTAATTTGCCAGCATTGTGCTGTGTTTCATAAGAACCTCCTCTGTCAGAGACCTTAGTTACGATACGCCGCGACACCACTGCGTAATCACTGCGTAGTCTCACGGCACACCACTGCGTAATCACTGCGTAGTCTCACGGCACACCACTGCGGAAAATTCAGCACTCCAGCCGCGTGTCTATGACACGCCAAAGGTAAAAGCGAAACTGCAAAAGCATCACAGGCACCCCAAAGGTTTTAAGCAGCCCCCCGGTATCACTGTCTGTGAGTGATACTGAATCAGAGCGCTTGTCACAGAGCTACTGACAGGAAGGAAATGAAGACAGTCAGTGCTGGTTCAGATCCTCCGCCATCTCAGCCAGCCTTTTGTCTGAATATCAGCTGCACAGAGGAGCAGAATTCTTTCATGCAGATCCACTGAGTATCTCCTTTATTTCCAGTGGCTGTTTCCATCTGTCCTTTTCAGGGAATCTGGATTGTGTGAAATATTTTTTTATATCTCAGTATTTTAGGGGGTCTCTGTCTGTGTCCAGAACACTGTGAGTTCAAATCTCATGGTGTAAATGAATTCACCCTAACTGCCTCAGGGACACACGTGTGTGGCTTTGCATAGAAGTGTCCGCTATGTAAATGTTAAAAATATTGATAAAACCATTGTATACTATTGTAAGACCCCATGTTGTGCATCACTGAAGCCTGTTGAAGTGCATTTAATTAACATACCCTGCCTCTAAAGCCTAATGGATACTGCAGTTTGGACAGAATGCGTTTTCTTTGGCCTGAAGGGACATGGTCTGCAAGATGTCTGCAGCAGAATTCAAATAATGACAATGAAATTAGCATAACAGAATTCACACAAAAATGTGTTGTATCATTTATTTCAGTAAAGAGACCTTCAAACATTTAAACATATGCTAATTTCTTGGTTTTCTTTATGCATAGTAATTCTTAAAATATTATACTCTAACATCGTGTGTTCATTTTTATTTTCATAATTGACCATATTTTCTTTCCTCCAGTATGCAATGAATTATGACAAGGCATAAATGTAATTTTAACATAAATCTGTCAGTTGCGTAAAGACATTAGTTTTACATTTTTTAAACGGTTTAATGTGCATACGTTCAAACTGAATTATAATGCATGTCACCGACAGATGGGGGAGTAAGGCTAGGTAATAAATCACCATTTAAGCCGCGGTTTTACACCTGCATTCCACACGACACTCCACTTTCACCGTTAACGCAGAATTCAAAGCGGAAAACTGGACGACCGCGAGCGCAAACTCATTTTCTCTGCAGATATTCATTTTTAAACATAATAACCAACTGCACAGATCGAGGCTGAGCAGAAACTGAAGAAAGAAAAAAAAACAGACGGCCGACTACACAGTGAGATGCAGCGCGGTGTCTATCACTAAGGGGGGGGTCGTGGGTCCGAGGTCACATATTCTTGTACATGGAGCGATCCCTGGGCAGCTGCGGCTGATTGGCGGTCATTTTCAGGTGTACGTGGTACACGGAGAGGGTGATGACGATGATCAGCCCCAGGATGACTCCCAGGATCAGTGGCAGCATTTCCTCTAGCTGCTCACGCTGGTCACTCAAGCATTTATACGCTGCAGACGCAAAGGAAATGGGACCAGTGATGATGCTGCGGCAGCGGCATGAGGAATAAAGCGGCCAGCGTCACTGTGAGACCCCACCCAAATACCTTTACGATCCAATGGGAAGATTCTAGAATGCAGGAAATAGGACTGAGCGACATCAGAACGTGATGTACCTTCGGCCGCACCGAGTCACACTTTCTGCATTGCAGTGTCTCCCTGGACGCTTCTGTCGGGAAGGATCTTTTATAATCCCCTTTAAAAGTCCCGGACATTAAAGGCAGAAGCTCCCGACTTTAAGAAGGCAGCAGGGATCTGCCCGGTCATGTGCATCCGACATCTTCATCCGTCATAAAAGGTTGTAAAGGAGCAGTGAAGCGCGCCTCCAGCGCCTTACCCCCCCCCCCCCCCACCCGCACCGCACCGCACGCGCTGTGAAAAGCCTGCAGTCGCTGTCCCGAAAGCATCCCTATTAGGATAACGTGGGAAAATTACACCTTGACGTGAGCTGCGGCAGATTTCATTATAAATGAGTCATTCCTTTTTAAGCCAACAGAAGAGGGGTTAGGGTATAAACACGAAATGACCTTTACAACCCAGCACAAAAATAACCCTCTTAAAGTAGAAGGCATTCACTGTCGATTTACTTATTTAATCATTGACAGAACAATGAATTAAAAAATGAAAAACACAGGGAGAACCGGATTAAATGTGATAAATCTCTGAAACGAGAGACCTCCTCATTTCAGAGGCCCTTGTGCGTTTCCTGAGGATAAGTTGGGCTGTTGTGTCACACGTTTCAAAACCACATCGACTTGAATCCTTTCAATATTTTTTCATCTTTTTTTTTTTTTTTACTGATAACAGCCCAGGAGCACCGTTCCGACATCAACAGTGCGACATGCTGAAGATGCAGCCCAAATAACAGCCTCGCATACATATCATTGCAGTACCAGTACGTCCGGCAACCACTGTTCCCCGTCACCGATAAAGAACAACGGAATGACACTTTCGCTCTGTCCAAGCCCAGTATTTCTGCTGTGTGTAAACCTGTACATATGCAAATGTGTACCAGCTTAAGGAGGCGTGTTCGGGGGAGCAAGGGGCAGCACTACGAGCTCACGCCTCCAGGGTGTGTGAGATGTATTATATATTACATTGTGGGGACTAAAGGTAAAAACCTGTTCTTTTGATGTTGCGGGGACCATTTCTGCAATCACACACTGCTTGGTTGCTTATTGTTAAGTTGGTGATTTTTGGAAATTAGGGTTTTTCCTATAGAAATGTATATGGATGATCCCCACAAAGATATTAATATAAACGTGTGTGTGTGTGTGTGTGTGTGAGACGCGTGATGCGCTGGTCTTTCCCATCATTCCTATCCTGTGCTTCCAGGACCAGCCCCCAGACTCAATGTGAACCTGCCTCAGATAAGCTGTTAGCAAAACATCGACGGTTGGAAAACCAGACTCATTGTATTCGAGGGAGGAATACTTTTTCCACACTGAATTGTAACCCTCCTCCCTCCACTTCAGTGGACATTAAAGATTAAGCTGAAAACATATGTATTAACCACTGTATCTTCAAATTATAAAACAACCAAGACGCAAATTAACAGCAGGTGAATCACATGACCTTAAATGACCCCGTATTGTGGATAAGCAATGATTTGATTGAATCCCTTAAAGCAGAGTTCTACCTAAGCCTAAAATTTTAAAATAGCAATTATGCAATTTAAAGTGCTTGAGCTACTCAAGGGTGGTGATAGTAAGAATTAATTATAATGGTGGTATAAATATGAAACTATTTATAATCTAGGAAATTATGAAAATAGTAATAATCAATTTCTCAGCAAACTAAAACCATAGAAACAGTGTCTAATTTTCCATCACTGTTAGTGATCCTACTCCGTTGGGCCCTTGATCAAGGCCCTTAACCTGCAATTGCTTCATACTGGGTATGATGTTAATCTACATTCAGCCCTATAAGGAGGGATGGATTGGCACTCCAGCCATGGGAAAAAGCCTTACACTGGTCCATTTGGGCACAAGGGCCACACTGGTCCAGTGTGGTGCTGAAGTATGACCTGCCACATGGCTTCACTCAGGTTCTCATCCCTGAGGTGGTTTGCTGTGTGGTCAGTGTAGCAACACACTGTAATCAGTGCCTGCTCCTTACACACTGTAATCGGTGCCTGCTCCTTACACACTGTAATCGGTGCATGCTCCTTACACACTGTAATCGGTGCCTGCTCCTTACACACTGTAATCGGTGCCTGCTCCTTACACACTGTAATCGGTGCCTGTTCCCTACACACTGTAATCGGTGCCTGCTCCTTACACACTGTAATCGGTGCCTGCTCCTTACACACTGTAATCGGTGCCTGCTCCCTACTCACTGTAATCGGTGCCTGCTCCCTACACACTGTAATCGGTGCCTGCTCCCTACACACTGTAATCGGTGCCTGCTCCCCACACACTGTAATCGGTGACTGCTCCTTACACACTGTAATCGGTGCCTGCTCCTTACACACTGTAATCGGTGCCTGCTCCCTACACACTGTAATCGGTGCCTGCTCCCTACACACTGTAATCAGTGCCTGCTCCTTACACACTGTAATCGGTGCCTGCTCCCTACACACTGTAATCAGTGCCTGCTCCTTACACACTGTAATCGGTGCCTGCTCCTTACCGCTGTACGGAGTGAAATTGGGGTTTTGTAATGCTGTAATAGGATTAAGCATTAACCCTGGCGATGCTAAACATGACAGATTCATGGATTAAATTCTCCCTGTTAAATGCAAATTGACGTTTGACAATTAGAAATGATTACATAGTGATTAAGGACTAAGGTTTGTAACCTGCAGGTTGTTAGTTCAGTACCCAATACAAATTCTCATGTGATTCCCAACTAATGGCCTCTGGGTGGCGATATTTATACCTTCACTGAATATGAAGTCGCCCTGGATGTCGAAGGGCTGTATCTGAATGTCAGACATGGAGACCGTTACTCCTTTCTGGTGGTCACTGGAGATCAGGGTAACCGTCTGGACAGCCGTGCACTCATAGGATCGGCCTGCAGGGGTCACTAGAGCTGAGAGGCGATGAGAGTTGGCAGTGTGCTTTCCAGCTGAAAAGATACACACACACACACACACACACGCACACACACACACACACACACAGATTGCACCATGAGTTTAAAGATAAGAAACATCAGCACCAATACAGTGCAAGAACCGTACAAGCATTTTAACAAACTGTCAAACAAACCACACACGATAAAAAATTCAGGAATATGTATTACAGCTTTGCTGGACTGTTCATGTATTGAAACATTCAGTATGAAATAAAATCAAGAGAAAGAGCAAAATAATTTTATATACGATCAGTGTTGTCTGTTGTTTTTTCTTGATAAATAAAATATGGGACAACGAACATTTATTTTATGGGAATATGTTATGTGTAGAGGAAAGACTAATTTCTATATTATATATGAAAAATACGGAACCCAACGCAAAGTTAAAGCCTGTGAAACATTTAAAAAGTAGCCTATATTGGTCCATTAGACGACTTTTTTTGTAACCCAACTACCTGAATATAAAACAATTTAAATATAGATATGGAGCGCAAAATATCGAGCGATACGGGAGATTAAAGAAAAAAAATAACAGGCATATGACAATCACCGAATACACACTATCGTTGTCTCGAACTAAATCTACGTGATACGTAACGTTCCATAGTAAAATTTCAGAAATTTGGTTATTTCCTATTTTTATGGGAATAAGTCAGAACAGATATTTCGTTGCGTCATTGCCCCTACCTACAAATGTACCCGCAGCAAAAGAAATAATGATAGCATATAATAAATACCACAGGGTAAAATTCAATCTAAATCATTTTAGATTTTTTTTCCTAATTGGCTCCTCTCTATTTATCCCGCTTGCTATGTCGTATTTTTTAATATAGCAAATGTATGCAGTTTAAATTATTACACCGGCAGTACCAAAGTATAGCCTATAAAACACACAATGGAATAAATATTTGCTTTCAAAATCAAACGCTGGTCAAACATCTTGTATCTGTATTGAATTAAAATAAATTAAGCCATAGCACAGAATAAACTTACGGTTGTAAGCGTTAATGAAGTGTGTTGTTTCTGAGGTATCGTACACAAACTGCATCTTATTCATTTTCCAGATTGCTTTTCCCTTGGATGGGTCTTGTACTTCCTAATTAACAACAATAAGAACAAACAACCAAAATTAAACTTGGCAACTAGTAATTTACATAGCAGCAATCTGTTGTGTGAATTACCAAAAAAAGAACCGGGAATTTCCTGCTTAAATTTGCGCCTGTGCAGCAATATATTCTTGTAATCGGTGTGGTTAAGGTAATGTAAGAAAAACGTCTCTGCCAACCTTAAGGAAGAAAATGCGAAACGAGTAGGCGTTATTCATCCAGGAAATGCGCAGCTCGGCTTCATTACTCCCGCATTTTCCCTCAATCTCTGCCCCTCGGGGAAGCGCAATGGGCGCCTGTTCTGTAATCAGCTGTAGATAAAATAAAAAAAAAAACATTAGAAATTTGATAGCTGGGAATTTTCAGATCTATAACAAATGTTAATTGGATTAACTTCGTGTCAAACACGACCATTTATTCAGCGACATATCAGCTGCACTGATGTTCACATACGTTGACTCAGCGTTTTTTATTGATGCATGCGATTATAATAGTTTGCTTGCGCGCGCCTTCGCTGCCATTCACAGCATACTGTTATTATTAAAGGACTTTTCTTCGAACTGGCAGTATCATATCCCGTGTGTGCAATAAACTCACTGGAGTCATTGGTGCTGAGCATGCAAATAATTATAAAAAATATGTAAAAGTCGGAATGGGGATTCTTACGTCTATGCCGTTGAGCGCAAGGACGTCATATGGGACAACAAATCTGACGGCAAACTCTGCCATCAAGCAAGTTGTACCGTTTTCGCGAACTACGAATATATCTTTGTCTGGGTTTGTAGATAATCCCGATAGGTTCTCCACCTCCTGCTCTGCTGGGCTTCGAGCAACAATACCTGGAATGGGAGGTTTATTATAACAACTAACGACAGCAGCGAAATAGCAAAATACCCTTAGGTGATGATAATAATTTAAGTTAAAGATCCAGGATATAACATTATTATTAGTCATTATCAATATCAATATTACTGACGCGTATGCACATCACATAAAAATGCACGACTTTTTGCATCTGTTAACATACTCTCACTTGATATAAAAGAAGTGGACCGGTGCCCTTACTGGAACAGTGCCCTTACTGGATCAGTACTTTTAATGTACGCTAAGATATTCATTGACCGCTTTGAAGGCAAAATAGCCAAAACAAATACAGAAAAAGCCACTTACTTAATAGACAGAGCAAAATTCCTCTGGCGTCCACGGTCTTGGATCGCGTACGCTCCATCGTTCAATTGACTGGATTTGGAAATTACTAATGTAGTAATGACTAAAACAAATGGAAGAGACGAGATTCCCTCTCAGTGCAGAGGAGTCACGACAGCAGCCCCGCAAATGCAGCAAACGCAGGGGGATGCGTGCGGCAGCATCCAGTCGCCAAAGGCACGAAGTGCGCTCAGGATGCAGGCGCAAACGTGCCTTTCTGGAGGAAAGGGGGTCGTTTTAGGACAGTTAACTCGTTGCGGAGGCTGTCGTGTTTATTCCAGACTGAGGGACAGCCGGACGGGAACTGCAGCATGAAGTCAAAGGGACGACTGCTCGCTTTGAGAAGTTCCCTGAAGTCTCTCGGTGCGAGATCGCCAGGGCTACTCCCGCAATGCCTTTATTCCCATGGCCGAGACTGCAGCTGAGCCTGACGGAGAACCGCTTTACCCCCCTGATTCCCGGCAAGGTTGCAGTCTTTGTGTGAGCGGATCGCTGCGGCTCCGCGATGTGTCAGATCAGCCGTGCGGAGCAGAAGCTGCGGCCACAGCTGCCCTCGCCGGTTTGGAGCAGCTCAGGAAGACGCCGGTGTGGGGCGCAGTCACGACATTAGGAAATAAGCACAAGCTGCGTTTCTGCCCATAGTATACCTGAACCAACCAGGCAGTGGGTGCTTATGCCGTATCGGTTAATATAACCGAACTATATATTATCATACATTTTGAATAAGAAACTCCATTCATTAAACAGTGATTGCTTATTTAAACATGGCTTTTAAATTATCTTCAGTATAATTACTATTTTCAGTTTTAGCTTAAACATCACTTGCAGGCTGGGTTGGATGCTGGGCGATCTGAGCGGTGACTTTCACCGGTTTTTCCAGGCAATGCGGCGTCATCGGTCCGTAAAGGTGCGAAATGGGCGAAAAGCAAACAGCTGCACCCACATTAAAGCTTCCTGGGCGCTAATAACGCAGAACAGGAATTAAAACGCAACTTAATGTTTAATGAATAGCCTAATTATGTATTCTTTGCATTTCTAAGTTACACGAATAACGTTTTAATACGTTAGTTAGAAAATACAAGAAATCCAATTTACAGATTAAGGACCGGCATTTTATTTGATGGGACGACTCCAATCTTGGGGATGGTATACGGCTATAGACTGATATTTCCCTGCGCGCATCTGGATTAAAAAGTTTTAAAGTCAAAGTGGATCAGCTTTACACTTGAGGGCGCTGAGGCGTTAGCTGCTTTACGGCAAAGTCTCTGATCTTGGAAGTCGGAGAACCGGGAATTCAGGACGTCCAAGACCGCCAGTCTTTTTAAATAACGGAGAAGTGAAACGCTTTAATGGTTTGTTCCACAACACATTGTAAACTGATCCACTACATAACAGTACGCGCTATTTTGCGGTTTATTTAGCATTTTTTTTATACGGAGGTGCAGGACTCATAAGACTAGTGGCAAACCACATGATAGTATGAATCTTATCTGAAAACTCATCAAATTTCCTATTTACAAAATCAAAAACGGGTTTTTTTTTCTGGGGGGTCATTTTCATGTCCTCTGCCAGTTAAAGGTGATAAAAAGAAATCAAATGGAATGGAGTCGAAGGTTTCTGCAGCTTTTAGTGTTTTTGCCTGGTCCTGGGGAGAAGGTAACTGCCGTTTGTGTACCACGGCTTTGGGCTAAGCAAGGCAGACGTCCAGAGGTGGTCTCTGATTTGGTGAACGCTGTTCATGGCGTAATTGGTCGTGCAGAAGGTGCTGAACAAAAACCATCAGAGAAAAGAAGGTGCTTCTCACTTTCTCAATGTGGGTCCACCCATTTCACCAGGGGTTGTAAAATGAGCTGCCTTTCTGCCAGGAGACCCAGTGGGCCAAATTGTATCCATTGTGTTGTCAGATTTATTTACTGGCCAAACATGCCCGGTTTCCGATTAGCTATTTAGACGCCCAACGGGCAGGTCTGTGACCAGGTAATGATCGAAGTTCTGGTCCCTCTAGCTGTTTTATGGGATGCCATTGCTCCTCAGAATGGTCAAACACCTCCTGTGTGCCGTCAAACCTGTCCTCCCCCAGGTGTCCAGCCTTGTTCTGTGAATCTGGAGCCCTAACCTCCTGAAAGACCGCACCAAGACGTCTACAAGTGTCTGCTGTGTGGCTGGAAGGCCCGTATTCCTCCATGCGTCCCCCAGCTTCGGGTCGGCTTTCCCTATGGTGTGCGGGTGGGGGGCGTTTGCAGGTGTGATTCAGACTGGGGCAGTTTACACTCGCTCTCTCACAGCAGACATTGCAAGAACTTTAAACTCAGAGCCGCTGGGTTGAAGGGCAGCGAGGATCAACATGGTGTGTCCTCTGGCCGTCTTTGAATCGTACATCTTTCCGTTGAGCGAATCAAAGATGAACCTGGTCAGATGAGCCCTGTCCTTCACCATGACTTGCAGGAGAAACTCTATCTTCACCCTGGTGGGGGGTTTTCTGAAGAACTCAGCAAGCCAGTCACTTTATATCAAGCACAGATCGGGAACATTTTTACACTTCTCTCCGTAGCAGCTTGACAGTCATTGTCGTGCAAGGAGCATTTGTCCCCACATTTATGGAGGGGGGGATTATGTTACCAGGACAACAAAAGTATCATTAATAGGGTTCCTGTTTCTGGAAGCTGCAGCATCGACAGTATAATTACGGCGAGGTGCTTCAGAGGTTGTGTTGATCTGATGAGTGTGTTTACAAGTGAACATGCATTTGGATACCGAAAGTGGTTCATTCGCATTATATGCTCTCTGCCTATTTATATCGGGGAAAGGGCTGAATGTTTTTTTATTTACTTCCATCACCAGTGAGAGCCAATCATTTCAGAGAAAGGCTTATTCTAGGGCCAACATTTACATATACAATCCACTTAGTACACATGCAATAATTTTATGTCACTTTATATCCAGTGTGTGTGTGTGAAGGGAGTGTGCATGATCTATATAATAAATTAATTTCAAAATCATAAAATGATTCATTAAAGAGGTAGACTAAACGAAAAAGGCAAGTTTGTTAAAATGAAGGGCCTTATGCTCAAACCTGCCTTTTCGATTTCCTCTAGTCCAGGGGGTGGGCAATCTTAACCAGAAGGGGCCGCTGTGTGTGCAGGTTTTTGCTGCCACACCCTAATTCGATTATTAATTAGAGGACTGATTGGCTGAAGAGTCTTCACGCCTGGGTCTGAACGGCAGTCCTAAAGCTAAAAGTGGCCCTTTGTGGATATGGGTGCCCTCGCCTGCTGTAGGCCAACGTACGCTGAAGACCATGTAACGGCTAGTATGACCAGAGCTCACAGACCATCATTGCTTCAAATTACGGTTCAGATCAAAACCAGTACTGCACTCGTCTCTTTCCACCTGGTTTATCGCTGCATGTACAGGGTTACCAGAAAGCTGACAGGGCTGTTCCCTGAAACCCAGACTCATGGGATAGGCAATAAAATTGGTGCTTTCTGGTAACCCTGTACAGCCACGACACCATTCATCCGAGTAATTTCATCCAGCATGGCTGGACTGATGATGCCGGGAACAACTTAGCCTCTCAAGACAGCTAAGTCTGTTAGCGCCCAGGCATCACCCACGGAGTGATGAGGAATCACGAGGGAGGGGCTCATTTAGTGCTTCTCAAACCACAGTATTGCAGCCATCGGGGATTAAACGCGACTAGAGGATGTAGATGGTTGGTTGTTCAAGACGGCAAGATATTGCTGCATTAAACATTAATGGGCCCGGAACATGGATTCTCTGCCAAATGAAGGAACAGAAACCGATTAGTCAAGGTAGAAACTTCTACCTTCGCTCAAACCACTAAAATACAGTAAACAAACAATCGGTTACTCAATGTCACTTTACCAAGCCCATTACCGTCAGATGACTGTTAGTTCACATCCCCCATGCAGCTCAACGTGTAAACTAAATGTGAATTAAGATAAACCTTCGGAAGAACTTTCACACGAGTTTGGAGAACACGCTCCTGACACCAGACGCCTTTGGCGGAGTCTCTCTTTTTGTACGGCTATCCTGATCGTCAGGGCATTTGTAGAAACCTTATATCTCACGTCATTTCCTCAGACACACAGAACGCTTGCTTCACACACAAGCTCACCGGCGACACTATCGACTCTGCACACTTACGTTCACCCAAATAAGTCAACTAAAAGACAAACGCTGATGGAATATTACAGGCGATGGAGTTAAATATATTTGAGGACACTGACTCTCTCCTGAAACGAAAAAGGAGAAAATAATTAAAACAAAACATCTAGGCACCGTTTGATTATTTATTGATACATATACTATAAAACAGTATTAAAGTAGCATGATAACAACAACATCTTCATTTCTAATTCAACAAATACAATACAAATACAAAAACACTCACATGAAGTCCCTTCACCAAGCCAAAGTTAAAATTAAAGACTAAAAACAAACCGGTAAACGTAAAAGCAATAACATTTCCGTAATAATTGCTTTTACAGTAAACTATAGAGCGAAAGGTTACATGTAATCACACAACAGAAAACATACACTAAGTGTGAAAGAAGCTCTATGACAAACCTTAATAGAGTCTTAAACTATCTACTATATTCTCATTTCATATATTTATATGTATTTATTTATATACATTACTTATTTTGGCATTATATTTTGTTAAATAACCAAAACACCCAACCAGACTTCCGTCGAGTGGCACATCTGAAAGCAATGCAGCAAATGTCTGCGTGCTTCGCTTAATAGTATCGCATTAGACAGGTGGTCACAGGTATGATCGCTGTATGATGCTGGAAGATGGAATGACCCGGAAAGCAAAACGGCCAGTTGCTCTGAACCTCATCTCCACAGCAACAAACATTCTTTTTCTTTACCCCAGAGCCCTTAATTTATCGATATACTGCAGAACCCATTTGGCCAAAAATAACACACTACATACATTCAGATATATACATAAAGTGTCTGTCTTTTAGTGAACTACAGCCACAGAATAGAAAAGGGGAGAACCTGCAGGATGCCTACATATCATTCCTTAAAGAAAGGAAGAGGTTTATCAGTTTGGGCGGCGTTTTAAATGGTGCCGATGGCCGGTACTAAATTAACACAGCTGGCCAAAATTTAAAAATATCCCCTGCAATTCCCGAACCGTCACACTGCATCCCCCCCTCTGTACATTATGGACGAAGCACTTCCGGTGATGACGACGGATGGACAGAAACCACAGCAGGCCGCAAGGCTCAGGTTCGACACTGACTGTCACCTTTTAGTGGCATCGGTCTTCAAAACCCTTTGGCCTCCACATGCCAATTAAACCCTCTCTTCTCACCCTTAACCACGGCTCTACTACCACGTACTACCTGAAGACAGTGGCATGCAAAGGAAGTCCCGCCTCCTGAAAAAGGAAGTCCCGCCTCCTGAAAAAGGAAGTCCCGCCTCCTCGAAATCCAAAGTAAACCACTGCTTTAAGTAGCATAAGCCCCAGTAAATACACACAGAACTCATGGCCAATAGTACTGAATTTGGCAACTATTCATTTCAGACAGGACAAATACCCAGTAAAGCCATTCATGTGATGAAATACACAGCCGAGCTGATTCTTTAATCTGAAATGAAAGGATAAAATCACTTGCTGCGGGTGACACTTAATGAGGTCTTAATGAGGTACTTAGTGAGGATGATCAGATGATGAGCACTAACCAGTCCTAACAGTCCCACACCATCCAATCTCTACCCAACAGAATCGATGAGAACACAGGCTGAAGGTTCATCATGAGCAACAGAAGGAAACGAACAGACTGGACGTCCGATTTCTGCTGGATCTGTGGCTGAATCTCCAAACCTCGTTAATGACAAAATAAACTGATACTCCAGTAACTGGTATCCGATCCGATTCCAGCCCTGTGTCCTATGATGCCTGACATAGGTTTCAGCAACCCTCCCCCCCATGATTCTGTCCAGGACAGGAAGTGGAAAAATGGGTGATGGATGGATGGTACCCTACAACAGCAGCTTAGCTGATCGTGTTTTCGAAATTATCCTAAAAGTTAAACAATATACTTTTTAAAAGGTGAGAAGATGGCATTGCTATTGCGATATTGGTTTTCAAAGTCCGGAAGGCAGCAGCTCTGTCGGTCTCTACAGCCAGCGGACAGGCTGCCCCCCCCCAGCTCCCCCCACCACTCAAACCCACGGTACTTTAGGGTCGAGAGATGGACGGAGGTATGTGGAAGGGCACTGCTACATTTCTTGGACTACCTTAAAACACACTCGTCACTGAAGTGCCCATGACGTAATACTTACACTCCCTGGCCGCCACGCCATTGTGACTGACAGATGTTTACTCTCCTTCTGTCTCATACTATTAAAATACAAATAAAAATGTAGAAATACACGTTAATACATCGGATCTAATAATTTTGATTGGCATAAACAGTGGGACAGTATCTAAAATTACAGCATGTCAGACAAATCGCAGGCTATGCTGTTGTTAGAAAAAACTAAATAGAAAAAGGTGAGTGGCGATGGGCGGGCCATGTGGGGGCGGATCCCATCGCTTGGGGTAACGCTGTTGCCTCTTTGAGGACGGGGGAGTTGGGGGGGGCGCACAGCTCGGAGAGCTTAAGTATCACGTCAGAGGGTGTCTGTCCACAAAA
This sequence comes from Brienomyrus brachyistius, assembly GCF_023856365.1. Taxonomy (NCBI): domain Eukaryota; kingdom Metazoa; phylum Chordata; class Actinopteri; order Osteoglossiformes; family Mormyridae; genus Brienomyrus; species Brienomyrus brachyistius. The sequence goes on along the minus strand of NC_064551.1, from coordinate 17,079,939 downwards.
GGCCCCCTGCCCCCCTCAGTCGGCTGAGGAGTTCACACCACTGTGGCTGGCCTCCGGTCCATCGCTGCTTCCAGCTTCACCATCTGCTGCATGTCCTTGGCCTGCAACGACCGAGCGGACAGCCTTAGTTCGCTGCCCCCACCCATGGCTCACAGGACCCCTCAACCCCTTTTCACCTCCCCTCCACCACTCCTAACATCAACCTACTGGAGTAGAAAGAGCCCATTTCATTCCGGGGAGGGGGGTCATCGTGATCCTGTGCGATCCCCACATTTCTAACACACGCTCCCCGCACGTCACCCCCACCCTTACGCTCCCATGTCTCCAGACCATGACAGGAGGGACAAGGGATGGGGGGGGGGGGTTACAGTCCGTTAGAAGAACAACAGGGCCTACCTGGGCACTGAGAATTTGCATGGTGTGAATTCTTAAGCTGTACAAAAAAATACAAATTCAAGCAAATCATATTAAAAATGGACAATAAAAAACATAATATCAAATAGAAACAAATAATACCAAATATAATCAATAAATAATAATAATAATAATAATATCAAACAGAAACAAATATCAAAACAATGACAGATGACAGAAAACAAAAAGGAATAATATAGTAATAATAATGAAATCTGACAATGACAAATCAAGATCATTATAGAGCCCGTGTGTGCATCACAGTATTCTGATTGGTCAGCTGTAATGTTCATTAACACTCAAGCCACACATTTGGATGGGGCCCCTGAGATCTGGGGGCCCCTGTTGGCCAAACAGTCACTACAGTAAGCATTAAATAAACGCATTCCTTACTTAGGAGAAGCTGAAGCGACAAGTTCTGCTCACCAGCTAGTTAGTTACAATCTTTGGACTCTAGCTAATTTAGTTTTTCAAACATCAATCCCAAAGTGACTTTTTGATCAGGGCCCCGGGACCGATCGACCCAACTTGGACCTGAGGATGACAGGTAATACTGTTAGGGTAGTAGGGACACCTCCGTAAGAAAGAGGCTCTGCTTAACATAGACTGAGACCTTCTAGACTCAAAACCGCCACACGGCGACTTGACTGGACAGGCTGTCAAACCACCCAACTGCTAACCATACATCCGAGCATCTCACACCTTTTAGTGCCAAGTAACCCGGCCCGCTAGTGCCCCCTATAGACGACGGGCTATTCCTACCTGCTCATTGAGTTTCTCCAGGTTCTCAAGCTGCTCCAGTTGGGTCTTCTCCAGCTGGTCCATCTCCTTCGACTGCTTCATGGCGAGCTGGAAACCAATGAGAATTGTCCTTGTGAGCAGATGTGCTGCCCCCTCCCCCCGTGGCAGAAATGAACCGGACCATTGCTTAGAGCAAACCCCCCCCACGTACCCTTTTCCTTTCTTCAAGGAATTTTTTGGTGTTGCTGCTGTTTAGCTCTCGAACTCTCCTGCGGAGGTGCAGAGAAATCAGTGGCTGTGGCACATAAAGGTCTGGAGCTCCGAATGGGGTCGGGCCCTGCGCCTTTGACCCGGCTCTCCGGGGCCCACAGGACGTACCGTACCTCTCTCGCTCGGCCTTGTTCTTGATGCTTTTGTCCTGGCTGATGGCTTTGCTGTTCTCCATGGATGTCTTGGCCTGGTTAGCCCGCATCTCTTTGCTCTGCCTGCAGGTTGAGAGAGGATCAGTCACATCCGCAGCAATCGTGGGGTATGGAGGCCCCCCCAAAACAAACCCCTGCCCGACCTCTCGTGGATCAGCTTGAGGTTCTGTGTCTGCTGCTCCTGCACGGCCAGCATGAGCTTCTTGAGGTGCTCACACTGCTGTAGCACATGCTGGTCCTTCAGCTCCTGCTCCTCCATGCTGTGGGAGTTGATCATCTCTGACCACTCCTTGGTCTGCTGGGCGACGATGTCCTTCACCTGCTCGGAGAGCGTGGACTCAGTCAGCCACCTGCCATCCTGGGAATGCACGGGCTGGGAGCGGGGGGGGGAAATGGCACCCTGAGGCCTACCTTGGCTTTGTGGTTGGACGTCAGCTCCTGGACCTTGATTTCCACCTCCTTCTTCAGCTCCTGGCAGTTGTTTTCTCTGAGGATCACAGAACGGTTGAGTGACGTCAGCAGCCACTTTCTCTGCCTGCGTAACCAGCAGCGCCCCGCGCCCCTCCCCGGCCCCCGTTCCGGTCCACCGTCAGCACATTACCCTTTCTTCTTGATGGCTTTCTCCAGAAGCTTCTCGCAGGTAAGTTTCTCCTTATCATGCTGAGCCACCATCTTGTCCACCTGGGTACAGTGGCACTTCTGCATGGCACTATTGTCCTGCACAGACGACACCGGCATGTTGTCCTGAACAGCTGTACCACTCTCGACCCACCAGCTGGGCGGCGCTGTATGCGATGAGGGAGACACCACCTACCTTGGCGTGCTTCTTCTTCAAAGTGCTCAGCTCCTTCTGTTGCTTCTTAATCAGCTTCAGATATGTCTGCAGGGCACAAAAATAAAAAGTATTTCATAAACTGACAAATTAGGCAGGATGTTAGTCCTCCAAAGCTTCTAAATAAAAATGCAGTCCCTGGAGCCTATGTTGCTTTGCTTGGTGAAACAAGAAGCCAAATGAAGAGCTAGGCTAGGTCCAGAGTGGGCGATAGGTGGAGCTGGACGGATGTGGGCGTGGCCAAGAGCACTAACCTTCATCTGCTTCAGGTCCTCGATGTTCACCTGAGGTATGAGCGCGCCGTCTGAAAGCGCAGGAAGGACATTGTGACTTTCCATCCTGGTGTTAACAGACATTATCCAAATGGAGAAGAGATGGCGCGTTTATCTTATGAGAGATCATGGAGAAAAAAATGGTTGCAAGTGGAACAGAACAAAAGATGGAGGCTATGTGGGTGCAGGCAGAAAGAAGATGGAGAACAGACAGTACATGGATACAGATGGAGAATGGACAGGTGTAGGTTGGGCATGTGGACAGAGAAATAGACGGATGGACGGACGCGGAGGACCTTTCTTGGCTTCGCTGATGTTGGACTGCCCTGACATGGAGGTCTGTCCCAACTCGGAGCCACTCTGCGGAATTGCGTTGGCCTGATTCGCCTTTCCTTTCTTGTCGTTCTTTGAGCTATCGTTTGGCACATCTGCGATGTCGCTCTAAACGGGGGTGGTAAAAAAAAAAAAGTTTTTTTTCCCAAGTTACCTTGTCAGGAAACTCCAGCCCAGGGTTCTCCAGCCTGTGATGCAATGGAAAAGCACCAAAAGACCCAACAAACCCCCCCCCCCTCTATGGCCCGATTCAAGACAGCTGCAGCAGGCCGGTGCCTGGAAGGCCATTGTTTCAAATCCCACATCTACTGCCTTGGTCACCTCAGGAGAACTTAATCCCCGAAAAGACGACCTCATCCAAGTGCTGCTCCCCCATTTCCCCAGCACAGTCCGCCATGCCCCCCCGCCATGCCCGCACCGTTTCGATGCCCATGGCCCTCATCTGGTCGGCTCTCTTCTCCGTGATGGACAGAAACTTCTTCGGGTCTGAGAGGGCATCCACGATCTCTAGAAGGAAAAATGGATTCACAGCCTTGCTTAATTATGCTGTACACAGCGATCATCGGGAGATGAAACAATAAGCGTTAATAAGCGTTATTAAGCGTTAATAAGCATTAGACACCAAAATGGCAGATGGGGAGTGCGCCTGGATGGGATACTGGAGATTTCACCACAAGTTCACCATAACCCATCAGACTGAATAAAACATGGACTGTAAATACGCAGCCTCATTCATTATAGCGGCTCCATACAGTTCTTTGCTTTATTCGATCCCAATTGTTACTAATATTAGAAAGAAAAAAATAAATAAAGAGTGAACGTAAGAGCAGACGTACAGCCTAGAGCCCGAGAAGGAAAGATTATTTTACATCGGGGGGGGGGACCCACACATGGCGGACTCTTCGGATTGTGAGGGATCACTCCAGCCTGAGCGTGTCCTGCAGATGTCGAAACGTAAGGGGGGGGTGGGGGGGGGGCGCTCTGCGGCTCACCTCCGAATCCATCTGGCACGTACGTCTTGAGCACGATGTTGCAGAAGATGGTGGGCAGGGAGAGCGGCTTGTTGCCCTCATTCCGCAGCGAAATGTGCCGGTAGCCAGCCTGCAGCCCGTCCAGCGGCAGGATCCGCTGCCCGATCAGCTTGTTGTTGTCGTCATAGACGGCGATGCGGAGTACTGCCAGATCGGGCAGGATCACCTGGCCGGGGAACGCACAGCTGTGAGGGGGAGCGGGTGACTGCTCCGAGCGTTCGGCTAATTACTGATCAAAAGGCGGCAACGCAGAAAACGAAACGCGGCCCTCTGGATGTGATGGTCTGAAGATGCTTTATGGATATTCATATATTAATATCAGATACATGGGGGAAAAAAAAGGATTGGTAAGGAGTAAGAGCGATACAATGTAGGCGTGATAAAATAAAAATGCGTGTGAACACAGGAGACTCAAATACTGCAGGCTCAGCAAAAAGTGTACAAAAGGGACACGGTGAACGAGAAAACAAAGTGCTGGGGAGGCGTGACGCTGCGTGGGGTCTCAGGGGAGGCAGCGGCGGGCGGGCGGGCGCACGGTGAAGGGGGCAGTTCAAGGAGCAGCACGGCATGAAGGAGAGCCGCGTCAGCGCTGATTTATACCCTGCGACGGAGGCTGCGGATTTTCCTGCTCTCAGTACCCCCCCCCCCCGCCACCACATCCAGAGGGACCTGCCTGCAGCCGCGGGCGATCGGTGGCGAGAACGACCCTGCGCCAAAACAGCGGCGGCCACCAACCCGACCCGAGGACTGCTGACTGCGGCACTCGCCGTGACGTGACTTATGGGCCGGGCCGAGCGGAGCCGGCCTCCCGACATCTCCGTGGCGACACACCCCCCCCCCCCCCCCCCCTCTCGGTCGAGGCGTGACCTCAGACCGACCTTCCGGAATACGAACGGCTCTTCGTTATATGCCGGGTTCAGCCCGTTGTTCATCACCATCCGGGTCCGGAACTCCTTGCGGATGGTGTCTGTGGGAAGGCCGTACATGTCCACCTCCACGTAGGAGCCGATCTTCTTGTCAGACAAGAAGAGGCCAGAAAACACCTGGGAGGGAGTGACATGGAGGAACTGGTGACGCACGGGCATGAGCTCCAACGTGGCTGCGGGATCAGAGACTCGACATTTTGTCCAACCTGAACACTGCAGTGGGCGGCGATGACCCCATCCACCGGCGTCTCGGAGAATGGGTCGAACATGCGGTCCGAGCGCCGCATGAAGTCCGGCTTCAGCAGGTACCTGGGCGGGGAGGAGAGCCGGCATGCGGTCAGCACGCCTTACCGTGAACAGGAACGGCACGCCGGCACAGCGAAACGCAGGGCAGCATTCTGGCACATTAACAACTACAGTCCAGCGTGAAGTTTATCACAAAGACTTGTTCGGGAGGGATGGAGGGACAGACATACATAAAGACAGTGACAGGCACTTCGTTAATCCCCAGAGAACGATTTTGTGGGAAATGAATAATGCAGAATGCGCGATGTACATTTCATTATTGTGTTAATGTCGTGTGACACGGAGAAGCTCCACCATGCCGGCATTTAACGGCTCCGTACCACATTAAACATCAGCCGGGGGGAGCTTGTGGACCCCCCCGCCAGGACCTGCCTGCAGGCTGCAGTTTCTGGGATGAGTCACTCTCTCATGCTCAGAGGACTCACGGCCGATTCATACATTTCATGCCACAACCATGACTGTTTTCTTGCACTGACCCCTGGTGGACGTGACCTTTAATCCTCCAGACAGACACAAGCTATGCAAGTATAGTCAGCACGCTGAGCATCGCAAGCATCACGTTGCCCACGCATTACATCGCATCAGTCCTTACGGTGTTACCTTAATACACAGGTAGGGGGCAGCAGCGACACTCACCCAAAAGAGCCATTATACTCGAACTTCCCCTGGTTCAGCTGCATGGCTAAATCTGTGGGAGAAAGAGAGGCAATGATGAAGTGGCAGAACTACGCAACGCGAGGCCAGGCCAGCGCACCCCCGGATCCTCCGGGCCCCACGCAGTGTCTCACACAGTGAGAAGATCTGCAAAGACTGGAATCCATGTCCGCGTGGGAATCCCTTGTGGTTTCCCGTTGCCCTGGGTGACCCTTGGAAGGGGACATCGCTTCCCACACTCTGCTGCTTGCATGTCTGGCCTGCTCCCAGATCAGGCTCCATCTCTGTGTACGAAGTGCAACCCTAACCCCCCCCCTCACATGTGTTCTCAGCAGAATGCTGGGGGGCGCTGTAGGCTTGGCCTGTCTGCACACTCGGGGGCTAGGGGGGGGTGTGTGACAGGGCGATGACACGTGGCCCCCCCCTCACCTGGGGTCTGGTAGTTCAGGGACACCATCTGGCAGCCTGCGTTCCAGAAGATCTGAGGCATGTAATTACTGGAGTCCACGCGGCCACCTTTGGGGTAAATCCGACTCATCTGCCGCTTGTTATAGCTGCGTGTCTTGTTCAGGAAAACTTGGGGGGGGGGGGGGGGGGGGGGGTACAACAGCATCTCAGGCAGACCCCCCCTGTCCATCCACGGGGAGGCGGGGAAAGGCCCAAATTGAACGGGGAGGGAGACAGACAGGGTGAACACAAGAATGGCCCAAGTCCCCCCCAAATGCTCAGGATACTTGACGAACTCGATGGCGTTGGTCTTCAGGTAACCCAAGCCCACTGACTCGTTGAAGGAGGACATGTTGTGGTAGATGTTCCTTTCTGGAAAGAGTAAGATATTGCAGAGGGGGCTTTAAACACACAGACACACACACACACATGCAGAAAGCTGTCTGGTGCCACTATTGCCCCCAGAGGACAGACCCCCCAGAGGACAGACCCCCCAGAGGACAGACCCCCCGGGACCTGGCTAAGATGGACGGATTCTATGGATGAGCTGAGATATTGCTGGGTGGTAAAGACCACACAAAATTAAAAAAAAAAAAAAAAAAAATCAAAAGCCTTTGGACAGTAAACTGATATTTTTTTTTTTTTTTAAATACCTACCAAATACTGAGCAATAACTGTATGTTTCCTCCATTTTACCCATCCTCCCTTCTCCTGATTCAATTATTTAGTTATCACTGAAGAACAATTGCAGCCAATGTCAGCATGTGACCAGCTTTTCAGTGCTGGGGCAGGGGCGTGACGAGACCTTCTCACGCGGCGAGAGCGAGTCAGCCAGGGGTCACACAGCGGCCCCACGGGACACGGAACACTCAAGCGAGCAGAAGAAACTGCAGCACTCTACTCCATTCACCAGCTACACAGCTCCGGAAAAAAGAATAATAAATCGAGAACCACTCATTTCATGATGCTTGTGAGACAGGGCTGCTTTCCAGGCTCAAAGTTTCTAACAACAGTACGCAAGAAGGAGGTGATACTGGAGGACAATGGCAGGAACCAAAAACCAGCCAGCTAGGGGGCGGAAGCGACTCTGATGTCAGAGATGAGTGACAACTTTTCAGCCAGTGCCTCGTAAATCAGAGGGTGACCGTCGTGAAGAATGGGAAACATTAAGTGGTGTGAAGGCACTGCTAGGACAAGCTCGTGTCAGACAGGCGGGAGTTCGCAAAAAAAAAAAAAAAAAAAAAAAAAAAAAAAAAAAAAAAAAAAAAAAAGGTATATATTACACAGGTTCATTACCCTTAATACTGAGGAAAGAGTGAAACTGAAAATTTTACTGTGGTCTTACTGTGACTAGCGCTGCTAGTCAGCATCCGTTTGTATTAGTGAAAAGCAGTCTGTCATTGCGCTGATGAGATGCTACTTAAATATTAAAGCCAGACCTCTCCTTAAAAACAAGTGGACAAGAAATATACATATAGACACGGACACATATACACACACTAAATATGCACACAGCTTTTTCCTAATGTGTGGAACTGAAGCTGAAGAGCATCCAGCTCTCAGCCGACTGCCCTGCGCTGCCCCCTGGCAGCAGGCTGAGGAAGTTCTCAGTAAGTAAACGGCCTTTGGCTGGCTCATGGCCCTTGAGGCCTCCTGGCACTATCATCACATTTACATTTGTTTTATTTAGCAAAAGCTTTTGTCCGAAGTTGACGTATAAGTGAGGCAAATGGAACATTACAAACATACAGCTGTAAGGGACGCGGCATAAGTGCAGCTAGGCTGAGCTTCCAGTGAAGGCCCAGGTAACAGTGTCAGCAGTACAGGAGCAAGAGCTACACAACATCTTCCAAACAAAGCAGGAAGCAAACAGGAGGAATATTCAGTGAGCAGAGACAGCAGCATTCAGGGAACATGGACTGGTATCAGGCCAGGAGAGCTGCTCCTGGAACAGATGGGTCTCGAGGTGTTTCTTGAGGTTGGGAGAATCTGATGACTGGATGTGGTTTGGCAGCTCATTTCAGCATCACAGAACCACACATGTGAATCGCTGGATGAGCAGGGACTGATCTGCAGGTAATTGTGCATTGAGGACGTCTGCAGATGTCACTGGGCTGGCATGGTTTGAAGAACTATGGCTCGTTGAGAGACTGATCTCCTGCTTCTCAGGGCTAGGTGATGACGACGACCACCACGTCCTGGAGTATGAAGGGAACTTACCTTCTGCCACTTCGAAGCTCTGGAACTTGACGGGCTGGGCGTAGTTCACCATGGCGGAGAGGTAAGGGTGGATGTTGGTGGTGGCCCCCACATACTTGTATGAGGCAATCAGGGCCTGTTCGTCATCCTCCACATTCTCCCCAGCCTTTAAAAATAGAAAAAACATGCATGGGTCACATGGAAGGAGCTCGTTCTGGCACTGAGTGACCCAAAGGGGCCAAATGAAAGTGAGAGACGGCAGTGCGAGAAGCTGTGAGGTAAATGAAGGGACAGTAACAGACTGAAGGAGAGAGGGCTGGAAAGACAGAGTGAGAGAGATGGAGGGACAGTAACAGACTGAGGAAAAGAGATGGAGGGACAGAGAAACACTGAGGGAGAGAGAGATGGAGGGACAGAGTAACAGACTGAGGGCAGAGGGAGATAGCGATGGAGGGATAGAGGCACAGAGAGATAGAGAGAAACAAAAAAGAATAGACAGAGGGACAGATGAAGAGAGGGACAGAGAGATGGAGGTATAGAGGGATACACTATATACAGAGTTAGCGAGAGATCTAAGGGTAAATTATCCCGGAGAACATGCACATGGAGCACCAGTTACCTTCTTATTATTGTCCTGGTCGGAGATTTCAGACACATCGGTGGTTTCTGGGGCATCTGTGGACTCGGAGATCTCCACCCCCTCGTCGTCAGTGACCTGGCAAACATCAGGCACAAGTTAAAGTGCCGAATCGCCTTCCGTTCAGCTAAACCTACCGAGTGCAGCCGGACCATAGCAAGTTGATAGGATCACTTGACGTTTAAGTGGTCAGGAGACCAAGAAACTGAAGTTTCTTGAGGAAAATCAGACTGTAGAGGTCAGTGTAGGACTTTGTGAACGTCATATAAGCAGAACTGGATAAGCACTTATGGAAGATGTATGGGTGGAGGCTTGCTCTCTTCACTTTGTCTGAGGAATGTTTATTTTTCTGTGTCAGACCACAGGTAAATCTCATTGCAACTTGACAGTTTAGTACGGAGCAGGACCCTGCGCTTAAGTGGAAATCCATGCCACATTTGCAATGTCCTAGCAGAATGTGAACCTCCCATCCAGCAGGGGGCATTGTGGAGCAGGTTACATAAGCATGCTGTAAAGAAGAGATGGGAAGGTACCTTCTTGACGCTGTTCAGGTGGGCGTCACTCATCTCGTCTGAGGACAGGTTGCTTACGTTTTTCGGTTCTGGGTTTCCGTCCTTTACCTCGGCTGGGAGAACGGGAAAGAACACAGCAGTGACTGCGCTTGCTGTGTCGGAAGAGGCGGTAACACGGCTACCTGCTGTGCTGTAGGCCTCTGTCACATTTACAAACAAAACACAGTGAAGCAGAACTCCCAGGTAGACCAGTGGGTCAGTGTGTCTAGTGAGGGAGAAAATGATGCTTTATGAACCATTTGCTGTATTTTTTGACTCCACTAGATGGTGCTCTCTGTTCAAAAAAGGGCACAAATCATGCCTCAAAGCAAACCAAGAGCACCATCTAGTGGTTTCATGAAGCGTCATTTTGTCCATCAGCACCATCTTCCATATCGACTCCCAAAACAACATGTCGTCTCAAACCCTGCCTAACTCTCCATCTCCATAGACCGCAGATGTCACGAACCAACAAGTACAAGATCGGAGGTGGACTTGGGAACCTCAAAGACGACAAACACGTCAAGTGGGCCCAGACTTACCACCATCACCCTCCTCTTCATTTTCGTCCTCTAGGATGCTGGCCGGGGTGCTGATCTCTCCAGCCTCCATCTGCTTTCTGAAGGCTTCCATCTGCTCTGTATGCCACGGAGACATCACCAAAGTCACACTACCGGCCTGAACGTATCTGCCAGCCTGAGACCAAGCAGACACCTACAAAAACCTGCCCGGTGCTATAAATTCAGGACTTGTTTAATAATCTTCTTGTACTTTCGTTATCAAAAGACGACACTACAGTAACAGTACCAGCAGACGTGGTGTTTTTAAGGGCAACTCGAACCAACAGGGGGAGACCTACTCTGCTCCACTTCCGGTTTTAAGCGTTTGTTTTTGATGAGGATCTTCCTCTTCAGATCGATGGGGGATGGTAATGGCCGCCCGGCTTCTATCTGTGATGAAACACAGAACAGGGGTTTAACGCTGACGCCGGCGATAGCGACGTTTCCAGTTGGTGGATGCCGACCGGGGACGCACCGGGAAGCCCTCCAGTGGCTGCTTGAGCAGAAGGTCTCCAAAGATCTCCTCACAATATCTCGCCATCTTGTATTGTTGCGGTTTACTGTGGAATACATCGGAGACAGGGAAATGTGAAGCCTTGGTACAGTCAGACATTGTAGTAGCAGAGATGGTGTGTAGCTCAGTAAGTTGAGGTTCCAAGCCCATGTCCGGAAGGATAGTGGGACCGAGTCGTATCTCTGGTAGTAATATTGTCATTGGGCCGTTAAGCAAGGCCCTTAGTCTAAACTGCTCCAGGGACACTGGATGATCCTGCTCTCTGAGCCCAAGTTTTCCTCACTGCGTCACTTTGGACAAAATGGTCTGCTGAATAAATGGAACATAAATGTCTTATTCAAAGGGACTGCAGTGAGGACTCTCCTGGGACTGGAATCAGCCACCTTTCGGTTATAGTCCATTACATAACCTGCCGCTGTCATACACTTCTGGCTAACTAAGGCAGCAGTGTTTTAATCACCCCGCCGGGCGAATGCTCAGACACGACTCACCTGCAGTGATTTTCAAAAGAGAGAATCACTGGATACTCCGAGGTCACAAAGGCGGTTTCTTTGATGGCCTGGATCACATCCTGAAAGGAGAAGGCATCTCTCAGGGCTGAAGAAGTGTGACCTGCGATCTCTGACTGGAGCATTTCTTCATGCGCAGAAGGTTCTGTTACCTCTGGGTCTGAATATGTATCCAGAACACTGTGTAATGTGCAATCATTATCATTCACTTGGTACTGCACTACACTTGCGCAAAAAACTAACACGCTCCATTGTCCCTGTTCCAATACTTGTGCAAATGGTACATAACTGCATAACCACATTGAAACTGTAGGTAGCAGCCCTGTGATGTATGAGGTACAGTGATGCTTTAGAGTGCATCTCCAACGTGCATTCAGGCTGTTGGCCTGCCTTTCTCTGCACCTCGGTCCGTGCGGACTTGCCTTGAACAGTATATCGGTGCACATGGCTTTTCCGTGCGTTATGATAGGTTCCTGGTCTTCCCCCTTCCCATCCCAGCAGTCCAGCTCCACGCATCTGAAAAGACACACACCAGGCTAAGTCTGCAGCCGGAACAGCGCCACCTTGTGGTGAAGCTTGGTAGGCAAAGCGGCACGAAGTGACAGGCGGATATTGTCCATCCCTGTCCCGTGGGGCCCCGAAATCCTGCCTTCTGTGTGTGTCTGTGTGTTGGTGCCAGGCTCCCAAACACACGAGCCCGTTCGAGCACACGGTCCGAACCTGCATCCAGACAGGAGCACCTGTCGGTACATCTCCACGGAGGACTTGCCCCCGAACTGGCGTCCCGTCAGGTAGGTGTTGTGCGAGGAGCTGATGAAGTAGTGGGCCAGTGGCTGATCCATATCCTGGTACAGGTCCAGACGATCCAGAAAGACGGGCGCGTTCTCGTCCGACATGAGGTACCGGCAGAAGCCGTCGCATGACATGCGGCCTGCAGGGGCAGCAGGGAGAGGTGGCGGTAGGCGTGATAAGTCACGTGTGAAAAGGGGAAGTCCAATCAAAATCCGGCTGCCGTCAATTTTTGCTGATATCTAATACTGGTTAAAACATGGGAAAGTAATCAAACCAATGAATAATCCCCCAAAAATGGACACACATTACTGCAACAGATCACACCTCACAAATGCGACCCTCTAAAGATCACCCGTATCGCATATACGATGCAATGATAAAAAGCCAATGATATTCCAATGATGAAGCCACTTAAACATTTAAATTAACTACTTTAAATGCATTTCCGCAAAGTACAACCTCATTATGCATTTTGTGGAAAAAAAAAAATGAAAGTGGAACAAACAGAAACAACTGCTGCTTAACTTCACCACTAGGGGGCAGAAGAAATACATGAAATCATGAGATGGAAGTGAAAATCAATCAACAGGAATAACTAAAATCATAAGCACATTTAATTCTGAAAGCTAAAAACTGTATGATAACGAAAGGGACCCGACCAATCAGGCCACACTATTCGTCTACATTCGATTCTCTGCATGCACACAGATGACCCCCCCCCCCCCGTTACCTTTCATCTTCAGCTCCTCATCTCGCTCATACTTCTCTATGATCTGCGTCGCCCTCTTGGGCTCATAGAACGGAAACAGGATCTCGTTGAGTCGCGGATCTCGCTGATTCTGGTGAAGCACAGTGGCGAGGTGGGAGGTTAAGGGGGCAGCCACAGCAACGGCTAGCCATGATCAGAATGGGGGGGCGGGCGGCAGGGACACTGAAATGGGCCCGTCTCACAATAAATCTGACGCCTTCTAACACAGGGGCGTGACTTTTACACTCGCCGATTCTTAACACGGTTAGACACAGATACAACGGACGCATGGACACACAGATGAGGGCAAAACACTGAGAAACAGCAAAGTAGCTTATTATTCCGTCGACAGACGAGCGTGAAAACTCAGGTATGGCCCCTCACAATCTACAGCATCACTTATAACGTTACACTTCAGTGTTTTGAATGAAATACATATTCAGCCAAAGAGAAAAATTTAGAGACAGATGCAAAGCAGCCCACCCCCACAGCTCCGGCAGCCCCCCGCCCCGACTGAAATCCCATGACAGTTACACAGTGAGAGACAGGGACAGTGACAGGCAGTGAACCCAGCACATGCAGTGCAATGGAGTGGACAGGCAGGGCTTGCACAGAACAGTTAATGAATGAAAAAAAGCTTACTTCATTCAGAAAGCTGACTAACTGGTCTATGTTTAAAAAATCACTTTTGTCGCCATTGCTGAAAAGGAATTAATTAGAAAACTGTTATACTCTACAAGACAAAACAAAGTGGGGGGTAAAAAGGTAAGAACTGCAACATGAATTCTTAAAAATGGCCTGTTTACTAGCATTACACTGTTACACATTAAGGAGAAATAAAACCTAGTTAGTTCATTAACAAACTGGTTAAACTGAAGCATGTTAGGTTTCTCAAAGACGTTAGTAGAGCAGAGGCAAGTCGGCTCTCTAAGGAGAGACACGTGGAGCAATCAAGTCTTTAATCTCCCCTAGTGGGAGGGATTTTTCAACAGAGTGTGTCCTGAAGCTCAAGGAGTATTATGCTAAAAATGCAACAAGCATGGGTTTGAATCCCAGATAAAGTACATCAATTCCATCCTGATAAACAGGTGAAAATTTACTTTCTAAAAGTGCATCCTATGCCTGTCGATTGAGCTTTATCTTGAACTCACATCTTCTTGAATAAGTCCTCTATATCAGTACGCGGGCAGATCTTCTGGGTTAGGGCATAGAACATGTCAAACGTGAAGACGGCGGGGTCGATTTCGTCATTCTGCGGGAGAGAGGGAGAAGGCGAGGTCTTGCTGAGTGAGCTGTAGGTGGGCCGCAGCTCCCGGGACGCTGGGCGGGGCTCACCTTCCCACTGGGCAGTCCGAGTTCCTTCAGAGCCTGAAAGATCACCTTTTCCGTTTTGCCAGAGGCAAAAGTCCTCGTTATACTAACGGGGGGGAAGAGGCACTGATTAGAGCAGCGAGCAGCTACAACATTAATGCTAAACCACCCGTCTGGCATGTTAATCTGACCAGTGTTCCGTAACTGCGAGCTAAACAGGCACAACTGGCGGACCTCAGGAGACCTCTGGCGACAAAACCACTGACGACAGGTCTGACAGTCCAGGGAGACTCTGCTTTATCTTTCCAGCTGACAATAAATGACTAAAAACCCAAAAGGGGTTGACATCACACGCATATACTACAGGACAACATTACCCACAAAGCCCCACAGCCAGAGTCTCACCTCCTCACAGGGATTTTGCCGTTCACGTTTGTCAGAAACGAGAGCTTCATCCAGCTAAGGAGGGGAAAAAAAGAGAGAGATTCAATTTCAATAATGCTGAAAACAGTCTGGGACATACATCCCTATATAAGATGAGGTTATACATGTTCATCTAAAACACAGACCACGCTGTGGTGGTTCAGGGGTCTTTCCGGCACGTTCTAATACTTACTGCTTCTTCAGGCAGGTCATGGGACAGACGTTGTTTGCTTTGAAGTTATGAATCACAGACCTCAGGCCTTCCAGCCATTGCTGAAAAAGAGAAGAGACTGTGGGATGATGGAAACCAGCTCACATCTCTCAGACGGGGCAGGAACAGATCCGTCAGATGTGGGGGGAGCCGCAGAAAGTCGGCAGACGGTTCTGTGAAGGTTAATATCTAACAGCCACAGCCCGTGAACCATAACATTCATCCTGCCTGTCCGCCGGTCTCTCTACCAAATTTCCATTAATCATTCATACGCTCAATTAATCTGCCTCATTGACCAGTAGGGGGCATGTTTGCTCCACATCCAGCAGAAGGATGCAGAGCTAAGCGTCCGAGGCTGAGCTCCTCTCTGTGCATACGGATGGTGAATCTTTGAGCTCATTTCCACCTTTTAACCCAATCAGAGCCCCCTCACTGGAGGGACAGACGGAGATCAGACTTTGATAACATAAAATCCCCAATGCTGCCATTGGTAAGTCCCGAGGTTTTCATGGGGCCTCGGTTAGACTAACGTCTACAGGCAGATTCCGTTAAAGCTTTGTATAGATGTGAACTCTTTTCTCCAGACTTAAGGGAGAAAAAAAAATAAAATCACACATGTCCAAACATTTATTTTCCATCTGCAAAGCTGACCTTACTTTGGACCATTAAGTCTTCAAATTGAGACATGATAATTTTGCACCAAAACGCAGCTTGCAGTTTTACCTTTTCATCAGACTAGTCCTCTCACTTTGCCTCATTTACACATTGTACCAAACAAGCCAAAGCCAATATCCATCTTGAGCACTAGAGGGCAGCAGAGCCTTATTTATGCCAAAGTCAAATACAAACATTCAGGCTGCTGCAGACCTGGACCACATATTCTTTTCTACCATGAAGCTTTGCTACTTCGCTACTCATCTCCTCAGTCTGAAGAATCTGTACCTTGGCTATTTCGACACTGTCGGCCACCATGTACATGAAGCTCAGGTTGACCAGGTCAGGACCACTGCAGATGCAGATCACTCTGCCATCCAGCTCGCTCTCTGTCGCCTCGAAACATGACAGGAGCTTGGGGTCCTGAGGGCAAGGAGAGAGCTGTGATGATTATGATCACAAGAACGGGATCCGAGAGCTTCAAGAGGCCAGATTCTGCCCCTGATGATCACCAACGCTACAACCGACCCAAAAAGCCGGCACACTCTACAGCGTAGCCATGAGGTCATCAGAAAGGAAGCTCATGCGGCTCCACTTGGACTCTAACGACATGTCCTCGTTAACATCTCCCCTCTCATTCTGAGCTCAGACACGATGACATATTAAGAGCGTTATTTCTGTATCACCATCATTCTGAGTTAAAAGTCTTAACAGCGACAACTGAACCAAAGTTTCACATCGACTAAAGCGTGTTATTACAGATCATCACTGATTATGTATTACGATTCCTTCCCCACTGTGATTAATTAATCTCTTGAAATTGCAGCTAAACATTTGTTTTTAAAATTTCTTATCACTAAAGAAAAAAAAAAAAACAATCCAAAACTAATTAGCTTTTACTGTATCTAGACAACAAGGCAAGACATGTCACTGAATTTCAGATGATGCCTGAAACTTGTGTGGAATATGTGAAGCCTGCAGACCAACGTGACGCTTGGTGAACATCATTATGTGGTTACAGGGTGACGCTGTAGCGATCGGGATGTGGAGAATCCCGTGGTCACCGTGGTAACTAGAGGATTGCTGAGGCTCCTCAGAGACCTGAGGCTGAGATGAGGTCTTACACCCTGAGCTCTGCTATTCTGGCGATGCGTTCTCCACCACAGAGGAGCATAATCGGCACTGTTTTCCTTAAGGCCTTCCCCGAGCGATGTGCAGCGCCCCCTACAGGAGAAGTGACAGAGCGCGTGCCTGACAGGATAGTGTATGTGGTGTAATGGCCTCATCTTCAATACTCATGTGGATGAGATGCATAGGGATGGATGAAAGACTAAACTGTGGCGAAAGGAGCAAAAAATATTGTTTGTGTATATAAGTGAATAAAATCCAGGGTAAGCGGTACATGCAGATCCCCCCCAGCATACCTTGGGTGCTGGAGCGTTGCGGATGCTGTTGATAAAGGCACACTCCAGAACCTGCCCTTCCTGTGTCAAGAGGAAGGAAGGAAAAAAAAAAAAGTATAGTGTCACCACCAGAAGGAGAGAGAGAGAGAGAGAGAGAGAGCGAGCTATGGATGCACATCTTCCTAAAAAAAGACAACAAAGTACACTAATGTTACACAGCTCTGAGTCTTTTACACCTTGGGCCTAGCAGGGGATACACAAGTTCCGGAAGCTTCTCACCCCTCCTTCACCTCTCCACGTGAGGAAGAAGCCAAACTCGTCGACCTTGAACAGGCAGTTGGTCTCTACGATGAACGGGTCCTGAAAAAACAGAAAAGGGGGACTTATCACCACTCAAACCATGCATTTGGCTGCGGCCCCCAGAGTCTGAAGGCCTCCTGCTGGCCACAAACAGTCACTACGCCAAATATGAAATAAACGCCATTGTTATTGAGGAGACATGGAAGCAGCGCGCTCTGCTAACTGATTTGCTAGCTATTGACATTTTTTGAATCAGTGGGGAGGGGGGCGGGGAGAGAACAGGGGGACCTGATCTGACTTTTTCCATGTCAGGCCCCAGAAACAACAGTAGAGGTCAACGACGTGGGCTGCTGGACGTCAATGGCTAGTGACTGTGTGAAGTGGGCAGGTGATGAAGATAATCCTATTAGTCTAGAGAGGAGAGTCGCCTTCGTCCAGAATGTTATGCTGTTTGTTCATTTCAGGCAGATCTACAGACTGTGAAAAAGAAACGTCTTGGTAACTAAGCAGTCAGGTGGAGGCTAGGTGCTTGTCCCAGTTTTCCCACTTTAGAAAGACTACGGTTGCAAAGAGAAGCCCGGCTTTAATCTGCCATGCTGCTTGGGGGGGGGGGGGGGGATTAAATAAGTCTTTTAGGACCCCCACCTTATTATTACCTCAGAGAGAACAATGGATGCTAACATAATAACCGCAATTATTCAGTGGCATTAACAACTGGTCAACAATAGAGTAGAAGAGCAACAACAACAAGAACAATAACGGTATCATTGTTAAAAGTATCATTATTACTTGTGTTCCGTCTGTCTATTAATCTACTGAGCAGCCCAAACCTGGCGTACCAGGGTAGGGAAACACGATTCTTACCATATTGCCACCCGGGAAAGATGAGAAAGCACACAAAGATGACGTAACATGTCCCCGTGAACAGCTGCTATGCTGGTGCCCTCAGGGCAGGAAGGGCGTCAGCAAAACATGGTGACGCCCGTCCTTCTGCACGAGGGAACTCCAAAACTCCAAGCACATCCTATATCATCCTCAGATTTTCAAGGAAGCAGAGTGAAGAATCTAGGGCTGGCCGGGTCCTGGAGCAACTGGGGGTTAAGGACCTTGATCAACAGGCCCAGCAATGAAAATCACTCTGCTGACCCTGGGATTTGAACCAGTAACCTTGCGATGACAGACATAGCATCCTCACCCTCTGAGTCACACCCCACCCACATAAATTTTTCTGGCAGCTGATGCAGCTGTCACAGGCAACATCACTGAACTCTAATCACCTTCAGAGAGGTCACACTTCTCCGTCTCTCGACCCAAGGGACAGATACTCCTGAACACCGTGTTGGTAATTCATATGTGCAGACAAGAGCTGTACCCTTCCAGCTGCACCAATCAGCCACTTAGTGGCGGAAAGGTACACAGGCCGGCTGCAAAAAGGCCCTTTATTGCTCTTATTGGATTAACACAGGAAGACATCAGCCCACGGTTCCCTGAGCAGAAACTGCGACTGATTGGTCTGTCAAGGACTGGTCAGAAAGACACAGCTAAACTCAGCGGGCGAGCCACCTTCCCAGCATGCACTGCAGTGGGAACGATCTAAATATATCAGAAGTTCTTATAAGCACAGCTGAAGGTCAGCAGAATTTACAGTGATGGGAGTGTTAATGCGACAACAGATTGTTTACATCCCCAGCCCCCTACCTGCCCCCGCGTATCTCAAGCTGTGCGTCACGTAAACAGCGTCCGACACCTTCCAGTTTTACTACAGCTACTATTTGATACCGAGACGTCATCTCAAAAAAAAAAAAATCTCGGTGTTTTCCGCTACTGCAAAAAGCTTAAAGATTTTGAGCTAATGATTCTCGACCGCTGAGTACTTGGCTGTGATGCCCCCTGTGGGCCATGTGGGTTACTACAGCGTCGGAGATTCGGGCCTTTGAGCAAGGCGGCGAGAGACTGTGGCATCTGCTGCTCTATGGGACATCGGTGAACGGTAACTGCACTTAAGGAGCACTATGCCTTATTTACATATTTCGTGGGAAGGCAGTGCATCTGTGATATTAATCAAGCAGCCATCGCTGCAGGGCAATCACGTTAATCAGATGTGAGATTTCCATTTTTCCCCCCTACACAAAGTCAATTTTCAGCAGACTCCCGAGACAGGTATTTTAAAAGTAAAAAAAAAAATTTCTATATAATCCACACCCAACACACGTGGGATTGAAGTTCTCCTACAAAGGAATGCAGGCTCAAAACCAATCAAACTTTAGAAACAAACTGTCCCACGCTACCTCAAATACACATCCATGTAACCTGTGAGCATCAGTTATGCAATATGGTAACAGCAAACTCCTGGGAAAAGACTGATTTCCATAAAAATTTAAGATGGATTTTATTCATCATGCTCTCCTCTAGCTTTGATAACCACAGCATTCCCACCAGCGTCAAGTCTGTTAACTTCCTGTTTATGGGTATAAAAGCGTTTTTAAAAACCACGGCCATTTCTCAGAGGAGGGATGACGGTGAGAGGTAAGGGCAATGGAAGGTGACGCGTGAAGGACAGGACAGGAATGAGATCTCTCTCTTTCTGTCGCTCTCCCTCGATAATCCGTAAACAGCATCATTCATTACTCCGCAAACCCACTGCGCATCAATTAAAATGACAACCATTAAAAAAAAATAAGTTTCTCCAGGTAAACATGTCACAGCAGAGAGACACAACGCTGGATTTAAATACCGTGCCTGAAAAAAAAACAAAACAGACTATGAATAATGTAAATACAAAGTCACAAACGTTGTTGGTGTATTTAACGAGACGGTCATAAGTATTACGTTATAAAAGACAGCGAGCGGTAGGCGGAGCTGACCCACTGACTACACAGATGTTTGGAGTGTTTCTGAATGCTGCCGTGTCCTGTGAATAGTCAGTTGATCCTAAACAGGTGACGAATCCCCTGCCCAGCCAATCACAGACACAATAACCCTCTACGACAGGTCAAAAATAGTTCAGTGGAAAATGTAAACAGACTTTCAACAGAAAATTACACGGGAAGTTGCTCAACCAATCAGAAAGCCAGGTAACCGTGACTATTATAGCGATTGGCTACACGGCGACTGCCTGCGGAGCATTTTGCAACCAACCATCTTTTAGCTCGCTTTGTTTTGGGGATATGGAGCAAGCACATTGCCTCGGGTAGAGTATAATGAGGTTACCATAGCTACCATGTCAAGGTAGGTCCTCTCACTTGTCACCTTATCAAGCCTTTTATTGTGTGAGGCAAACTGGAGTTTGCTCTTAATGCTTATGTAAACAGCATTCTGAATAAAAAAAGTACCAGGTCATTAAATTATGTTCCTTTTTAAACTATTTATTGCAGGCATGATCTATTTTTAATATGGTATAAAAGAGGAAATTAAAATTGTTAAACAATAAATATCCTAAATATTTGCAGGTCGGCATATCGTGTTTACACTCTGCTCAGCTATGAACATACCTGGCACTCAGCGTTCAGTAGCGCAAGTTACCGCACATAACACTGCTTGTCCAACAAGCAATAACATTTTCATAAATCTGTGTGAAAATTACTGCTATATATTACGACAATCAGTTATCTGATTTAGATTATAAACACACACACACACACACACACACCATGAATGTTTATACTGCACAGCTTACAGATTTACGCATTTAAAGTGACCAGTGTCTCAAAGCTGAATGTTGATACAGCATCAAGGGACTGCCTGTCTACAGATCACCGAATTCTAAACCAGCATTTTTCAGGCGGGGCGTCGCGGCTGTAGACTGTCTGAAAAACGCCGCCTTACGGAAGGTGTGCTGTGGCAGAGAAAAGACCTGGAAACATCGTTCTAGATTCACATGAGGTTGCGTGCAGGCGGATCGAAACGAAAACATTACGGGGCAACCAAAATGTGCGCTTCATTTTTATGCTTTTGAGTCATGCAACAGAGTTAGCCTACTTAACCATAACAAAAACATTAAAGACCAAAACGTAAACTTCAGACATGGACGAAGACTAGGTGAGAAAACATGCCTAATCGCCTAATATAACGAGGCTTTTCCAAAATGAACACAGGTTACCCGTGATTTTTCAGGACACCTGAAAATAATCGCATATTCACATAATCGCAGTGAACATTTGGTGCCGAACTGCAGCTAAGAGACACCACCGGTATTTACACCGAGTGACGGCCCTTTAATTCCGTCAATATGTCTCACGGCAAATAAATAACCACCCTTAGATACGCTGCTGGCCGGCGTGACTGTGAACGCAGCGGAGGAGCTGGGCGCCGCGCTGGTACTGGATGACGCGGCGATGCGGATCCGCATTACCTCCCAGCGCTTTTCAGTTTGCATTTGTGGTGCGGGAGCATTTCCAGAAGGGCATTTTTATTCTGGGGAAGATAAGGCAAATAAGCAGACAGATATGGTAACCAGGATGAGGAAGGACAGGCTTTTCTTAGCAGGTAATCATTATTACAGTAGACCTAAGAGGAAGGACAGCATCATCATTACAGGGCATCATTATCACACAGACGAAAGGACAAGAGTCTGAGTCCATGGGGAGTGACTGTGCTCAGCGATCCGAAGCAGATGGGGGGACTGATGGAAAGGTACAGGGGCTGGTGGGCAAAGCAGAGACATTTATTTAATTAGCATATGCTTTTATTCAATGTGAAGCATTTCTGAGAAACGAGGGCCGGTCAGTCCTTTGGAGCAATGGGGGGTAAAGACCATCGAACAAGGGCCCGACAGCAAAACCACTCCGCTGACTCCGGGACTTGAACCGGTCACCTTCCGATACCAAGCGCACCATAAACCGAACCCTAACAGCACACTAAGGAAGCACTAGCAAGTGCTGGTGGAGAGCCAGAGCGTTGCAGGCTGAATCTCACGATCTTACACGCCCACCTCCCCCCGCCCTTTCCTGGGGAAGGAGCTACACCGCTGTGCTTGCCTCATCAGCCCCATCCACCCGTCATCTAACTGCATTTGTTCATGCATTTGTTTGTTTGTCTGTTCATTCGTTTTCTCACTTGTTTCATATGTCCTCATCTATCCACACCCCTTAAGATCATCTTACATCTATGGACATTCCTGAAACTGGCGGTTATGCAATCATCCATCCATCCATCCATCCTCATAATGGCCAGTATGGGGTCATGATGAATCTGGATTCCATCCCAGGTAGCATATGGGATAAGGCAGGGGGTCTCTGCATGGTACACCAGTTCATTACAAATCATAAACCTATAAATAATGAACACCAATATCCAAGATAATGTGGCATGGAATCACCCCAAAAGATAATTAAGTATGGAAGATTCAACCCACCTGAAAACATATCCTGCAGCAAAGCTAATTTTTCCTGCCATGCGTGCATCTCTGGCCAAACAGGATAAAACCACGTTTGTGCGACTGTCTTGCAAGCATTAGTCAGACGATACAAAACAAACGTGTTATTTTTTTAAAAACAGCAGCGAGGCAATTTCCTTCTAACTTAATGTTAACCATTTACCTTTGTGTGTGTTCATAATCGCTGAAGTTGCCAGGAAAACAGGCTGAATAAAACCTTCAGTTTCTGCCGAAAGCTTTGGCTGTCCGGCCCTCCACGCCCTGCGGGGGGGGGGGGGGGGGGGTGTTATTACTGCTCGCCGGCACGCTGCTCATTTCCGTTTTGCTGAGATTATACCGATATAACTAAAGCACGAGTTACTGGGGCGGTCACACTCCTGCTGATGGCGACAGGGTCCAAACAGAGCCGTACTGCTCCATGCGAGCTGGTTGAGACGGCACTGGACCAGCTAAAGGCTCCAAGCACTTTTTCAAAGGTTAGCATGACCACAGACAAACGACCCATTGAGGACTAGACACAGACACAGCCTGTGGCTCCAGACTGCCCCCCAGATCCCATACCCTCCCATGCTGGATATTATTAACTGCCTGCCATTGGTTGCCCAGCTAATCCTGCCTTCACGGTCACATGAGCACACCGTTTTCCTTGGCTGTGGCTCCATGATTGGCTAAGAGGCACAATATTCATTCCAACAGACTCACGGTCCACTTTCAGCAAGAGCGCAAAAGCCAGCTAACCTAGGCTACATACAGGGCCTAAAATCTAAGCACCTTACTTTGGACCAACAAACGACGACAATTTTAGAAGACGCTAAGATTTCGCCAAATTCTAACAGTAATGCTAATTCTCTTGTGGAACCACATGGAGTCTCACACACGTTTTTATGCACCGATTAACAGCTTGAAACACACATGGCCGTTCTCAAAGATGCCACTGAATGCCCATTTTACCACACTTTACTTTAAGGACCCAGAGACGCAGCCCCATCGGAATGTCAATCGAAGAGACAAAGATCCCAAAACACACAAACAAACATCTGGCATTGAGTGTCAAACGTACTTGATAATAAACAGTCTGTTTATAAATTAGTCCTAATTATTTATATATATATATATATATATATATATATATATATAAAAACAAAGAAAGAACACAGGAAAGTCAATCCTTCTCTTCTGAGAATCATATTTTAACGAATCAAATTTTCTGAAGAACGCAGGACAAGCTAACGTAGTTGGTAACGGCTAAACCGTACCGTCAGGGAAGCACAGAGTAACCCCACCCCCAAGTGTGGGCAAAATCATGACACTTAATGAGACGAAAAACAATTATCGTTCGGGGCATAGTTTATTAACCAAGGAATAGAATTACCAGCTGGGTCAACTACACAGACATTTCGGATATAAACACGACTCGGAGTGATGCTGTACTGAATAAGTGGTTATGGGAGATCGATCGATTATATTATATTAGCACGGTCCTTAAAATCACTACTATAATGAGCATAGCAGAACCAGAAGTACTAATGCAAGGAAATCCACAAGGAACAAACGGGGGTTACTCAGCAAAGTACCCGATGAACTCTTACTGTGATGCAGATGTATCAAAGCAATCAGAAATCGCTCGAGGGAGACGTTTCATTCTGACGCACAGTAACTTTTATCGCAATCACAACGTTAATTATAGCGGTTCTCACTGCGTCTGGACGGTCAGCGCAGTCGGACTGTACCACACATGGGCAAACCGGGCTGGAGAAACTGCAGCGTAACAGGAACCCAACCTGTCGCCTCCATGTGTTTTTGGGACGGCAGATCCAGTGAACCTACATAAACCGCGGCCTCATCTCTGAAACATTTCACTCGTGTATTATTTTTAGATCACCGCCGCCTGTTGACACTGTACGCCGGGTAACCCTGGCAATGCGGAGCAGTTCCTACGGCGACACGTGAACTTCCCTGCAAATTAAGGCCCTTTTATCTCTGCCGAGATGGTAGGTGCCTCCCCGGCAACGCGGCAGAGAGAGCTAGCATCAGGTACGTAAATATTACTGAGGGCAGGAGGAGCTGATGAGGATTCCCCCCACCCCCCAATGGAGCCGAGAGGAGAAGCTGGTGAAAACCTGAGCCAAAGCAGTTTTCGCCGGAGGGCACTGCAAAGCCGCGATCCCTGCTGGTGACTTTCTGCGACCATCCATTCCACTTATTTAAGCAGACGTCTTTATCCGTACAGTTTTGTACATTACGTACATTTTCTGAGAAAGCAGGGTGAGCCAGTCCCTGGAGCGAACAGGCACTAAGGGCCTCGCTGAAGGGGCCCAACGATGACATCACTCTGCTACTCTGGGATTTGAACCGGTGACCTTCTGATCAGAGACACAGCCTCCTAACCCAAGGAGACACAGCAACTCAGGCTTACAGATGCAGTTTGCCCTGCCAGTCAAGCTCCATGATGATTCTGGCTCCGCTCTCAGGAAAACACGGTTTCTAAAGCAGACGGTGGTGGACTCTAGGACCCAGAGAGAGAGCTGAGTTTTGCTTTGGAACCAGAGCCTGTTCACAACCTTAAAACCAAGGGTCACTTCATACTAAATTATACTCTTACTAAAAATACCCACAACAACCCTTATTAATAACAAACAAAATACATTTTGAAACTGCCTGTTTCAATTTGGTGGATCCTACATGTTTAATGGACCCATCCAAGTGAACATTATCTTACTGTGGGAGGCAGCGCCACCCGCTGGCAAGGGTCCCGGCGATCGCTATATAAGGTAGTGGTGGCCACGGGAAAACGCATTTTCCATGATGTGCTGCACAAATATAGCAGCTGCTGTTTTCCCCGTGACACTTGGACACTTAGCGGCGCCGGTGACCCCTAACCAGCAGGTGGCACTCTCTGAAAATGCTCTGGGGGAAAGCCACGTTTCGCTCCTCGTTCCCACAGGAAAGTGGGTTTAGGAGGGCACATGGCCCCAGGGAGCCCGTTATTTATCATTAACTCCAGGCTTCTGGGCAGATATGGGTCTGGCCCACCTGAGAGGACGGTCGCGTTCGTATTTCCTAAGAGTGAAGAGGAAAAGCGACACATTTTCTGGTCAAATCGGGGTGGGGGGTAGGGGGTTTACGGGCTCTCACCTCCTCAAACCTGTCGAAGATGGTCCCTTCCTGCATGAACTCCGGAATGGACTTCTGCCAGTCGAACTCGTACAGCTTTGTCATGGCTGCTCACGGATCTGTGGGGAGAATCGGAGAGAATGAAAGGGGGGAGCAGAGGGGTCACCCTGCAGCTACACAGGCACGTCAGGCCTCGCTACCCCCTACTGCGAAGGGACCACACCTGTCTAATAAAATACACTTTCATTAACATGTAAACAGAAGACCTCCCCACCCGCCATGTTACCCATGAGGTGTCCCTCACAAAACCCAAACGCAGAAGGCCAGATTATTCCAAACATCTCCGTATCCACACCGGCCACGGTTCACCTTTAGTTCTTGTTTTTAGAACCTCATCAGACTGTGACATTCACATCCAGAGAGAACCTGTTTGCCTGCATAAAATTCCCAGAATTCCCTGCTTCCATGGAGAAAATAAGCCAAGAACGTTAAGTATGTTCGCTGGAAAGGCTGCAGATCGCAGTCCAGGCAGCGAGGAGCTGGTCACGGCGATGCCATCTCAACAAGGAGGTTCCCACCGGAGGAGGAGCGAGCGGCACGATACGGGCGTGAGATTATGCCAAAAGAGGAGCCGGGGGGGGGGGGGGGGGGGGGGGGGGGGAGACACAGAGGCTTCCCGTGGTGGCGCCGTGAAACGCCCCCGCTTTTCATCTGCCGGTGGCTAACGAGGGGGAAGCAGACCCCGGCCCCGAGGTGGGGGCGGCCAGCTGCAGATGACAGGGTCGGGGAGGAGCCCCAGCTTTTGATGTCAGGCTGGGGGATCAGAGACGCGAGTGCATTCATAGCACCTTCACACGGCCGGGAACGACCCCCTTTAAATACGACGACCCGCAAGTCCATTTTGATGCAGCTCCGCTAATCAAAGCGCACAGACACCCGAAAACACCTGAAAGGGGAGCCGTTTTAATTCCTCTTTATTACCACTAAAGAAAGAAAGAACACAGTCATGTTTAATTCTCCGTCACATTCTTTAGATAAAGGGAAAAATGAAAGAAGTTCATACTGTTCATTTCCCGGCGAGTCTGCACTGGGTAAGGGGGTCACAAAATGGATGGGAGTGACAGTATAATTCCTGTCAGCGCCGCTGGGAAACATCCGGAACAGGATCCTGCGAGTGCAGAGCCCAAGTCTCAGTGGTGCAGTTTCATCTGGTCCTGACACAGTACAGGAACGATCACTCAGAGATTAACGACTCAGAACGGGGGCAGAGCCGCGAAACGGCCTTCAGTTACCGTTCACCCATCAGTGTCACTGCATAGCATATTTTACTGCCGATAGATTCTGTCGCACCGGAACGTCTCAAATCCACGACATGCGAGGAAAGTGCGCCGAGATGAATGGGTACCCTAACGGGCCGAGACCGGCAGGTCACATGAGGCACACTGGACTCTTCTAGATGATCCTCTGGAATTTCATTCTCATTGACTGGCAGGGAACCACAGCAAAAAGCTTCAGGTAGCTAACAGGCCACACAAAACCAGCAACAAACATACTTCAGGAAGGCTGTGAGCCGCTCATTCTGGTTAGAGAGGAGCTGGAGCCTGTCCCAGACAGCAAAGGGCACAGGGCTGGGGAGGGCCAGGATGCCAGTCAAACACGGACACACCGCCACATACTACGGTCAATTTAGAGACACCCGGTTAGCGTGACAACATCTTTGGACTGCGGGAGGAAGCCCAGAGAACATGGGGAGAACATGCAGGAGGTTTGGGACACCGAGCAGAGGAAGACATGAAGGAAAAGCCTGTGGGGCTCCAACACAGGAAAGCAGAAAGTCATCATTCAGCAGAGTGGAGGGAGAAACAGCAGAAGGACGATCCCCCCCCCCCTTTATCACTGATGACGACCCCCCACCCCCTCAATGCCACGACAAGATGCTGGGGATCAAAACACTTCAGTGGTTTCCTGCTCGTCATGGTGAAAGACAGTGCGTATGTCTCACACTGGTGACAGGAAGATTCCCACCCAGTAGGGCATTCCAAGCCACAGAATGCCCCCCCCGGCCCCCCACCTTCAGCCAAAAAAAATAAATAATAAATAAATAAATAAATAAATAAATAAATAAAAATAAAAAAATATCGGCGAGAGTCCCACAACAAATACTGACTTTATTACATGCAGAGAAATTAGGTGCATGAAATCACTGGTGGTTCAGTTGTGATGAGGACGTTCGCGAACCTCACCTCTCACAAACTGCCAGTTCACTTCTGATTTTATGACACAGTAAGAAGCAGGTTTATCTGCCTCCGAAGCCCATAAACAATGCCTTCAGTCATGCCTCGCCCCCCCAAATTCTTCAAAGCAAACATGTCATCACACGGCACTGTAGAGAACATCGATTATTACACCCTTTGGAAACAAATATCTGAGACGGTCACGCGTCGCTGTCAAGAAGAAAAGCTTAATCATCGACGCGGAACCAATCCCGCAATTAAGCGAATGGAATGTGCCGTGCGAGTGGACGCACCTTCCCTGGGCGGCGGGGGGGGGCCCTGCCTTGGTGGGGGGTCCCCGGCAAGCTGCTGCACTGTAGCCCTAACGCCGCTCCTCTCCCGCCAGTGCAGCTCCGTTGTGAGCGACAGGATCGTAGCCAGAGCCAAAGGTAATAACTGGAACAGGGAGGGGAAGCTGTGTCCACAGTGACAGCTTAGGGACACCCACTGCGCGGGGCAGGGGATTTCCTGCAGGTGCCTGCGGGCGGCGCCACACACAGACGCATGCATGCAGAATAAGTCCGATTATACCTGCAGCATCCGGACCTCACTATTTATCCCCAAAATACCCGAAACGCTACGTTTTGAAATTTCATTTGTCACACATAAGCAGTATAGGTGTCGATTTGTATCTTTATATCCCAAAAAAGTAGAGATTAAAGAGCCCCTCTGGGGCACTGGGGAGTTATTTGCCCAGGGTGCGGCAAGTTTATCCAGCGTAAACATGGCATGCGGGCAGCCACACGGAAGCGGATATGGCCAGAGAAACCGGATCGACGTCGACTAAAGAGCGCAGGGCCCCAGGGTTTGGTGCTGGCATCAGAGCCAGCGAAGGCTGCTTTGGGTGTGGGGCGGAGTGACCCAGCAAGGACACAAGGACACACACACACACACACACACACACACACACACACACACACACACACACACACACACACACACACACACACACACACACACACACACACACACACACACACACACACACACACACAGGTGGGAGTAACTCTGGACCACCCTAACAGGACACAGTCGGGCACTCAAAGCCTCCTGCTTGATAATATTTATTGCTCCCTAGTATTGAAAACTAATTAAAGTGACTGATTATTAACAATGACCTCATTCTGGTCCGTCTGTAGCGCCCTTCAGATGTTTTTAAAATTAATTTCACAGTCAGATGATGCGACTCGGTGGTCCAAGCGGGAGGGGAACGGTTCAGTTCTGATATGCTTGGATTTAACGAGGGTCAGGAATAGTTTAGGCTGAATTAGGGAGCTCCTGGACATCTTGAAGGGTCACGTGTGACTCTCCATTGACCAGGGACAAAGTTTTAGCACCCAGATTAAGAATACAGCTTCCTGGGCAGGGACCAACATGGTCTCAATGAAGCCGCTCTTATTATTTTGAACATATTGGTTTGGTTGTTTTCTCATAAACCAAAAATTTCCAAACAAATGCAAACACAGACATACAAACATGCCTTTATGCTTCCCCCTTGGCTGCTGGGTTCGCTCAGAGACGCTCAAAGGACAAAGACGGTCCCGAGTCCTGATCTTCTGTGTCCTAGGAGAATCTCTGCTTTCTTTTTTTTTTTTTGGGGGCGGGGGGGGGGGGGGGGTCGTCAACCTCCTGCTTGAAGGCTTCCCTAGTCCACGCTTGCCCAAAAATGGTCAAAACAGGACCAACATTTCGCACTGCCCCCTACTGATAACATCGTAATACTTCAAAGCACAGGCCAGCTTCTTTTAAGACAAATCAATTATCCTAATAGAGAGACCGTGCTGCAGCTCACCGCGATTTTCCATTAATCAGAAGCCGTTATAGGAGGGGATGGGGAGACCGCGGCTGACGGCGTGACACGGATATTAGCCGGACGGATTTCAGCTGGTCCGAGGAACCTAAAAAATAAAACAGCAAATCCTCTCCTTGCCCAAATAAGTACCAATAAGCTCTGCCCACCCCCCTCCCTGGACCTCCCCAGATAATGTGGTCTGAGCAATAAGACAGAATGTTTTCCAGCCTCACCGAAATAGAATGTGGCCTTATAGAGATGGATTGAGTGGGGTGGGGGGCAACGAGAGTGCCCTCTGCTGACCGCAGGCATGTCCAGAAAGCGGACCCGATACCGGGCTGGTGTTCTCAATGTTGGGGGAGGGGGGCTTCAGCACTGAAGACCTCAGGACAGGGTAATAAAACAACTCAATTCTCCCCATACATTATTTACTGGCAGGCATTAGGCATGCAGTTATAATTAATTAGCGGTGCCTTTTCCAATAATGCACGATTGTTCACCGCGAGTCATTAATTATTAATCCGCACGGGGACTTGAACACAGTAGTTTGGTTTATTTTGGGAGGAACCTCAGCCTTTTCAGCAGCATGAGGCAAACTGATGTGCTTGATCAGGATTTGAGGATTCGGACCCACACCACTCAACCCACTGCATCCACATGTCAACACTACTCTTACACGAAAGCTAGGTGCGATAACCCTGCAGTTCTGCATTACCCTTCCACAGATATCTAAACTGGGCATCCCAAGACCCCCCCTCAGGCGCGTCCGAAATTCCCCGTCGAGCGGGGAATGCCCGTGAAATCCACACCGTGTTCGGCGCCATAAAGGCACAACTCACAGGCCCTGTGTGGGTCACTTAGCCCTCTGCCTCGTCAGGAAAAGAAGCCCCATTCTCAACAAACAGCAAACAGATGTTGCTCCTATCTGACATCACATTGCCATGGCAACCAACCACGGTCGTCTACGGCAGCTGCTTCACTGCGGCTTTACAGAGATAACTGCACGTTTACAGTGCAGCCTCAGAGCCAGCCCTGGGGGCCCCGCTGTAGTTATACACCTGTGCACTGTTACAAAGGGATCCTATTATTAACAACCAGCTTCATGCCAACGCAATGTCCTTTTAAGACGGTGCCCAGCATATCGAACAGGGCCACACGCAGTCATTACTGACACATCAGAGAGTACGGCTCATTTATAAACATCGTTTGTTTAACGAAAGCATCAGCACGCTTCCACTGACAGGAAATTCTGCCCATGTTACAATGCTGTGTGCAAGTGAAGCGTCCTATCACATTACAATAAGAGAGTCCCTGAATGTACGCAGTACGCAGGGCAGAATTCTCTCACAACTTCATTTTACAATGTTGTTTAGCAGAAGCTTTTATCCAAAGCGACACACACGCACAAAATATATATATATATATTTTTTTTTTTTTTATGGGAAAGCCGGGTCGGAGAGTCCTTGGACCATTTGGGAATTAAGGCCTCGGCTCAGGGGCCCGATGGTGAAATCACCCTGCCGACCCTGGGATTTGAACCAGCGACCTTCCCGTAATAGGGACAGAGTCCTAATCTACACGCCCCCCCCCGGCCACAAGGTTCACCTTCTTTTCTAGATAAATCCACAGCACACATCCAGCTGACTCTTTTCTACACTCCCCAGTTCCTGAAATAGGCACCCCCTCCCACCCCCCATATCCCCAGTACAAAAATCCCAGTCTGGGTTAAACTGATCCTATGACAAGTGAACAAGATTTTTAAAAGATCTGAAAGGAAAAAAAATGTCAGCTTTTCACGGAAAGTACAGATTAGGTGAGAGACGACCCTCGATGGCAAATCCCTACAGGCAGCCGCCAAGATTTTTAATACGGATTCGGCAGAAATGTGTCACCGTGTGCTCAGAATGGTTAGAAACAACATATTTAACATCCAGTAATTTGCCTGGTGACATTTTGTTCCTTGACAGGCTATTTCAGCTCCGTTCAAACCAAGACTCGCAGGCCCAGGCAGAGAGTAACTCCACAGACGGGGAGAATAAAAAGTCCCCCGAGAGCATGCAGCCATCTCGGACTGCACCAGAGGCCTCGACGGGGCCGGGACGGAGGTTAATCAGAGGGCCGTCCCTGGATAAACCACTGCAGAGGAAATGGAAGGATCAAAGAGAATTTCATCAAAAAGGATAGAATGCATGATGAATAACAGCAGATGGACAAAGGTCATTACACTGAGCCGAACAGAAGCAAAAATAAGATCATTTATGTCACCCAGAGAAACTAGAGCAAGCAGGCATCCAAACGTCAGGCCCAAACGATATTTTTTCACTGGCTGCTTTCCCTGTTTGTTTTCTACGATTGAGATCTTTCCCTCGGCGCCGTACATGTCGGCTTTGCCCAATATAAACGTCAGTTCCGTCATACAAATTTCACAGAGGAGCTGATCCTGATTTTCCGGTCATGCCGCTCTGGTCCAGAAGCTTCAGCCACCTGCAGCTCACCAGCCTCAGCCATACGTTCAGCTTCCTGATGTCATCGTTCTCTAGAACGTTTATGGAGAAGGGAGTAGGATCGTGCACCCCAGAGATTCGTGAACAGCGTAAAGAGTAACTTAGGCAGACTAATGGTGGTGACTCCGGTATTTTCGGAGGTTGACAAGGGTCGTTGTAAACATGGAGCCTTGGACACAGGCATGCTGGAGACCACAACCAGAAGAACATCACTACAGTCATCGCTCAGCAACATCACAACGACAGGCCATCTGCAGGTTCAGGCACGTTAGATTTAAAACCTTTAACATTTAATGTCAGTTATACACAATATCAAAAACATGCAAAGACACCAGTCACTTTAGGTCGTTGGCACTTTGCTTTCCCCACATGCAAGGTGAGATTCCACAGCCGATTCCCATCGCATCCATGCAGATTCCACAGCCGATTCCCATCGCATCCATGCAGATTCCACAGCCGATTCCCATCGCATCCATGCAGATTCCACAGCCGATTCCCATCGCATCCATGCAGATTCCACAGAATGTGATTTTAAAATTCAAAATGGCTGCCGCTAATAAAATCCTCCCATGCATGAACATGAATTGATGTTAATTTTCCACGTTTGTGCCTTTATGTCCCTTAACAGATGGACTTAAGACATTTTAATACCAATTAAGGCCTTACTTTTTAGATACGCAAATTCAGGTCTTTTTGAGGATCTGCAGGTACCAGATGGAAGGAACAGACTTCAGTCACATGTGCATGCGCACGCACCCCCACCCAAGGCAAGAGCGAACACAGGCGGCCGTTCGGACAAACGGCAGGACTCGCAGCGGTATAAATATACACACACGACCACGACGTACGCGGACAACACAAAACCCCACCCTCAATCTGCTCAGACAGGCTCGCCATAATCCACAGAGACAGCAACATCTGAAAGCTTACAGATATCCCGCGGAGAGAGAGAAGGCCGCATGACCTTGACGGGAAACCCCCTGTGCGGAATCCCCCCACATCCGACAGCAAACTGCCCCGTCTCGATGGCAGGGAAAACACGGATGCTCGCGTTTCATCAACGTGTGCTGCAAACATGGCCACAGTTTGCCCTCCGCTGCCGAATCACGGTTATGCCCACGCACGGCGCATTCAGGAACTTACCAGACATACGACGGGAGACTGGGAGAGGCAGGTGGCAGTGCAGATCTTTGTTCTGCAAGGAGAAACACAGCTGGTTAGATACCGACTGACCAAGGTACACACACACACATTTGAATTAAATATGTGCAGTTTGCATTCTTTATGTTTTTTGCAGATTGGACGGCGACTAGGAGGAATATCTTTAGGAAAATGCAGGATTTGGTCTGAGGGAGATGGAACTGAAAAACATATGGAATGGGAAATGGAAAATGCGTCTGCAGACGGAATTGGAGAATGGGTAATGGCAGGACTACACGTGGGTATAGGGTCAGGACCCATAGGATTTCCTGGACCCAAGACTAAACAGGTGAGTTTATATGGTGAAACCATTACATTAAATGTATTCAGCAGACACTTTTATCCAAAGGCCAATGTTTTTCTGAGAAAGCAGGGTCAGCCCAGTGCAATGGCCCCATGCAGAAATCACTCTGTGTGGGTTTGACACAAAGGCCAAACTTGGTGAGCGAGCCTCACACCCACCCCCACTGAGAGAGACACGGGTACCATCCTCAACTGGAATTTACTCTGCAACAAACAGTTTACCTTCCAATAGAAAAAGGCACTGAACAAATGCTGGTCAAATGCAACTAAACACTTCAGGATTTACTGGCGTATGTCTGTTTGTAAAGATAAAACACATGACTTATCATACAGATGAACAATGACAGACGACTGACGGAGGCCAGTTAAATATTTGGCATTAAATACGTTTTGGTTTCGGCTTTTTTTTTATTATTACATATTTGTCCAACTGCTGGTTTTTCGACTTTCAGTTCATTGTAGTCGACGCCCTTTTCCAACAAGCATGAAAACCTTCCCGTGTAAAGATGCAGGTTGTTTATAAAGGCCCAGATCTCTTGCATTGGGTGGACATTGTAATTGTACAAATTACGGATAAAACAAGGTACATCTGTAATAAGTTTACTCTGTCAATTTTAAGTGAATATTAGCATCATTTTTAAGGTCTAAAATTTAAGTTGAACTCTGTGCGTAACAATTTCACAAAGACCCTTAATTTAATGGCCACTCAACTCTATTCCCGAGGTGAAAACATCAACAATTCAGTTTCTCCATTTGTTAAAACCTTAATAAATTTTGAAGTGCACTTTAATTTAAATCACAGGTCCCAGCTTTGTTAGATAAATGCCAACTGCAGCAAGCAGGCAGGCACAAGGGGATTCACAATTTTGCAAAGAATTTTCGTCAGTGACCTGAAGTACTCTGGACATTGGGTTTTACAAAAAGGTGTGTGTATAAGCAATAGCACCTTTTAATGAAATCACTTTTAATCTCAAAGACAATAACAATATACAAGTGTGACACTTGTATAAGACTTGAGTTATTTTATTACTGAAAGATAAAGACAGATAGAGCTAAAGAAGAAAAATGCTTTGTGCCTGAGGACACAGAGCCTGCTAGTCTCCATTCCAGCCAGGAGCACATTTGCATCGACCGTTAATTGATTAAATCTCAGACGACCGATCACAACATCAAACTGGGGGACTTACCACATGGACCCTTGAACGGGGCCATGAACCCCAAAAGGGCTCCAGGTGGCACTCGGACCACAAGCCTTACTCTCACCTTGCCCTTCTATCTCGTGGAAAACGGGAAACAGATTTACAGGAGGGAGAGAAGACTGGGGTCTGAACACAAGGTCAGTTGGGGGTTTGGGGGGGTTGGGGGTTAGAAGCCAAGGCCCAGTTGAGATGTAGCTACTCTACAAAGAGAGGGATTCAAACTCACTTTCTACACATCGACCCCCCATCACATTCTGATATAGCTGCAACTCGTAAAAAATACTGATAACGGTGTAGCTATAAACCGTTAATGCACAAGACTACACGGAACTACATTTTAAGCTAGCAATGCGCTGTTGACTTAAAGCGAACGAATATATCTGCTTAGCAAACACACAAAGACGCTTTCAAACAGCAGGAAACTTCTGCCGTGCTGCGAAGTCGTCCCCTCAGCGGGTCTGGCTTTTAACGAAACGCCCAGCAGATCATCCCCGACATCCAAACAAGTCCGCCGCACTGTAAACCTCACACGCCACCTTCCATTAGCCGCACGGCCAACACGCTTCACCCACCCCCCAAAATCCCCAGGACACGCGTCCTCCTCTGAGGTGAACTTCCTCTGCACGCAACGTTCTTTATTCAAAGTATCAATGGCCAGTTGTCATAAAACTTGTCATCGTGCAAAGAGAGAGTAATCGATAGAGATGTATAATTGTGTAAGACAAACATGATGTATCGTACAGTTAAAATACAGTTAAACAGTTGTTTCAGCGTTTACTAGGTTTGTTTGTAGGCAAGAAACATACCGACAAACTGAACAGTGCCGAAATGGAAAATAACTACAAGCAAGTACCCAAAACAATATACCTCTTCACATTCGTGAAGGTTATGGGCGACAGATCTGTGCTAACATGGAAGTTAACACCTGCCCCCCTCCCCACCCCCCAACATCAACCCATAACAGTCTGCTAGCCTGAAGCAAAACATTAAGTCTATTTATTACCAATTTCAAAACAAACAGTACTGTGCACTTTGCATGTCGAATTACTTTGTCAAGTTAACTTTTCAGTGCCATTTTGCAAGTTACTCTGAGAAACACAAGATTCCTTCCTTGGTCACAAAGGCAGCTAACATGAGATTTAAGTATATAGTATGCATCACTAATATTAATATATTTTACGATTTTATGCAATCCAAATCATTTTCAGTATCGTTTTTGGCTTAAGTGCCGTCTGCGAGTCCCTGGAATGTGTCGGCAAGCTCCAAAAATAACCCCGTTTGTTTAATTGCTCACGGCGAGTTTGCGAATAACTAAAACTCCAAATATCAAATTCACGAACCTGGAGAAGTGACCGTAATTATAACAGATTTCTCGGTCTCTCTCAGAATGTTAACGGCTTGGTCTCTTTCTGACTCCTGCGTTTGTAACGTGCCATTTGCCTCACTTGCACGTCGCTCTGGGCGACAGCATAAATGGAAATGTACTTGTTGTCCCGAGAGCTGCTGATGGAGAGAGATCAGTAGGGGGCATCCTGACAGGGGCTGGTAGCTCTCACCGAGACCTTCATCAGTGGGTCTAGATGGGCGGACGGTCACGGGCAGTCATGCGGGATCGGGAGCGTCACGCCCGCTGCACGGGGACATGAGATTCAGGCACGGAAACACCATCAGCAGCTCTCCCACTTAAGCGGCACTGAAGTAGCACCAGGTCAGACAAATCTACCGGGAGCAGCAGCCTCACAATAAGGGGGATTTACAGCTGGCAATTCAGCTCTGTGCTTCTGGACCGGAAATGCAAAGCAGCGCAGGTGGAGGACACCCAAACACGCCGATATCGGTGGTGTTTACCACCATTCAAACCATGCATTTGCATACAGCTCTGACGGTTTGGGGGCCCCTGTTGGCCACAAAACAGTCACTACACCACATACTATACTGTATGTTTATTTTGAGTGTTCTGAGAACCAGCTGGCTAGTTACGATCCTTTGACTCTATTCAGTAACTATTTATTGAGTTTCTGAAAGATCAGGGATGGGGAGCCAGGAGTGGTACAGGGCTGGTAACTGGGTGGTGCCTATAGCTGGCCTGGGCCAGGGGTCCATATCTGAGCATCCAACGACAGCTCAGCGCCGAGTCACTCCTCAGGAAACAGGCTCTGACAGATCACAGACCCACACGTACACACACACATGACGGCACTTCCCCCGATTTGGCCGACCGGCTCCGTATTTGCAGCGTGCCGTTTCTGTTCCGGGAGGAACCGTCTTTACTAATGCTGCGAAAATCATTCATAGAATTAGCCGAGTATGTGGAGAAAAAAAAAACCTGTGGAATAAAATTTCAAACAATTTTTTTTTCCGTTTCAGTTGTTTACTTTTATTTCATATTTATTCCAAAAATAAGGACTTCTGCCGCTCCTAGTTATGTGCGTTCTGATGCCTCCTTTTGTTTCGTGCCCTTTTGTTTGTCACCTTACATGCGAGAACAGGACCCAACGCACCAATGTTCAAAACGCAAACGGAGATCCTTTAATTCTGATGTCCGGAGGGTGACTCGGCAGTCGCGCAGAGGGGTGAACGCTATCGTCTAACCACTAATGGCAGCCAACATCCCGCCATTCAGCCCCTTGTTTAATTTCCATTTCAGTACAGTTTAATGATCCACGTTTAGTCACAGCCCTGGCTAATTCATAGCCGGCACAGTCGCCATGTCACCGGGGAAGGCGTTTGCCTCAAGGACAGAAGGCCCTCTGCAATTGTTAGGTTACAAACCAACATCCTAAAGCTGTCCCGGAAGAGTATTGCAACTTTGAAGCATATGCCGCATGCTGTACCAAGACCAAATAATGAGAAAAGCATGACACCGTAAGCAGAAACACCAACACACAGCTGCAGCCAGCAATCAAAAGACTTCGTGTTTTTGCAGCTAACAGGCAAGTACAGAATCAAAACACACCAGCCTGGAAACAAGACTGGTTTGCGCAGTTTCAGCCATGGCTACAATGCGAGCGGTACCTTGCGTGTCAAGCACAGATATTCCCATGATTAAACTGCAGCTACAGAGGGATACGATCCAAAATCCACAAGAGGTTTCCAATCTGGAAGGCTTCTCAGTAAGAACCAGCATGTCCCATCTTTTCAACAAACAACAACAACAAGAACGTTAAAATATTCTCTCGTCACACCCATGAGGGCCCACGGTGCATCTTCCTGGCGAGCTAAATGGAATGCAAATAAACAAGCAATCGTGACCCCTGAAACGTCACCATGAGCACCGGGTTGGGGGGGGTGGCAGTGTGCTGGGACATTTGCTGCTTCTCCACGTCGAATGTGGCTTTTGCGGAGCGTCCTAAACGCGCCCTGGATACGGCACATGAACACGTACAGCAGGTTTGCACTTCACCACATCAAAATATTAACACAAACATTCAAAAACATATTGAGTTCATCTGTCTAAATCAGTTTCATTGTGAATAACTGAAAATCACAAAATCACGGCGTTTCCAGCCACCTGACTGGATTACGGTGAGCGTATCCGCTTATTGACACCCTGACACCCCCAGCAAACAGATCTGAGCCGGGGGCCAGAGCGATCCCGGGAAGCCTGAGAGAGCGGAAGGCCGATCTCCGTGACCGGCGGGAGCCTGCCGCATCCCACGGAGACGGAGAAGCTGCTCGCGCTCCATGAGCGGCAGGGAAATGAGGTCTGGGGGTCTCTGTCTAATTTCAGCTCGACACAATGTACATATGAAACCATCTGCAGTTGAAGGGCCTAATTACAAAAGCGGCAATAGCAGGACGGGGAGACGCTCAGACCCCTTCCCCGCCGCGCACGTATCGGACCTTCTGGCCGTTTGTTCGGTACTTTCCCTGTCCTCGGTGTTCACACCCGCGAACTGCGATCGAAAGTGGTGCATTGGGTACGACCGCAGGCTGACAGAGGCTAAGTCAACAGCCTCCCCCAACAGCATAACTGTGAGCTGCCTCTGTTTGCTTCCCCCCACAAACCCCCCACCCACTAGCCATCTTATCCGCTTTAGCGAACTTGTATTTTTACGCCGGTCACCGTTACGATCTCCGCAAACAAGGCACTCCATCTGGCGGTCAGCGGATAATTACGGCCGTAATGACTCTCACGGCACGCAAGCCGGCGCCTGGAGGACGTCCGCCAAATGACAGCGGTCATTCGTGGGGACGTGGCTTAAAAGCCTGAGGGCTTGACGGTCTGGTTTGGATTCGCCGAGCGTGATTTCCTGACATTCTCCTCCGCTCCCGGGAGAGCAAACTCCTCCACATTAAACACAGAAGAAGCTCAGAAGGTACACTTACAAAACTACCTTATTCTAATTTGTGTTCATTGATTAAACTTTGCTATTTTTACAGGATGTAAAATATAAACAAAAACAAATGGAGGGGGGGGGAGCAGCATTCCAAATTCAAATTAAGTCATCTGATCCCAGCAAGAAGTCATGCGTTTCTTTGTGCCGAGAGCAAATTAATCCTCTGGGGTGAAAATGCCTGGTCTGGTCACTAAACCAAACTGCTTAGAGAAGTATTCAGGCTCACGCAAACAATCTCACCTTTTAATCCATAAGGGTTGCCACCCTGCGCTCTCAAACATTCATCATACATCCCAGCCTTGTGTCATTTACCATTTCCTGTCCTTCCCCACACGTCCTTATTGTCGTTTACTGATGCTGCCGCTTGAGCTGAGCCAAACAGTTTTCCATCGTCGGCACAATCGCGCAACGACAATGAAGGATCCCGATTCTGATTCAGCACAGAATCGTCATCGCGCGACGACAGTGACACTGCGGATCATAATGCGAGCTCATAAACGTTACGGCAAAAAAATAAAAACGAACAAAGTCACTTCCTATCCTACGGGGCAGAGGTCTACAGTTTAATTGGGGAGTGTAAATTACATTCACAAGCGCGGCCCCCTTTAGTGGTTTGCGATATGGGCTTGGTGAGTGCGAGTAGAGCGATCCGTTTCCTGTGGGGGGGATGAAATTAGAAAGGGCAGATAATAGCTTTTCTTTCCACAGCCCCCGCGTATTTTTAGCCTACACGTGTAGTCCAAGAAAAGTGAGCGGATTATTCTTTCTTGTACATCCTAATAAGCGTGAAGCACCCACGGTATAATTAAAGCACCCGCCTTCTAGTCGGGGAGCCAGCAGATCTGTGGACCCTGTGCTGTGCCGGACTGGGGTACAGGCTCCACGCATTCCAAGGAACTGCGTTACACTGCCAGCCGGGAGAAAACCCGCTATAGTGTCACCCATGTCAAACGGGCCAACGCTCTGGGTCGGCTTGGGTAAGCCACGGCCGACCGTCATAGGCGGGAGGCGGGCCGAGATCCCATCACACTCCGAGACGCAAACCAGTTCCCAGTGGGTTCCATCACCCCAGGATAGCCGGTAGCGTTTACAGTTCAGGGGAAAGGAAAATGGGTCAGTGGTAAGAAGCAGTCCAACCCAGCAGTGAGGGACATGGAGACCACAAGACAGCAACCCTAACCCTGCCACACAGCGCGTAACACACCAGCACACACTACACCCTCCGGCAGCATAAGCACAGAGCCACCCATGGTTTTTTAAGCCCCCGCCAGGGGGGGATGTTCACCTTCACACCACTGCTGATGGAGACTTAGTCCTCATGGTGACCCTCTCTAAGCAACGAAGCAGAGCCCACAGGCTCCACCCCAATAGAGTGACTGGATCTGTTCAACAACCAGCTGCAGCATAAGAAGCCTCAACCCCAATACCTACTGTGCATGCAAGAACACCAGCGAAGGAAACGCAGTTCAAGAAGTGCACTGGGATACTGGCAATATTGCAGTTTCACATTCCTATGTATTCTTAAACCAAATCTGTATTGGAATACAATAATCACAATGGATATATTGGGATACATTCTAAAATGTTTAACAATTAAATCTGTAGGCATTTACCTGAGTATACATCATAACAATAAAAGGTCTACGACGTGATTACGCCATTTGGCTGTTTGTTTGAAAACGTTGCTGCTAGCTAATAGCTAATAACTTAACGCAGCCTTTCTGCCACAGATTTGCAGATGCCTTCTTTTCCATCCCAAACACTGTGTGAGCAAAGATAAAAATATTATTGAAAGGTTTTGCATAAAACTTGCCAAGTGTGGTCAGCTGAAAATTCTCATAAGACTTGGATATTAATCTCATCTGTCTCAGAAAAAAAAAAACATTTCATTCAATAAAAAAATCTTTTGGGACAAGAACTATTTTTAAAAAAATAAGATGTGAAGCACAGCACAGTGAAATTTCAGTTTCACAGACATATTACAGTGTAAACATATCAAGTACACCTAAGGACACTTGAAATAAACAAGCAATTGATAGCTTTTTAAATATGAAGTACATACATAATGCCCACACTGTTTGTTTGGTGCTTGTGAGCAGGCGTATACATCACACAAACATTCACTGTCGTCTACAATGGCAGATGATAGAGACGTGTACAGACACACATACAGGGAGAATTAAACAGAAGGCGGAGGTAACTCACCAGTTCAACATGAATTAACTTTGGAAACAAAAAGCATCTCTTTCTTCCCTAACAAAAGAAGTGGAAAAACAAAACAATCAAATATCAATGTTCCTGTTTCCAGGGAAGAAACCGCTTCTAAAAGTCAGATCTTTCGCTGAACTGGGCACCAAGAACAGCCAGCTTAATATATTTCTCCAGAGAAAACGCGCGCTTGTCTTCTGCCAAAGAGATCTTGCGTGAGATTTCCATTAAAGGTGTCCACAGAATTAAAAGACCAAAGACCACGTCACAGCAGTCACTAATGGTGCTGCAACTTTCCAAAATGAACAAAAACGCAACGCCGATATATAAATATATATATAGGTGCTAGGAGGAGAGGGCAGATTAACATCACATTCGTAGGGATTTCATGGTCTATGAGCACGGGCAGATTGTAGGGTTTTCATTTATCCTGATAAATATAGAGGAGAGCAGCTGGTGTAGCACGTGACTGGAGTCGCTGGTGCCGTCAGTGGATACCGGTCCATCGAAGACTACAGGTCCAAACCCACCATGGGAACAAGGTGTGCAACTGACTTGTGCCTTTCCACCAAGGGCTGAACTATCAGCGTATCGAGGCTGAACTCCTCGGCGTATCGAGGAGGACATTCACGCCTCAAGGCCCCTGAGTACAATGGCCAAGTGCTGGACCTTAGCAGTAAACGAAAGTTAACAAGACAGGCTGTTTATAAACAAACATACTTGTATTTTCAGTTAGATATTAGTGCTCTGCACGTCAGTTAAATCTCAAGCTAACGACCCCTTCACACTGTCTGGGGGAGGGAGGTAAACAAGTCCTACTTTAATCAGCAACTGTTAAACGCAATCCGGTCCACTATAGGTGCTTTACATTCAAAAGAAGCATTATCTGAAAAAGAAGATAACATTTTTACTGAGATCACAAAAGTGTGAGAAGGCACTAAATGTTCTCAATCACATATGGAGGCTTTGGTCAATTACACACAGTTTATTTATGCTATGAATGAATTAGTCAGAAATGACAGTATCAATGCGCAAGTGGCTCTCCTCTGGGCGGGAAAGATAACCAGCGTGACTGACAGCTAAAGTGACTTCCAACATCCTATTTAATTATCACACACTACAAGGAAACTTACTAATGTAATACGGACACAGCGGGTAATGCTGGTTTTAGTTACTCTTTAGAAATTACATTTTTGATCACTGGCTGTTTTCCTTACTTTGTTAATGGAAATGAAAGGCAATTTACACACACACACACACACACACACACACACACACACACACACACACACACACACACACACACTATATGCATATACAAAAATGTAATGCTGTTAAGTTCCAATTTAATACACGGAAACTGCAATGGCCATACAGCAACATGAAAAACCACCTGTCTGATCCTATGTAATCTCTGATAACAGACGACACAACTATTACATTATTGCATTACTCCTCATTTCTTCTGCAGAAAATGGACATACTAGCATGTGCAGAACTCCTTCCCCGTTTTTCTTTCGAAAGAAAAACGACAACAACAACAACAACAAAAACTTTCAGGAAACATGCTGGGGTTATGAAACGCTATATAAAGTTGTGATAGAAACGAAACACCGAGCGCACAACCAGAACGCAGGTAAGGATCAAAATATTCCCGCAACGTGACTAAAGCGATTCGGTGGTTTAAAGTAAGATTGTAAAACAACTGCCATAGGGAGGGATGCACAGATGCCCAAAATAACAGCCTCTGGTAGGAAGAAACACTTATTAAACACCGGTTCCTCTATAAAATCGCACTGACCTTTTTAACTACTTTTCTTTTTTTCTAATTTCACAATTGGCCTCGTTGGAGTTAATGAGCCTCAGCCGTCCAAAGGAGACGCTGGAGATCAGTAAAAAGCGGTACAACGCAACCTTAAAGGCTGCACCAAAAAGCGTCTTTTTCAAAATAAATTCATCCCATCGTTGCATTTCCCAGCACGTCGTAAACATTACAGAAAACCAGACTCTGCACAAACAGGTGTGAAACGGGTCACATCTGCATTTTCCACGCTCGTTTATGCAAATCAATGTCCCGAAAAACCCAACCCCGCACAAATAACAATAATAATAATTATTATTATATTGACCCAATCCCGCTATCATCACCCTACCATAATTTTAACATTACAATTCTGCTGCATGCTTTAACGCGTAAGAGGCCACGGGGACATTCAAGCTGGGACACCGGTATAGTTTATACACATGAAAATAGACAGAATAGTTCTGTTCATACATTTTTTCGTGGTTTCTTCGCAGCTGGCGGCATATGAAACTGCATCCCCAAACACTCTCTTTGCAAGCGGT
Organism: Brienomyrus brachyistius; assembly: GCF_023856365.1. Classification (NCBI taxonomy): domain Eukaryota; kingdom Metazoa; phylum Chordata; class Actinopteri; order Osteoglossiformes; family Mormyridae; genus Brienomyrus; species Brienomyrus brachyistius. The sequence goes on along the minus strand of NC_064551.1, from coordinate 17,036,096 downwards.
GCGGGCCGTTTTATTACTGCAACCATGCATTTCACTGGTTTATCAAACGCATAATAATAATAATAATAAGAATAATCATAATAAAAAGAATGCGCCGCTTCGTTTTCGTTATTTCACAACAAATCAGAAGGAAGACTACACTGCAAAGCCATGCATGCCTTTATGTTTCTCCGTGTCCAGCAATATGTGCGCGCAACTACTTCACCCAATATAAAACGTGCAACTGCAATGGAATACACATGCAAACACTGTCCGGCTGATATGTGCATGCATTTTATGACTGCAGCCGTGCATTACAGCAGCTTATCGGATATTTGGCATGATAAAGAGCAACGGCCATCCCTGCCTCTTTATGACCGTAAGTGTCCTACCGCTTCGCCGGTTTATTATTAACGGCCGGCAGGCCCGGGCTGACAGACCCTCCCCCGGCAGCAGCACTAGCTTTACGGGCGGCGATGACCCCACTCACGGCTCGGTTTGGCTCGGCAGGCTCCGGCGAACGTCCGCTGCAGACTGCGGACTGGCGCGGACGAACGAAAAAGCTGCTAAAAACAGGGGACGGTGAAGTAATGACGGTGTCCGGTACTTTGGTTAACGCGTTACCGCAGACCCTGACTGCCCCCCGCAAGCTTCACCCGGGAGGGCGATCGGCCAGCGCTTCGCCCCGCTCCACGGAGAAGGAGCTTCCCGCGCCGGCGGCTTTGCTCCCCTCACCCTCGCTGGCCCCCATTTTAGCCCCCATCTTACATGCATGTGCACCGCATTCTGCTCATGTTATCTTAACACAAACCTACCGGATAAACGACAGAAAGATGGTGCGAAGCGGCGGAGCCCGGGAGCTCCTCTAGTTCCCCTTACCTGGACGGAGCGCTCGGCCAGCCGCTGCCTGGAGCCGCCGCCTCGGCTGACGGTGAGCGCTGCGCCGGGACTCACCAGAGCTCCCCTCCTCAGCGCATCACCCGCCCCTCCTGCCCTTCATTAATTACCACCCCGCCTCCCCCGAAGCCGGCTCGGACTTCCCTATACCGCCCCCGCCCCCCAAGCAGAGCCACACACCACTGGCTGACCGGCTTAGCTGTCAAAAACAGGGCATCGTTCCATCCTTTTTTATTTTTTCTTACATGAGGCAGGCGGTCAGTCGGGGGGCGGGTTAAAGCCCGGGTGCGAACGAACTGCCGAGCTCTGGAGGGCTGTTCTTCTCGGGTCCCCCCCCCAGGTTGATGCTCCACTTATCCCCCCTGAATGACAGGCTATCAGGTGGGTGAGTCATCCAGGTCCGAGTGGCGCAGTGGAGCCGGTCCGATGGCTGCGTCCTGTAAACAGCAACGTAAACATTCATGGGATTCGCTTATTTACGCAGGTTATCATAACGTTCATTCTAATAATTGCATGTTATACATACCTATAGCATGCAATTAAATGTGTACGTGATTTCTACATATCGTATTACTTTAAGTAATTAATTAGATCTCTCTCTCTCTCTCACACACACACACACAATGTGGTATCTAAGGTGAAACGACTGTCATGACATGCAATCTGATTGCACATGGCAAAGCAGGTCGCTGGAAGCCACGAAGCAGGTTATTTCAGCACGGAAATAACCGGAACACTTTCCAACACTGCGCCTCTGAGTTTTTTTACACTGTTCTTTGCGGGGAGGCCTGCCACTCAGTCACTTCCAAGAACATATAAAGCGCACGACGTTTTATTAACAGTAAAGCTTGGTCTCTGAGACATAGTGAGGTAAGTTATTAAGCATGAAAGTAACTGAAGGTCGGAAGCGTATGTGTGTGTTTTTTTTTTTTTTTTTTTTTTATCTGGGGATAAAATTATGCAAAGTGCGAGAGGTGTCAACAGAATATCCCTACTGCGGTATGTGAATTCTGCACTTTCTGAGTGGAAACATCTTCAAACCTGTTCTGTGGCTCCCGGTAACCAGTTAGGAACAGCGACGAGTCACAGGGAAACCGTTTTGTGCGGTTCCTGACACACAGATTTTGTGGAGATTTCAGACACTGCAGGTTTTGCTATAATCAAGCCTTGTTGAAAAAAACAACATGCACACATTTGTATCATTACAGACGTCAAACTTTTAATCCGAGTACTGTATGTATTTTCTTTTATAGAAAAGATCTGGATTGATCCGCAGTCCTTAAGCCACACAAGAGGTTCCAGTTGATTCCCTACAGAGAAATTTTACTGCAATTTTACTGCAAAGCTGGCTTTGATTAGATCAGTGGGTCATGTGAGGAATAATTAGGGGCTTTAGACAGATAATATGATTAACACAGGCTCATCTTTGTGTTGTAATTCTATTGTGAGGAAGCAGAATAGAAAAATAAACAGCCCTCACTATAAAATTTTATTTTCAAAGCCAAAGGTTAAACCACAAGCTAACCTTACATTTGCCCATTTGTTTCACATAATTTTGACATCAGAGCTGGTCTCTGTCTGCCAGAATTTAACAACAAAATACAATAACTCCTCGGTGTCTATTTGCTGGAAAATTTTGGCTTGTTTGGTTTCACTTTTACGTTGACTATCATTCCATCTTTGCCACATGACTTCAGGCAACATCTGGAGGTTGAATCTTCGAAGCAAAAGTGAGGAGGACTCAAGACCGAAACCAGAAAGACTCCATAATAAAGCAGTTTAGTGAGATCTGAACAATGACAGCACACACCAAAAGATCATTTCATATCTACGATTTTCATTCAGCGACGTGTTGTTCCAAATCATACAGGTATCCAGAGAATTTCTGCTACATGTACCATTAACTAGCTGAATAAGCCCTGACACCGTGATATGAGAGAACTGAAGAAAAAAAATTCAACTGAGATTCATTTTAAAAGGGCGCAGGATGGAGACAATCTGTTGGGAGATTTGTTTTCCGCAGTATTTATGAAAACACAAGTCTGAGGTTTGGCAACTGTGCTTTTTACAAGGATGAGTCATTTTCAGCAAGGCTCGCAAAATATATCTCACTGTGATATGATCGGTTTGGAAACGTGGCAGTAATATCATGCACACAGACACTAACAAAATACCAGAATGCTAACATTCCTAAATTGCATGTTCTTTTATTTGTCCAGGCAAGTCTGACAGACACTTTGTCATTTTAATTGTCATAAAAAAAAAATAGTATTGAAAACAGTTCACAGATAGAGAGTGACATCAGTCTCCACATCAAGTACAGCTTTAAAGGGTTTACTAGTTGCATTAAACATATGTGGTTGAATGTAATGATGAAAAACATGCACATTACAGACAGAGAATGTTGGAATAAGTCTTTCCTGAAGTATCAATAATCATGTCAATACAGACAGTTGTTAGAAGATACCAGAGTAGCACTGTACAGTTCATTTGAAGATTGTGCTTATGGTGCTGTAGATATTATTATTAGATGGCTCATAAATATAGTTATTCATAGGATTCTTTTCGAGAGATCTTTTGCAGCCAGTGTTGACTTTCAGCCAGAGGAATAAGGATGTCAGTAACAGATAATTTCCGAATAAAAACAGAGTAAGTCTCTGGACAAAGGTCCCCGAGGGTGAGAATCATTTCGGCATACACGCAGTGTCTCCGCACGCATGGGTGTGTCCTAGTCATGAACTTGTTAACCTACAAACGGAAATTGCCATTTTGGGAGCACAAATGCTCAGCTAAATCAAATCTTCGAAGCCATTTTAAACAGTCTCTCATGTACAAATCGAGTGGCACACGTGACCTTGCCTATTTTTTTTCCAAACAGTCACTGAAGGACAGTGTTTCTTTATGCACGGCATGAACTGTACTCCCTTTTTGTCCCTATCCTGAGGAATGGGGGGTGTTTTATCCTTAGTCTCTACAGTAGAAAAGGTGGGCTTACGTAGCTGTGGAAAGTCACTGAGCAGGCAGGAAAACTCACAGGCTGATGCTCTTATGTTGTACGTAGAGGAGGTAACAATACTGCTGTGGGCACAAGGGAGGGTGGCAAAGTCTTTCATGTCCTCCAGTCAGTGGTTCTTTATGTCAACCAACAAGCCCTGCATACACAAGAAGTTGGTGCCCAGCAGTGGCCTAGCAACTTTCATCAAGACAAAATCCCAACTGAAGCGCTACCTGCTGAAGTACAGGGTTGCATACCATGTTCCACAGGCAGTATTTTGTGTTCGGATGAAGAGCAAAGAGTTTGGAGTAGGTATTAAAAAAACGGTTCCGGAACTGCCTCTAAGGATCTACAATCAAGTTCCTGTGGAGTGAACGCGACAAAAGTTCTTGGTTCTGGAAAAAAGTTTCTGGTTCCTGAAATAAGTTCCTGCGGTGTGAACTCGCCCACTGACATGACCATAAGAAATAGTACTGCCAAAGCACACGTGGGGAACAAAGCACATACATATATGCTATTAAGGATAAGAAGAAAAAAAAGCTTCTCTTTTGTCACGGATGTAATCTTAATATCTACATAACTTGCCCAGAGACCACAAACAGCAGACCACTGCAGGCAGTGATAGTTATGATGAGCTGCTGCAGTATCCTGAATCAGGATCCTCCAGAGAAAATGATATTTGGGTGTATGTGTGTGTGTGTGTGTGTGAAAGATAGAGAGAGAGAGCGAGAGAGAGAGAGATTTATATGATCACAATTCCATTCATCTATCCATTTCCAGTGCACATGCACACCTATGGGCGATTTGGTAACTCCAATTAACCTCAGCATGTTTTTGGACAATGAGGGGAAGCTAGAGCACCGGGGGAAACCCCATGACGACCTCTCATTTATTCCAGCGTGTTCCAAATTAAACATTAAAATTTGAAAATTGAACTTGACAGCTCCTTTCTGTCAATGACGACTGATAATTATCGAATCCAAATCGTCATAGATCATAAAAAAATAAAAGATAATAAAATAGACTTCAAAATATAATCAGTAGTGCAAATCAGTGCAGATTGCAACCAGTAAATCAGTATTTACATACAGTAATGTGCAGTGTGCACGGTCAGATCTGTATGTTTAAATAAAGGTGACGCGTCACGATACACATGCTGTGGGACTGGAGGGCAGCGTCTTCGTGGGCATTTGGGACTAAACCTGACGCTGTGACTGTGGTTAGTAGCTCACTGATGTGCTGCTGTTATTATTGTCCGTAAGCCTAGAGATGAAAATGCACATGGTGAACCTGCGGATCAGACCTCACACCCAGCAGGCTGAGGTGTGAATTTCCCCAAGTGAGATTGTATCTCCTGCTCCTGCCCCCCCCCCCCCCCCCCCCAGCTCCTGCATGTTCTCGCATCACTGGGACCTTGCATAACCTTCCGAGCACTTTCCGTGGGATCACCGGCTCCTTTGCATGTTCATGTCCCTTCATAACCTCTTCAGGAATGTGGGGTGTTTCCCAGCTAGTTAGCCAGCATGCTCCTTGACATTTTTTCCCCCCAATTAGCACGTTCAGATAAAAATGGAAATGTGAAAAGAGTTCCTTCGGATCTTTTGGCTCATGTGTGGATATGTTCAAGCACGCAAATAAGGCAATAAAGATATAAATAAAGAGATGCAAATGTTTGCCGCCTAGATGGGAAAATGAAACGTAAATGTAACATTTACACACCCGTTACTAGTGTAATAAGGTGGTTCGTTAATATTTGCACACCCCTGTAGAGTAATATAGTGATTAATTTGTCAAAGAAGCGTTAAGCTTAGTTAATCAATCTGCATGCTCATAGAACGGAAATGGCAGAACGTACTGGAAAGAAGGGCAGTGGTGGTTTTTTCTCACAGACCTCTGTTGTGTTTCATTTGGCACATGGTGCAACTTTCGGGTTGACAAACAGGCTTATCGTGGGACATCCCCTTCCATGTGCTTGGTCAAGTGTATTGTGGGGGGCCTTAAATCACAGGGCCAATTTTTAATCCCAGTCCATTTCTGTTTCCATCCATCCATTGTCTGTTACCCTGAACTGTAGTACTGGGTGAGAGTTATCTGCAGTTTAAGTCCTTGGATGGGAGGCAGTTCTGCACGGCTTGATTTGAATTCAGTTCGCACCCATCTCATATTTGAAAAGCGCATAAGGAACAACAGAACCCAGCCCCCCCCCCCCCCCCCCCAGGGTCTCATCTGCAAGCTGTGTGGTTTCAATGCGGGAGATTCTGAGCCACACGATGGCATGGTTTCACATGCTTGCTGCCAGGGACGGACCTTGATTCAGGGAACGGAATGGAAATTGGATGGAGGAACTGAATACAAGTCAAGGATGAGTGTGGCTCACAGGGGGAGGGAGGGGGGGTGCTGAATTGGCAAGAACTGCTCACCACACACACCTCAGGGATTCCCTTACACAGGATAATTACCCACAGGCATCTGCTCATGAGCCAAAGGTATGCAAATCAGACCACACTTCGACAATTAAGAGTAATCACATGACTTGTCAAAATAATTTTTGTGTATCATGTGTTGTTATTGACAAACTTGTTAGTATAATTCCAAAAAACAAGACCAACTTATCTGGCTGTTTCTGTGTTGTTCTTAGTTAACCCCAGACAGAATTATGCTGATTCTCGTGAAGACAATTATCTCTGCAATAAAACTGCAAGATGGACACCAGGAAGATATGTATAGCCTGTAAGGTTCACTGAACGCTTCTGTGCCCATTATCTAAAAAGGAAATTTCCTCCCACGGGTATCAATCTTTCGTCTTATCATAAAAAAGTGACTGTTATCACCTTTTGCTTTCCAGGCTTTAGTGATGGATAAATTCAGATCTCGACGTCCCCGGAAAAAGCAGTCCTGCCAGATAACGTTAGAAAGCTGATCTTCATTTGGCCGTCAACAAACTAGATGCCTTTTTAATGAACACAAGCACAAATTTCATATTTTTCTTACTGTGCGATTCATTAAAACATAACCACCTAATGCGTCCCATTGCCCTGAACAGATGGGTCGTACTTTTTTTTTTTGGATGGGGGGGGTCATCTGTTTGGACAACCTTCAGGATCATAAGGAAGGGATGTTATCTCAGGTTCTGACCTCAACAGAAAGTTAATTAGCTGGTTCCTGGTCCCTGGAATGCGATGACACGCCTGCAGCGAGTGTCGCATTCCTTGCAAGCTTCTTTATCGTTTCCTGCCTGGCCTTCGGCGCGTTGGCGTTGAGCGGATGCTGGGGGGCGGGGGGGGGGGGGGGCAGTGTTGGGTCACTCATGGTGCGCCTAGGTGAAACGTTAGAATAATAAAAGTTACATGATTGTGTGAGGTGCGAAGAGGCTGCGTGGGAGAGACGGGATTCGCGGCGGTGCGTCTGCCATGCGGAAGCGCCTGCTGGATCTCCATGCAGCGTATTTCAGCAGCCATCGGAGGTGGCAGTAGAGGAAGAATGAGGAGATGGACTCCAGGAGATTAGGCATCCTAAATAAGAGGCGTGAAAAATATTAATTCACTTTCAAGAATGTCACTGCTTATTTACGACTGTGTTTTTATTAAGCGGAAAAACAATGTGCAGAAAACATTTTTGTACAAATATGGGAGCGTTTACACGGGTTTACACAGGCTGAACCCAGAGTTTCTGCTCCAAAGGCACTTCAGCTAACCTCGTGTGATACTGTTTTAATCTCCACGGTGGATAACTACAACATCACAGGAAATAGTAGCGGAAGCCTCTGATCATGGTAATGTGCCTCTGTACATACAGAGTCAAATCGGCATTCAGGCTGACCTACTGTATGGCTCCTGTCGCATCCTTCTGAGTGATGGAGGTTATGTCATCTGCAGATTCATATAGAAGTTTCATTGGCCATAAAAACGGTAATTGAATTACATAAAATAGTGGCTTGACTTAGGTGGGATCCTTCGGCTGTTTACACGAGCATCTCCTGTCTGGAGTGAGATTACTTCTGTTAGGGGCGGAGCCTGTGTGACACGGTCAGCGTGTGAGATTTGACAGCCCTGTCTGCCGGTTCTGCTTTAAAACTGCTTATGCTAGCGGCCTGATGACTCCTGAAGGCAGAGTCTCATCCTCCTGTTCACACATACGAGACAAACGTACTTCGTAAGACAACTGATCACGTGAGAGTTGAGGCACCAGACTCTCTCACTGCGAAGCCGCTGAGTGTGCGGCCTGCCTGGCTGCGAATGAGGGGACCTCAGGGTTACCGGGGACCTCAGGGTTACCGCCAAGGCACGGGACACCCCGTCTACATCAAGAAACCTGGGCACTCTGAACGCTTCCATACCTTAATCCTCATGTCTGGTAATCATTCCTAGAACGAAAAATAATTAGCAGGAAGAAGGCTCTGCCCATTCATAACTAACATACAAATTAGTTATGAATTACAGTAGTCGAACACTAAGTAACCGGCCGTACCCGATTCACTAACACCCCCCATCCCCCCGAAATCCTTAAAAGCCATCAGTTCATGGTTGATGCCACTAGATCAAACATTATGCTTGACTAGCGACAGCATGACTGATTACTCATCCATCAGGGATGTTTGGTTCTGCCCTGATGAATTCCTTGGTATTTTCAGCTCTGATTTTTTTCCATCCTGCCTTTAAATCAAGAAATTACTAACACACTAAACTTACTTCTCCAACACATTTATTTTAAAATATCCATATTTCTAAAACATCTTCTGAGTTCCTCCTGAGTTCCTCTGTGTCTGGTTCAGGTGGTTTCTACTGACTACCAATATTATTGCCTTATTTCTTATTATTATGAAGGCAGGAAGCAAATTCTTAAAACATTTGTGTTTGAATCAAAGTTATTCCTTAATTTATGTCATGTGCAAGACGCATTCGTAATGTGTAAGTAAGTATATTTTCGTTATCTTCACAGCTAGAGTTTCAGCCCAATCTCGACCAGTAGGTAAGTTACCCGCGTATAGTAGATAGGTTCAGTGTTGTGTTTCCCTGTATCTGTCCAACATAAGAGCAGCATCACTGTGTATGTTTGGGAGGGGGGGCATTCATCCTGGGTCCCTCTTAAGGAATCCTGCAAAACTCAAATCCGGAACAGAATGATAACAAACATAGCAAACAAGACTGATATTTTGGACATGATCAGGAAGTGAACTACACAGGTGTGTGATCAGGAAGTGAATTGCACACTAATGGGAGTTTCACTTGCACAAAAATGTTCTGAGGGCAGAAGGAAAAATGATTGGTTCAGAGAGACAGCATAGTAGAGGATCAGATGTAGAGAAGGCGGGTCCAAGCAACTAAAGGAGGCGGGACCAACCAATCAGATGTCTAATAAATGCACAGGTGCAAATTATGGATTTGAGGACTGATGTAAGGCAAAGACTCATCAAAGGTGAAAAACCTGAGTTATTTTTTTTGTATTTAAACATAGCTTGACAGTAGCCAAATGTATTTGCATTTTGCCTGTACAGCTATGAATGAACTGCATATTACATATACTGACATTAGCAGAGTGTTAGCACGAACATGCTAACAAATATACGCATGGTAGAACTTATGAACTTTTGATGTTAGACCTTATATCAAGGATAGATGGTTTTGTGGCTCCACTCTTATACTGGAAAATATCTTGTAAGCTATAACCGCTACAGATCTGTGGGTAAGTAAGGTGTTATTTCGGGCTCTTCTGACGACACGCATATGGAGGAGTGAGTTCCGTATGGCTCCCTGTACTGTTCCACATATCTGTGTTATTCGCCTCGGGTACAACTGATTCAGCTAATTATGGGCATGAAGATCGTTAATTAGTCTAATCTGATGGGTGGAATAGAATGAGTATATGTGGAACGACCAGGGGAGCTGATGGACAAGGAGACGTTGTATCTCCCATTTCTTTGGCCTCTGTGGTTCAATCGAGGAATATTCTGGTTCAGTTCCAGCGTCTGCAGACAATACTGAGGATGTGACACATATGACTGAGCTTAGGTGCTGTGTGGCTCAGTGCACTAGGGTGCGGTACTTGTGATGAAAAGGTCATGGGTTCAAATCCCACTAGCAGCAGAGTGACTTCAAGGCCCTTAACTGCCTGCTCTAGGGATTATCAGACCCTGTTTTCTCAAAATAATGAGCATGTATGGTTTGGATAAGTGGATCTGCTAAGTAAACAGTCAGCCTCTGACTGTACAGTACTTGTGGCGGTGAGAAGAGGGGAAGGCTTTGTCCTGACTAACATACCAAAAGCATAAATGCAAATGGAGTATGTATGTAAATATGACAAATTTGTAAGGCAAAGCTTTCAACTTTTTTTTTTACAGTAATTTTCAAACTGCGTTCCGTATTAGAGTTATGCCGCGTCGCGCTCATGAAAGATGATGATCGTAGAAACACACGGCAGATGCCATAAATCATGTTTAGGCCCAGACTTGATATGACATTTCTGAACCAGTGGAATGGTAATTTCTTGCAACTAAAGTGACTTAACAGCAACACATACAGTATAGAAGAGAGGACACTCTCTTCCTGCATTGTCACAGCATGTTTTCCTGATTCTTGGATATTTAAAGGTTTAAATGATCAGTGTGAAGCAACTCCGGCTCAAGCCCATTCTGCCATTCTGGACATCGTCTGAGACACGCGGAAGGAGGACGGAGGTGTTCAGGGATGAACCATGACTGAACCAAGACGACCATGATCTGAGGAAGTCGCAGGACGGAAACAGTCTGCGGTCTATTGAAATACAGCTTTAATACAGGGACAGTATACACAAGAATGCACTTCACACATTCAACATTAAAAAGGTCAAACACATCCCATTGTCCACAAATTCCTCTTCGGGACTTATTTTGGAATCCATGTTCACATCACAGTGTAAACTTCATTCAAGTAAAGACAAAAATGGTTTACTTTATGCGTGGATAAATGTGTAAAATTTCTGGTGGAACACTACTTAGAACAGAATCTGTTTTGCACTCCTAAAGCAACATTGAATTAAAGGTGTTTGTAGAACAGGGATTAATTGTAAACGTGCATCTATTCTGAAGCTTTAAAATATGGTCACTAAATGATGGATGCAGGAAAACGTGTGACACTGCATGAAGAAATCAGCACAACGACTTAAGCACTGTACAATATTTACTGAATCAATTTCCATATTTCCAAATGTTTTGTTAATACCTGTTGACTATATCACATACAGTTATAAAACTATATAGTTTGCACATATTTGTCTGTGTGAATATATGAAGGAAGGTGACAAAATGAAAAATACAAGCATGGGTAAATTCTGTCAGTAATATCTCACTTTCGGCCTGTAAATATTACATGAAAAATACCCTTCATTCGCCTCCGAAATCAACAAGCAATATGGCTCAATTAACATGTTTGTCATCTCTGTCACTAAGTCAGTCAAACAAACTGTTTTCCCATAATTAACGTATTTATTGAGTTTTTTAAATTATGACAATTCCTGTTTACCGCAGAACACTGTATTCTACATAGCTTTTCAGACAGGTGACCAGTCATAGCAACCATCCACTAAATAAAAAGAAATCTTTCACTGGAGCATCATATATGTAAATGTATCCATTACAGCTTCTACGTCCATTTAATTTCAGAATAAAAGCGGCAGAAATTACAGTGCAGAAGACTATCTGTATGAAAACATGACACAAGAGGGGTGACCTGAACCACAGGAAAGGAGGGGGACTCCAAACATGGCAAGAGGGATGAAGGGAAGAAAGGCCGTGAGAAAGAGAGAGACACCACTGAAGCCACATCAACATCACCTCTTTAGTACAGATGGCAGAAAACAGGAAACGATGAGCCAATCAGGAGACACCAGAGCTAAAATCCACAAATGCCGGCAGCCATCGCTTAAGGAATCCTACATAATCCTCTAGTCTTCTTTAGTACAATCTCACCTTCTTAATCTATTATCTTTCAATGTAAACTTTAAACAAATTAAGAACCTACAGTATTTCCATTTTATGCATTATAAATATGTTCAATAAATGAAGAATGAAAAAAGCTCAAAATCTCAATCAAGGCAGAAACTGTAATTCCCCAGTTTACTGATAAAATAAAAAAAAAACTAAAATACAAAATATTGTAACTTCTATTCAGCCTTGGGTACGCTGGGCATGCTGCATTACAGTATTTTAAATTGGAATCTGTTATATATATATATATATATATATATATATACAGATGCTCCTCTACTTACGAATGAGATATGTTCTGAACGGCCATTCGTAAGTCGTTATTCAATATCATTTTAAGGATATACGGAAGTACAAAGAACTAGGATGCTGGCAGTGCGCACGCTACGCTGCAACGCGGCGGGAGTAGCGGCCAGAAGTCGTACTACCTGTAATTGGCACACAGAAAAAACAAACTGATGCTGCAGACAGGAAACGGGAGCCCAATGAACACAATTTGGACTTACGGTCCTCTTCGTTCGTATGTCTGAAAGTTCGTAAGTTGAAAGTTCGTAAGTAGAGCAACGTCTGTATGTATATATATATATACACACACACACATATATATTGTTTAACCTGCCTCAACTTTCTCTTGGATGCTGGAACTGAAGGAAACGCACCCTTTACCTTCTCTTTTTACCCAAGTCGCTCGCTAAATGTTCCAGGCACAGAGTGTGGGCATGTGTGTGTTTGGCCGGTGGGGGGAGGAGGTGTCGCTGTGCAGGGACCTTTACCTTTCCGCATTTCCCGCACACACCCTTATGTTTGCACAAATACCGCTGAGTGTTCTTCTTCAAGTGCACGTGTAAAACAGTTTACTTTTTTTTTTTTTTTTTTTACAAACTCTGAAAACAAGTCGCACTGCCTCGACGCAAAGAGATGGGGGCTCTCCTTTTACAGATACCATTTACATTATGTGCAGATTCTTCTTTCCTGCATCTCTGAATCTTATCCGATTACCACATAATGCATAACTACTTATTAAAATTCAGAAAGTCAAACATTTTTTTTAAAATGGGAAAAACAAAAGATATAAAAGATGTACTCTTTTGTACACATTATACAAAGAAAATCATATTAACAGCAGCAACAGATATTCCTGTGGGTCAAAATGACAAATTAGACTTGGCAAGCCAGCTGAGCTTGCAGATAACTTATGACGTTTCGGTGAGTGTACAGTGCACGTTTTCTCTCTACTGCTCTGCTGCACACTCCGTACAGTGCACCAGTGACGGCATGTTCCCCGGTCGGACGGCACTGGAAACATGGGGCCTCGCACCAGTCATACACCGGGCCACATTCTGGGTGCGTCTGTCCATATAACACCTTCGGCTGCCCCCTTCCTCTGTTATTTCCTTAACACCATTAATTCAGTTTTTTTCTTTACTTAGCGCATTTCTAAACGCTGATCAGCGGAGAGCATCACCCTCGCAGACTGGGCGAACTGTTGCTATACTCTCACTGTTAATATTGCAAGATAGTGGGCACAGTGGGTTAGGGGTTGGGGTGGGGCAGCATTCACGCTTGGGGCTCCTGCCATCAGCACCCAGGTGACAGGCCGCTTCCGTAACCGGGAGGCGCATCCATGGCAACGGGTGGCAAGAAAACAAAACTGAAACAGACAGACAGTGAGGGTTTGAGAACAACGATGGCAGAGAGGCGGCCTAGAGCAGCGTGTCGAAGGTCTTCTCTACGCCCTCGTCTTCCTCGACGTCCTCCTCAGACTGGCCTGCCGTGTGGTGAGGCTCCCCCAGGGTCTGGGTGAGGGGCTGGGGGCCAGGCTCCCCGTCTTCACTCGCCTTGGCTTTAGCGGTGTCCTGGACGAACTCCTGAATCTCCACTGGGAGTCGGCGGAACTTGTCCTGATATTCCTGATCCAAGTCGTGCTGAAGCTACCGGAGAGTGATAGATAGATAGAGAGAGAGAGAGAGAGAGAGAGAGAGAGCAGGATTATGGAGCGGCTAGAGTGGTATGAAATAGAGGGAATGCCTCTCTTTCTGGTTTAGCACATTTGCCGTCTCACACACAATGCATCCGTGGACGTAAGCGTCAGCTGTAGTCCGTCGCAAACCCACTTTGCGGGCCCTTCTGGTCTGGCCTCACACTTGCCTTCCAGCAGTGGCACCCCCACACCCAGCTTCACACTGTACATCGGCCGAACACTCGAAGGCCGTCAGCATGCCACCGCAAAAACAACAGGCCAACACATTGTAACTCACCTGCATGCGAGGCCGAGATGCCAATTATTATTTCAAATTCATTTTTTCTCTTTAATGACCATGCACAATGCAATATGAACACAAACACACACACACACATATATATATATTATATATATATATATAAATAAAATGTTCTCGTACATTACTACATATAAGCAAAGTGTGAAGGAATTTTTGTAATCCCAGAACTGTAATGTTCAAAATATAAAATATTACAAGTGTCACCAAAACATAATGGATCTTCACCTTTTTTCTGCTGCTACTGCCACTAAATCTCACAGTATTCTTATGCTGCCTTGTCTCCCCATAAAAGTGCCTTTCCTTGAAGTCAGACATTATTTTCTCGCTGTCACAGATTCATATCATGATTAAAGATTATGTAATTGCATTAATTCTGCTCCAATAATTGCCTTAATGCTTATTTCACTGTTTAACTACCAGACTCTATCTCTGGGGAACCTATAATTAATGAAAAGCACCAAAAATTATGTCAGAGAAGAGCAACCTCACCATGTTCCAATGAAATAACAGAAATTAATTTGGAAAAAAAGTGAAGGAGCTTCCACTGGGGCTTATATTGTCTTCTGTTCAGCTTGATATTCTGATCTGCTTGAAGCCACGATGGACAGCAGAAGAAATATGCCTAACCCACTGACAGGGTCTCTGCAGGATATACCCCTCCGATTGGTTCTCGCATGGCGGGAAGTTCCCATCTCATATGGACCCAAACTTTTCATTCGGACACTTTCAAAGCACAACCAAACATTTCAAAGCACATGGGCGTCAGGAGAACGTTGAGAGGACGTCAGAGGACACCGCTGGCGCCTCATGCGGGGCAGCGGCCACCCGCGGACAGGGACTCGCTGCTGCCACCGCAGTTCGCTGAGAGTACTGCAGTGTCTGAAAAGGTCACGGTGAGCATGATCTACGGGAGAGTGGGGCGGCTGCTTTTGATTCACCCTGCCGTGTGCGAGACCGGCAGGGGGTACAAGTGCGAGCCGGTCAACACGCCAGGCCATGCTGACCTACATGTGACCTTTTGATGTAACCGTTTGCTTGGACATCACAGTTAACAGAGCGGCCTGACTGAGAACAGGCACCATGGCACTGCCGTGTTTCAAGATAAACAAGATCTAACGGGAAAAAAATCTGGGAAGAAAAAAGCGTACGTTGTTTTTAGGAATAATGTAGAACTAAATCTTGACTTCCCATGGAAGGTCACTGCACAGTAAAGGCAGTAAATGCTTTTCGTCCCGTGCTTCTGACTCTGCTCACGTTCTGACGGGCAAGCAACTACCCGAAGCGGATGTCTTTCAAATGAAGAGGACCACAGGGCCACCAGGTTCATGCCTGAAACACTCCTGCAGGATCAGTCCATCCGTCCATGCCCTGGACTACGCAGTCAGATAACGCACTCAGAGCATGCCTTGCATTTCCGAGTCCTCCCTGCCCCCTATGAGAAAACACAAACCAAACCTAATGAAAAAATAACTATACGCCCAAATACACACAACACAACACAACACAACACATAAACTAACACGGTTTCATACATGGGGAGGTGGGTGGCTGTTTTAAATTATTATTAATATTTAAAAATTACCCCTTTTTTTCCCAATATGTGTAGAGCTTTGCATAAAAGCGGCTGCTAAGTAAATAAACGTAATGTAAATATGGAGTTCCTGACCGTACACTGTGAGCCCTCAAGCCTGACTGCTTAGCTTCTTTACTGCGGAGTTTCGCTGGGAAATTCCAGTTATGGGAAGGAAGTACACAGAGTCTTTTCCACATGCAGATCCCCACATCAGATAAAACACCCTTATGTCTGTGGCCAGGAGGCTTCGCCCCAGTAAATCAAACATTAATAACCAGAGAACCGAAAGAAAACAAAGAGATTTACATTGGAAGGACACTGTAAGCAAGAAAGAAGCATGAGTTTACCGGGGCGAGTCACATGACCTGTTTTCCAAGGGAGTCATGTCATCTGGGAGTAGCTGTACTTGGGTGGAGAGCTCAGGGAATGAGTTGCTGGCTTATGGAGACAGAAGGGACCATACTTTAATGCCAGGGTCGCTGTGGATTGCATGTGCACTGTATACGTTGGGTTTCAGTAACTACAGTTTACTGCTGTTCAATAAAAATCTTTGAGGGTTATAATACATGATATGTTTTCCATTGCTCTACAGTCTCTCGAGAATTAGGCTTAAAAATCAGAATCCCATTCATTCGTTTGAGTGAGTACAGTTGCACAGTAACTGTATAATAAGGTGCGATGGACTACATTATTATGGAATTTAATATTGGTAATGTTTTACTGTGCGTAATTTGTCGATTACACTTTTGTGCACACAAAAGTCACATTATACATGGGGTCCACGCATGGTTTGCTGTCATCTGTGGTGGGTCTTGGAACGTATCGCCTGCGGATATGGCGGGACCACTGTAAACTCTTACTAAGTCTAAAAAACAGATGTGCAGACAATCTGCCGTCACACTGTACGTGAAATCAGCCCTTGGTTGCAAAACACATGTGGACATGTGGCTCTCTTCATTTATTTCACCCACTTATACCTCTCATTTAAAGCTGGACGTACGCAAATCACTGTGTGATAAATCGAACCGTAGGTGTCCTGACTGTGCCCTGCAAAGGTCCCTACAGCCAAATCGGCTGACTGAAGTGGAGGTTCGTACTGCTGGCCGCACGGCAGCGCTGACGTGGAATGAGCTCGGTTTCCGCTTTTACGCCAGCACACGACTGGATCCATGCAGTCGACGGCGAGCTCCCACCTTCCCTGACTAGTGGGAATGTGGCCCCGTCACTAATTATATCCTCGCGCGGTCCTCACACATGCAGGTAAGCCCTCCTGTGAAAGGCACCATGATGGAGGTCACCTTGCGCGAGTTATATTTTCATCCGGCTGACATTGATGCATGCAGCCAGATGGCTAAGGACACGGCGCAATTTCCCCACGCAACGTGTGACCTACTTAGGGAGAGAAGCAATCTGTCTGCTAGGAAAAGCTTGGAGCCTTTGATTAAAGATGTCATTCCGCTCTGTCACCGTTCCTCGCGTCCGGTGGGCGGAGGCAGAGGGTCCGCGAAACAGGGCCTCTCCTGCCCAGCGCAAAGCCCCCGGGGTCCGTGGTGCCACCGGCCGTGTCCGCCACACACCTCGCACCACGCGTGGCACCTCTTTATCACCTGGGGGGGGCGCCACAGCCTGGTAATTAAAAGTTAGGGTACAGCGGAAGGGAATGACCGGGCCTGGCACAGATGGAGCCCACTGCCAGCTCCCGGCTGGACCTGAGACTTTCCCTTTAATTGCGAGCGCACAAAATCGGTTATTCTAAATCCCTTTAATAACGGAGGCCTCTGAGCATGGTGGGGAAATTACTCTCATCTTCAGGGTATTGCGTTCAACCTTTCAATTTTAGCAGCATGCTAATTAACCTTGAGCGTAATAATTATTTAATTAGCCTTATGAATAGTACTTTACACTGTACCGGATGTGCAAAGTACGTATGGTTCCCACAGATTATGGCTATAAATATCAATTACAGGGGCAGGTGAAACTGCATGATTCTGCGCGCGATCCGTCTACGCTGCGGACTGAAGGACCACATGGCCGGTCGGCCGATTGGCCCACTTTTCAGGCACACGCTTAAATCGCCCAGTCAGGCCTGACACCCCAAAGCTCTCGCGCTTCCCGGCATACTTTGTGAGACGGTGACCTTCTTTAACATTTGTCCTAATTCTGAACTGCCATTACAGGGAGAGTGGGCCTTGCAATCTAAATCCAGAGCAACGCTTCACCCGTCCCTTCCCCGTCTCCGCACTGGCTGAGCACGGCACAGATTATTTCTTGGAAGACATCACAGTGTTTAAAAAAGAGCTGGTCTGTTAAGAACAGGATGAGGCGGCTCCACAGCTAAACAAGCCCTCACCTTACTCTCTGCGAACGCGCTACAGCCGAAGCGCATATAGACACACACACTGCCTGTGAGACGATCACATTCAGCACGTTACAGACTCCACATTCCCCACACCTGCACTGAGGGATACGTCGCTTTATTCACAGGAGGCCTGCTCCACGCTGGTTGGGTCATCTGAACCGACATGCTCGGTTAGGGGGCGCTTAAGGGGGTGTGATCATGAACAGGAGTGCTCATCTTTCACCCACTTCTTAGCTCAATTTTCAAACACCCACTGAACCCTACACAATGTAAAGTCATAAAAATGGGATTATAATTGTGCTCATATGCCCCCTAAGCAACTCTATAGGCAGTTATTTTCAAGTACTTTAACCTGCTTTATCACTACTAAACAGATATAAAACACTAAGCACCAAACACAACAATCACCACAACTCCTTCCCCCCCACTTATATATATAAGCCCCCCCCCCCCAAGATGGCTTTCCTTTCCTAACACCTATCTTCAGCAGTGGAGAGCGGTGCTCAAATCACCGGGAGAGATGAGCGTTTCCATGGCGACCACACACCGCTCCCATTGGCCGGGTCCGCCCCGAACACAGCCATTAACTGGAGAAGCAGAGCTGCCCTGCCCGCAGACGCGACCATTTTATCTCCCTGCGAGTGGGAGAGGCGTGCAGGGATCAAGCAGCCTCCTGGTAGCTCCCAGAAGGCGCGTTCCCCTAACTGTCCTCACGCCTCCACCCGGAGTGAACAAAAATTCGGTCTGAACAAGAAACGGGAAAGGAGCGGCCGGGAATCTCTGTCGTTAAACGGAAGACGGTGCAAGAGAGTCACTGCTGGGAGATAAGGATGCAATGCAGTGCCAGTGTGTCTTAAAAGAAACTGTGTGAGAAGCCAGCGTCTCCTATCACTGCAAATGGTCATCCATGTCATACTGCATGCTTTTCCACCCCCACAGTCTGGATCACAGTACTGGGGCCTTGTGCCACCTAGGAAGCTACTCGTGTCTTTGCGCTAAAAAAGATGCAGCCGCTGAACTGCGTTACATCAACACCCTGTCTCTGCACCTCCCCTGAGACGGCTCACGCTAAAATGGGAAATGCAAAACTGTATCCTTCAGGGGAATATCTTATATTTTTGAACATAATTCCCCCATACAGGGTTAAATAAGTATGAATTACTGGTCAAGGTGAGGCCACTTCCATGCAGAGTTGTGTAATTCAGGTCCAGCGAGTACAAATCCAGACCGGGATTTTATTTCAACCAACCAGTTGAGCATAAAGAGTCACAGTCACAGAGTACTCAACTGGCTGGTTGAAACAAAATCCCGGTCTGGATTTGTACTATCTGGACCTGAATTACCCAACTCTGCTGCCATGTCTGCCTATGACACAGTGGAGGTTTAAGATGCTAGCAGGGTGCTAACGCCTAGCAGGGATGGATTATGGGTTGTGTGGGCCCCTGGGCAAAACGTTCGCGAGGCCCCCCCCCCCACCACCACCAGCACCACCACCAGCACCACCACCAGCACCACCACCACAACCACCACAATTTAAGGGCCCTTGGCAGCCAAACGCCCTCCCTATAGGGTCAGGGGCCCTTGTAGGCAGAGGATCAAACAATGTAGGCCCTCTAAAATAGACAAACAAAAATACATTGTTGATAAGCGTTGCAAATTGTTTTGGGCTAGGGGCCCCACGGGCCCCCTGCACCCCAAGGGCCCCTGGGCAGCGGCCCCGCTGGCCCGGTCCGTAATCCGTCCCTGAGCCTAGATCCGCCTAGAGCCCCGCCCCACCCCATGAGCTGTGATTTCAGACTGCGACTCTCCAAAGGCCTCGTGCCTCTTAGGGTCAAGACTTCAGTCGTGATGGTGAAGAAACATGCAGTAGATCCAAACCATTTCCATGTTTACCAGGACTGAGTACAAGACTGCAGGAATTCCAAGCACACACTCATTCGCCCCACTAGTCTGGCGTAAATGCATGAGTAAAATCGAGCGACAAGTAATCAGATCGATGAGCCGGATCAATGTCACAAAAAAAGAAGAAAAAAATAAAACGCTAGAAGGATTAGTAATATTTTCCCCCTGCTTGTTAATGAACGACAGAAGGCATGTGGCAGTCAATAAGGAAGCCAGACTGTCTCTTTAGTGAAACACACTGTGATGACAGCGGACTGTCCCCTCCTCAGTCTTTTGGGGGTCACATTTCCCTGCTACTGGGGGCTCTCAATGTCCTTAGGCAGTGGGGCTGGGGGGTTTCCAACACACCCCCAGCTCACATATCTCATGGCAAAAGATGTGCATTTACATGTCAGCAGGCTATCGGAGGGACGGCGGTTGGCTCCAACCTAGCGACTGGTGGTTAGCAAAGCCAAAACAGTCCACAAACTACAATATGCTTTTACGCTCTGTTGGCAAGTAGAGCTGGCAAACGGCAGCGCCTGGTCTCTGCCAGCAATGCTGTGTTGCTACAAACACACCACGCTCTAGTCGACAAGTTGTTTTTTTTTTTGGTTCTACGCTAATTATTCAACAACAACAAACAGATCAAGTCCGGATTACTAATCAATTACGTGTAACGAGCAAATCCAGGCTGATGATTTCTTACAATATTATCTTCTGCTTCTTCCTTGATAATTTGAAATGGAGCAAAACGGTTATTTATATAAACCGGTTTCATTTGCAACTGTCCCAGTAAACTGGTAACTAATCAAAAAAAAAAAAAAACCTTTTCTTGGCAGAGACCTAACCCTAGTGGGCCGTCCTAAGATTTTTCAGGCTCAATCTCAAAAGACTGAGAAGGATATAAGTGTCCATCCGTTGATGCTCCGAGGAACCTAATTGGGTCAGAACTACACATTGACGTAGCCTCTTAAATGACTTATTAAATTGAGCGAGGGGTTAGTCACAGCGTCGTCCTGGTTACCAACGCTATCTCTGTACCCTATCAATATTTAATTAAGAATGCCTTTATTCCCCCGGGAGTGTTTGCCACCCGGCATTCCACCTTCAGAAGCATAACAAGATGCTGCAGTATGTTGAATCTGAGCCTCCTGCTCTGAAAACACTGAAGATTTCCACGCGGTGAGGTTACTGTTGTTGACGTGGTGGATGTTGACCATGGCACACGACTGAATGGTGAGAAATGGCATCCGACCGGGCTGGACCACGGCTCACAGGTGCACTGTAAAAGCAGGGTAATTGTTTGACTTCGTCACCCTGTGACAGCCACAAGGTGTGATGAAAACATGAACATTCAGACCCACGATACTTACGACTGCATTTTACATCTGATAACCAAAGCCACCGCAGTCTAAGAGCAGGTGCAAATGTTTATATTCAAATAGCTATGTCCACTTGTTTCCAAAGTAACTGATGCTCTTACCCACCTGTAAGGCTGCATATTTCACTGGGCGAGTTCAGGCTAATCAAGTCATCCACAAGTCCAACTGCTGAGCCCTGACTGGGGACTCGTAACCTCCCAGTCAGATGTAGTTAACGTCTACTAGCCCCCCTTCAACTAAAGACAGTCATCACCAAGCCTGGTCTACAAAATAGCAAATACACAACTGACAAGCTCACCAATCCAAACCGCGGATGAATACAGAGCTGTGAATGACGTGGGTGCGAGGCAGAGAATGAAAGGTGCTCACGAGGAGAGAATGTGATTGTGTTACTGGGCTAGGACTGCCACACGCAGATTAAGGCCTGCAGCTTGGAGCAGAAACCTATCTATATGCAGAGACATGATCGTAGACGGGAGCCTGTCCATCACAGGGACATGTCCGTAGACTGGAGCCTGTCCATCACAGGGACATGTCCATACACGGAGCGTCCGTAGGAACCTGTCCTTAAGGAACAACCTGTGTATATGCAGACGCGTGTTCATACACAGGGGCTGATTTGTGTGGTCGGGGACACACTTCTAGGCTGTCTTTCTGCAGCACAAACCCAGCATGTCTCTGAGACAGCATCACCGTGAAGAAATAAAATGCTGTCCCTTTAAATCCGCCAGGGAGCTGAATCAGCAATATGTGTGAGATGAGGTGTTGAATCAGGCACAGAATTCTCTTTGCTCTACATGAAACATAAATAAATACTTCTAATAATTTGTGTAACACCCAAGAAGTGAACAAAGGTATCTACCAGTTGTCGTGTCCTACAAGGAGGTATATTAAAAGTCAGGAGGCTAATAGTCTAACTGGCCACTCCATCACATGCACCTTCACTAGTACTGTGTTGGGCTGCCTTTTGCCTCCAGAGCTGCTTCAATGGTTAAGAGCAGCCTTTCTGCAAACTCCTGCTGTTTTGACCTATTTTTACACCTGCGGCCATCCTGTAAACTTTGACGAGTCTGACCATTCTCCTCTGACCTCCGTCATTAATGATGTGCTGACTGGATGCTTTTTGTCCATCACACTGTCCTCTGTAAACTGTGAAAATCCCAGGAAAGTGGCTGTTTCTGAGGCACGGGGTTCACCACGTCTGGCACCAGCAATCACACTCTGCTCTAACGCTCGGCCACACCGTAAATGAACCATGAACCTCCGGCCTGTGTGCTGTTTATATTTGTCTGGATATATTTTGTGAAATATTTTGAAAAACAGTCGCCCTGGACTGAAATGATTGAATTTCCCAATTTCAGCAGCTTCCTGGGTTGTTCAGACCCGCAGCGTGAGATAAACAGCCCAGCTGTGTGACTCTGCCCTTTGCCAGGTGCGGCAGGATGACTTTGTGGGCACAGTATTCGCTGGCCTCCTAATCCTGCTTTACGACTCTAGTGGGCTCAACGCACCCGTAGATAGTGATGGGCAGTCCATTAATACACCCTTAAAGGAAGGCTTGAGGGCACACAGAGCAACCAGAGACAGAAGTCATTCTGCAGAGCTCCCCAAATCTCCAAAGAAGCTGCAGATCCCAGAAATGATCCTTTATTAATATTTGCATCGATCAATAAAACCCATAAACCAATATTTCTCTTGACTTAAACTGAGCATTAGATGAATTACAGCCAAGGCCTACAGTGCTCTAACCAAGCTAATTTTTCCCTTTAAGGTCAGTATTATATCACAAACCATAAATGTGCTTGAGATGAATTATGAGGAACAGAGACTGATGGTAAGGGCTTGCTTGTTGATCACTATAAAAGGAAAAACTCTTATTTGTGGTTTGGACACAAAAAGTGTCATTAAATTAAGCCCAAAAATTAAGCGGTACCTCCAAATAAATGCATGTCAGACAGCAGGTGGCGTGTCGGCTAAGGACACATACAGTAAATGGGTTTTGGTTCTTCACTTAGTCCACAACAAAATGAGAAAGACACTGATATCTTGGCTCGGTACCGTGAGTGTCGGCGGTCAAGCAGTATAACAGAGGTGAGCTCTCAGACAAACGCCACAACATAAGCCACAGGTATTACCTAGGGCACAAGCCTGGAAATGTTTCCTCCATCTAATCTTTCACATATTTCCAGTATGACCACCTCCGCCACGATCGGTGTGGGGACGGGGTTTCCCCCGTGCGCGGTTTCCTGGTACGGTACGCAGCGTGTGCACATGTTTATGCGCTGCCACCGAGGCCTTTTAGGGTTTCAATTATCAGTCGAATGTGTTTAAACGATTCCCATCTAAGGAAGAAGGCACTCAGATGCACTCGTTTGTGTTGTCTGCAGGAAATGTGGGCACTTCGAAATAAGCATCATTCAGAGAATAAGATGGTTAAGTGGCTGCCAATTTACACTGTACTTTTATTCATTTCCCCGTTAATTGTCGTTACTATGAATCTATGAATTTGAGATTTCGATCAATGTTGTTTGCTAACAAAGTGTATTTTAGTCCTTGTGGATAATTCAGTCTCATGCTGTACAAGTGATAAACACAAACACCAACAAGCTGCCTTATTAGATTTAATAATCTAATGCCAGCATTAGATTATTAAATTGTCAGAACATACAACATATACCTTATGGTAAATTTGCTAAATTTACTAGGTACAGTATACATTATATACTTTAAGAATAACCACATTTACTCCATGCTTGCCAGGTCCCTGCTCATCACTCATGTGATTCCATATTCTATGGGGACCTCTAGTGGTTCTTTTTAGTCATATATCTAATAATAAAACATAAAAAAATCATAGAGGAAATATCTGTATGCTAAGATCGTGTCCATGATGTCCAGATTAGATTATAGGCAGATTACAACCCCCAGTTTACACTGTATGTTCAATGCAGATGGGAGTATTCTCCCAAAACATAGGGGAACGCACACCATCGCTGCTCCTCTAAACGTGCTTCAGGAGTTCATTCTCTCACCTCAGAACTCCAACTGAAAGCAGCTGCCTGAGCTGCCACAATACACCAAGATACCGGACATATTTCTCCCACAACAAACATGGCTGAGTCACATGCTTTTCTGATTCAAGATTCACAACACTCATAAATAAACTCCACAGATCAGTGCCTCAAAGTTTCGATTACAGAAAGGTGAAAAGGGCTAATAACACCGAATCAAAGCTAAAGGACGAAGCAGTGAAGGAGGCGAGGCCTAATGGGTGGGATATACGACACCAATGGGAGCCACAAACAATGGGGGTATGTGATGTCATATCCTGACCCCTGTGCTTATAAATGAGCATTGATATGAACTTTGTGTTACTGGGATTTATGATGTAATATCCTGATCTCTGTACTTTAATGTTATATATCATGTGTCTTATTTTAAATCCATGGTATCCTGCAAAAAGAACAATAAAACCTAATAACAGGAAAAAGCACAAGATCGAAAAGTAAAAAAAAAAGTTGTCAAAAATAACCACCAACTATGTCTAAAAACCTAATGTAATGAAAGCGATACAGACGCCTTGACCAAGCCATGCTTGTGCGTGCATTTTGAGTTCCAGTGCATTCCACATGGGCTGAAGAGAGTAACAAAGTGCTGGGTGATATATTACCACACAAAAGGGGGGATGAAGAGGACGGCTCTGTGTGTGGGAGAGGAGTGAAGGGGAATGAGGAGGACGGCTCTGTGTGTGGGAGAGGAGTGAAGGGGAATGAGGAGGACGGCTCTGTGTGTGGGAAAGGAGTGAAGGGGAATGAGGAGGACGGCTCTGTGTGTGGAAGAGCGGTGAGGAGGAATGAGGAGGACGGCTCTATGTGTGGGAGAGGAGTGAAGGGGAATGAGAAGGACGGCTCTGTGTGTGGGAGAGGAGTGAAGGGGAATGAGGAGGACGGCTCTGTGTGTGGGAGAGGAGTGAAGGGGAATGAGGAGGACGGCTCTGTGTGTGGGAAAGGAGTGAAGGGGAATGAAGAGGACGGCTCTGTGTGTGGGAGAGCAGTGAAGGGGAATGAGGAGGACGGCTCTGTGTGTGGGAGAGTGGCAAGGGGGAATGAGGAGGACGGCTCTGTGTGTGGGAGAGGAGTGAAGGGGAATGAGGAGGACGGCTCTGTGTGTGGGAGAGGAGTGAAGGGGAATGAGGAAGACGGCTCTGTGTGTGGGAGAGGAGTGAAGTGGAATGAGGAGGACGGCTCTGTGTGTGGGAGAGCGGCAAGGGGGAATGAGGAGGACGGCTCTGTGTGTGGAAGAGGAGTGAAGGGGAATGAGGAGGATGGCTCTGTGTGTGGGAGAGGAGTGAAGGGGAAGGAGGAGGACGGTTCTGTGTGTGGGAGAGGAGTGAAGGGGAATGAGGAGGACGGCTCTGTGTGTGGGAGAGCGGCAAGGGGGAATGAGGAGGATGGCTCTGTGTGTGGGAGAGGAGTGAAGGTGAATGAGGAGGACGGCTCTGTGTGTGGGAGAGCGGCAAGGGGGAATGAGGAGGACGGCTCTGTGTGTGGGAGAGCGGCAAGGGGGAATGAGGAGGACGGCTCTGTGTGTGGAAGAGGAGTGAAGAGGAATGAGGAGGACGACTCTGTGTGTGGGAGAGGAGTGAAGGGGAATGAGGAGGACGGCTCTGCGAGTGGAAGAGCGGTGAGGAGGAATGAGGAGGACGGCTCTGTGTGTGGGAGAGGAGTGAAGGGGAATGAGGAGGACGGCTCTGCGAGTGGAAGAGCGGTGAGGAGGAATGAGGAGGACGGCTCTGTGTGTGGGAGAGGAGTGAAGGGGAATGAGGAGGACGGCTCTGTGTGTGGGAGAGGAGTAAAGGGGAATGAGGAGGACGGCTCTGTGTGTGGGAGAGGAGTAAAGGGGAATGAGGAGGACGGCTCTGTGTGTGGGAGAGCAGCAAGGGGGAATGAGGAGGACGGCTCTGTGTGTGGAAGAGGAGTGAAGGGGAATGAGGAGGACGGCTCTGTGTGTGGGAGAGGAGTGAAGGGGAATGAGAAGGACGGTTCTGTGTGTGGGAGAGGAGTGAAGGGGAATGAGGAGGACGGCTCTGTGTGTGGAAGAGGAGTGAAGGGGAATGAGGAGGACGGCTCTGTGTGTGGGAGAGTGGCAAGGGGGAATGAGGAGGACGGCTCTGTGTGTGGGAGAGCGGCAAGGGGGAATGAGGAGGACGGCTCTGTGTGTGGGAGAGGAGTGAAGGGGAATGAGGAGGACGGCTCTGCGAGTGGAAGAGCGGTGAGGAGGAATGAGGAGGACGGCTCTGTGTGTGGGAGAGGAGTGAAGGGGAATGAGGAGGACGGCTCTGCGAGTGGAAGAGCGGTGAGGAGGAATGAGGAGGACGGCTCTGTGTGTGGGAGAGGAGTGAAGGGGAATGAGGAGGACGGCTCTGTGTGTGGGAGAGGAGTAAAGGGGAATGAGGAGGACGGCTCTGTGTGTGGGAGAGCAGCAAGGGGGAATGAGGAGGACGGCTCTGTGTGTGGAAGAGGAGTGAAGGGGAATGAGGAGGACGGCTCTGTGTGTGGGAGAGGAGTGAAGGGGAATGAGAAGGACGGTTCTGTGTGTGGGAGAGGAGTGAAGGGGAATGAGGAGGACGGCTCTGTGTGTGGAAGAGGAGTGAAGGGGAATGAGGAGGACGGCTCTGTGTGTGGGAGAGTGGCAAGGGGGAATGAGGAGGACGGCTCTGTGTGTGGGAGAGCGGCAAGGGGGAATGAGGAGGACGGCTCTGTGTGTGGGAGAGGAGTGAAGGGGAATGAGGAGGACGGCTCTGCGAGTGGAAGAGCGGTGAGGAGGAATGAGGAGGACGGCTCTGTGTGTGGGAGAGGAGTGAAGGGGAATGAGGAGGACGGCTCTGCGAGTGGAAGAGTGGTGAGGAGGAATGAGGAGGATGGCTATGTGCGTGGGAGAGGAGTGAAGAGGAATGAGGAGGACGGCTCTGTGTGTGGGAGAGGAGTACGGCTCTGTGTGTGGGAGAGGAGTGAAGGGGAATGAGGAGGACGGTTCTGTGTGTGGGAGAGGAGTGAAGGGGAATGAGGAGGACGGCTCTGTGTGTGGGAGAGGAGTACGGCTCTGTGTGTGGGAGAGGAGTGAAGGGGAATGAGGAGGACGGTTCTGTGTGTGGGAGAGCGGCAAGGGGGAATGAGGAGGACGGCTCTGTGTGTGGGAGAGCGGCAAGGGGGAATGAGGAGGACGGCTCTGTGTGTGGGAGAGCGGCAAGGGGGAATGAGGACGGCTCTGTGTGTGGGAGAGCGGCAAGGGGGAATGAGGAGGACGGCTCTGTGTGTGGGAGAGGAGTGAAGGTGAATGAGGAGGACGGCTCTGTGTGGTAGAGCGGCAAGGGGGAATGAGGAGGACGGCTCTGTGTGTGGGAGAGCAGCAAGGGGGAATGAGGAGGACGGCTCTGTGTGTGGAAGAGGAGTGAAGAGGAATGAGGAGGACGGCTCTGTGTGTGGGAGAGGAGTGAAGGGGAATGAGGATGACGGCTCTGCGAGTGGAAGAGCGGTGAGGAGGAATGAGGAGGACGGCTCTGTGTGTGGGAGAGGAGTGAAGGGGAATGAGGAGGACGGCTCTGCGAGTGGAACAGCGATGAGGAGGAATGAGGAGGATGGCTTTTTGTGTGGGAGAACGGTGAGGAGGAATGAGGAGGACAGCTTTTTGTGTGGGAGAGCGGAAAGGGGTATGAGGAGGACAGCTCTGTGTGTGGGAGCGGAGTGGAGGGGAATGAGGAGGACGGCTCTGTGTTTGTTTACTTGGCAACTCTGGACCACAACTCAGACCAGGGCCTGGCTTCTACACAGCTGTCAGTGTTACAAGTGCACATTACACACAAACAGGGGTCCTACAACTGGAAATAGGGGAGTGCATGCAGCACTTTGCAGCTTTGGCATAAGACGTGCCAGTGCACTAAGGCCATTCAGCAGGCGTGTCACATGACCACAGAGGAACTCCTGCTTTCTCACTGCGATTATGGCATACCACTGAGTCGGGCCCTTTGGCTCAGGGTACGTTCAGGCCCTGCAGCCGCATTAACTCAGTGATTGGTTAGTGTTGGGATGCAGCACGCCTTACCTTCCTCCTCCAATGAGCAGCCGGTCTATGAGAACGATAACAATGACAGCCAATAACAGACAATAATGAGTCTACAAAACTACTGGGTAGCCCTACCTCAAATGCAAATTAAGGTTCAGTAACAGTTTCTTAGGAACGCATACTATTCCATTCTGACTAATA
This sequence comes from Brienomyrus brachyistius, assembly GCF_023856365.1. Lineage (NCBI taxonomy): Eukaryota > Metazoa > Chordata > Actinopteri > Osteoglossiformes > Mormyridae > Brienomyrus > Brienomyrus brachyistius. Next base: position 17,007,522 of record NC_064551.1, on the reverse strand, counting down.
TCTTAAAATAAGCAGTGATTATGCTACTAATGTAGTTACTATTAAAACATGAAAGAACTCCGACTCTAAACCTGCTAATTAAGTGTGATAGTTAAGCTTGAGTAAGTGGACAAAACAAAACAAAAAAAAATCTCACCTTAGGTTTTTCATCCATTATCTGCTGCCGAATGTCCTTGTGCTTCTCTTGAAGCTTCTCCTGCCTCTTGCTCTGTGCTTCCTCTAGCTGAGGGCAAAATTTGACAGGAAAAGCTACGCTTACACACACAGACACACACAGACGATCCATGAGCAAGGTTAGGTGGCGTAAAGTTTGGCAGAATTTCTCAACTGCAGCGTCAACTGTAATACTGTATAATTCGACCATAATGCAGTGTAATTCAACCGTAATTTAAAAATGGGTCACGTGAAATCACATTCACACTCTAAATCATACATTAAATATAAATGAATACACTACGGTATGTTAAACTTCCTTGAAGATGTCTTAAGTTTGAAAATAAGCCTTAGATTCTTACCCGTTTAATGGACTGAACCACTTCATTGATGTAAGACCTGTTGATCTCCAGTTTCTCTCTGGAAATCACAGAAATTTGTGTTACAGATGTACAGCACATAGTAAACTAATGCAGGCAGAAAAATTACTTAAAGGACAGCAAACCTTATTTAGTTGTTTTGCCTGAGTTGTCATACAAACCTCAAAATAACCGGACTGCTCGATACTGGCACTATGACATATTCCTAAGTATCCTTCCTATTTTAAGAAAATGTGTGAATGAAAAATAAAATAATAATAATAATAATAATAATGCACTACAGCAGTGTTTCCCAATCCGGTCCCACAGGTGGTCCACATTTCTGTTCCCTCCCAGCTCCCTGCCAGACAGGCTGTGTTTTTACTCCCCCCCCCTCACAAAAACATCTCGAGGACCAGATTGGGACACGCTGCACTACATTTATACACTATTAACTGTGTGAGACTTAGAAGGCACAGGAGACAGATGACCCCTATACCAGCATGATGTCTCAGAGTCTACAGGGGACAGATGACCCCTCCCCCAACTGAACACACCCCCAGCAGATTCTCTCTCCCACACAGACTCTCACTTACTCCTCGGTGAGGTTCTTCTCCTTATACTTGGCCTCATTGATCTTCTCCTGTCGTTTCTTATCCATTTTCTTCTTCAGGTCTTTCTTCTCCCTGCATGATGAAGAGGATATAAACTCCCACCACAAAATGCATGACGCTTCCTTCACAACAGCGGCGTCATGATGCTTCAGCAAACATGTCGTGCCTTTAAGATCTTAAAAAACACAGAAACGCTTTGCACGCATAGCAACCTACTTTTCACAGACGTCTTTCAGCTTTTTGAGCTGCATGTTCTGACATTCCTCCGCTACTGCAGTCAATTTCTCCACAAGCTATGAAAAAAAATAAATCAGAATACAGAATAGATTACAGTTTACAGATTACATATAGTGTACATGCATATAAAAGAGATACTTCATCCATCACCATTGGGATATACTGTCTTTTCACTTATTGCATTTTATTCTCCATGAGACACAGGCATATTTACAGGTGAGAGCAGGCTTGGGGTCACAGTGCATCAGTCTGTTAGCTATAGGAATCTCCTGAATCTCTCTCTAACCTGCAAACCCACACACCACCCCAAGGGGGCCCTCTTGTACCCAAACGGAAAATCATACCCACAGACAAAATGTGATGTCCATCACCGCCATTGTTTTCTCATTATTATTATTTCAGCAAAGCCTCATTATCTGTACAGCTGACTTATCTGTTCCATTAGACTGGCATCACATATAATTGGGGTTAGCTGTCGCACTTCAGTGAGCCTCCATGCACGAACAAGGCAGCCGCACCCGCTAACAGACTCGAGCACTCCTGCTCTCTTGCACAGCTCAACCAATGAGCTGGAACACGGTTCTCGACTTAAAAAGCACAATATGAAAGTCATTTTTCAAAGGGCTGTGAAGGAAAACATTGCGAGATGACAGGGGGTCGATAAGGTGGCAGCAGAAAAAGGAAGGACAGAAAAAAATCTCTGTTTTAACCAAGCAATACTCTATAGATAAACGTACAGACTTGCATATTTGATCTGCTTAATGGCAGAGAGAGGGGAAGCATGGGAACAGCATTGCCAAGCCTGTGGGAAGGAGAAAGAACAGATGACAAGGGAGGAAAAAAATTATGAAGTGATCCAGCGGCCATTGATTAACGATGAACTTCAGCAAGAAGTACCACCGTGAAACAAATAAATAATTGTGCGTAGGTAACAATGTTCCACCCTGACGTTAACAAGAGGGAAGCGGAGACGCACAGTCACATTTAGTATGAGGTCCCCTTATGTAAGTTGGAGCATGGTAGGTAAAATAAGCCTCAAAGGTGCATAATGATGTGAGTCTTACTTGCTTTATGTGTTAGTATACAGTGTTGCTATAACTATCTACTAGACGTGTTTTCATTATTAGTGTCTCTTACTATCTGCCTGATGTCCCCCTTCCTGGTATCTCTCTCTACCTTTTTGATGTGTTTCCTTTCCTGGTATCTCAACCTGTTTGATGTGTCCCATTTCTGGTATCTCTCTCTACCTGTTTGATGTGTCCCATTTCTGGTATCTCTCTCTACCTGTTTGATGTGTCCCTTTTCTGATATCTCTCTCTACCTGTTTGATGTGTTCCTTTTTTCTGGTATCTCTCTCTACCTGTTTGATGTGTTCCTTTTTCTGGTATCTCTCTCTACCTGTTTGATGTGTTCCTTTTTCTGGTATCTCTCTCTACCTGTTTGATGTGTTCCTTTTTCTGGTATCTCTCTCTACCTGTTTGATGTGTTCCTTTTTCTGATATCTCTCTCTACCTGTTTGATGTGTCCCTTTTCTGATATCTCTCTCTACCTGTTTGATGTGTTCCTTTTTCTGGTGCTTCTCGCTGTAATATTGCTCCTGACGCAAGTCCAAGAGTCGCTGCTGCTGCTGCTCTTTAAGCTCCCTGAGCTTCTGGTTGCATTCCTGGTCCAGGTCTGAGAGTTCCTGCTCCAGAGATGAAAGGCCATGCTCCGGGCTGGATGGTGGGACCCTGGAAAACGGCCAGCATTTCAAGTCAGTCTTTGAACTGTGCAAGTATTCTTACACCGGAAACGTCAGTCTGTTAAACATGCTTGCTACGATGTTTGACTTCCACATCTCACTTCTGACCTGATCTGACATTCCTATACGATCTGTTCCTGTACAATCTGTATGCACTCGTCTGTATTGCAACACAGATTTTGGAGCCACTCGAATGCCTGAGTTATCGATTGAATAATGTAGTTATTGAATTTTCAAGGACATTTATGGATTTTTTAGGAAATAAGAGGGTCGTGAATGGGGTGAAGCCATTGAAACAGCGATGGCCTCCCATTGGTCCAAACCAGGTGTGGTGATCTCTCAAGCAAACGCTTTAGGACAAAAAAAAAATGGGCAAATAGGTTAAAAAACTGTTTTACCCCAAAAAGCCATCATTGCATTAAATGCTGCTTAAACTTTGTAACCCTAAAGGAAACAAATCATGCAATGAATACTAGCAAAATGTGAAAAATGTCATTTATGTGTGGTATGTGTGCTTTACTTTTCAATTTTTAGACTTCTTTTTATAAATCTTGATATTTATATGTCTTTACAACTTTTCATATTTATATTTCCTTAATATTTTTATAATTCCTCAGTGTTTTGCACTAAGCGCGGCGTCCAATGTCATTGCACATGTGCCACGGCGATAAAGATATTCCGGAGAACTTGTGGGAAAGCAACTATTATTCAAGGAGGCCTGAGCACCACCATGAAAAGCCGTGAAATTCCTGGACGCTTGCAGATATGCGTTGTGCTGTGGAAGCCAGCACCACTGCTCCCCAAGGAGCATTCAGGGAGAGTGACCCGCTTAAGCAATTATTCTCCATTAAATTAAGGCACACCAACACAGGGCTGCCGTTTGATAGTTACAGAACGATTGCTGAGAAAGATCACTAAAGGCACTGCAAAACAGCACCACAGTCACTCCAGTTCAGGGCCGGTCAAGCCACTGGGTGACGCAGGCGGCTGCCTAAACTAATCTGCAGAAAAGCTCGCACAGGCAGCCACATGGGCTTCGACCAGCACTGCCCATGTCGCCCCTGTTCCTCTCCTTATAAACTAGCTGGTGGTTCTATGGTTCTATGAAAACCCAGAACACCATTCAAAATTCAACAACAGTGTCTATGTATGAGCAGTACGAATAATCAGCTGTGGATTCAGTGGTTTGTTTATTATATTGAGTGGACAAGGTGACTTTAACCCGTGTGAGTTTCTAAAGCACCTAATTGTGTATGTGCAGCAAAGCATCCCTTCATGGGGAAATGAGCATGTGTGGGGGATGTGGGCTACCCAGACACCCCTAACCATCCACAGGATCTGGTGTCGGGGGCATCGGTCAGGAATGAATGACACTCCGGAGATTAAATTGACGTCTTTCCTGGGGAATGTGCTTAGGAGCAAACCTCCACCCGATGTTATGCGCAGAGACAGCGACGGACTTCAGTGCCCCGTGACCGTGATCAGGCCTGGCTTCTGATCACTACTAAAGGCACATTCTGTTCACATTAGCAAGAACTTTCCAGATTTCTCACTATGGTAAAGAAAAGCAGGGCACAGGAACATAAACACCTCATACAGATTCCTCTCATGATCGCTCACACATTTCTTCCCTAAGTGTCAGGGCAGTGGGATGTAATCCAGAGCAAGAGAGACTGCCTATGCTGAACACCTGCTTGAATAATAGCTCTCTCCCCAGACAAGAAGCCTCAGATGGTTTACACATCGTTAGAAGCTGAGAGCGATGGAATTGGGTCTGGAAACGAGCCTGGAAATCAGCCCGTCCAGCTGCGAGTCCCCAAGAGCTCGGATCCTTTTAAAGGCAGCCGCCTTGGTCTGTGGTGGGTCGCTCCGATTGACTGATGAGGCCTTTCCCGGTAAAGAGACCGGGCTCCGTGCCGGCAGGGCCTTAGAGACTGTCGCTAAGGTAGGCACAAGGCAGGGCATCTTTTACAGCCAGCTTCAGGTGACAGGACAGCGTTCTGCATCACGGTGGCGCTACTCATTATAAACACATCAGACTCATTGAAACGGCGACCTGTCAGGGCCTTAAGGAGATGAACCCGAAGTGCTGGTATAGAGGTACACAAAGCATTTACAAGCCTGTGGATTACAGCAGCACTTGACATCAAAAAGTCGTTTACAGTATTGCACTTCAAGGGAAGTTCTTCTCCTGTGCTGATGTACTGCATAAATACATTACATCTACAACAATACATTACTGGATAAACGATACAGCACTAAGCAGGAAAAAAACGGCTTCTATAAATTATGGAATGTTTTTTTTAATGGAAGATAGATGGAAGGTTTCTATTCAGACTCAACTTGACTTGTCACTTTTTTATTTTTTTGAAGAATGGGTGTACTACATAAGCTGGCCATTAATTTTATGTTTTTTAGTTTACAGCGATATAAATTGACTATGGGCTGGGAAGCCCCTTCGAATTGGAACCACACCGATCTGTTTTTATGATCACGATTCCTTTTGCATAAATCCTAAAATACATAAATACTTTTTATTGGTAGATGACCAAGAGAGGGGGCGGCATGGTGGTGCAGTGGTTAGCACTGTTGTCTCACAACTCTGGGACTCGGGTTTGAGTCTCCGCCTGGGTCACATGTGTGTGGAGTTTGCATGTTCTCCCCATGTCATCGTGGGCTTTCCTCCAGGTACTCAGGTTTCCCCCCACAGTCCGAAAACATGCTGAGGCTAATTGGAGTTGCTAAATTGCCCGTAGGTGTGCATGTGTGTGTGAGTGTGCCCTGTGATGGGCTGGCCCCCTATCCAGGGTTGTTTCCTGCCTCGTACCCATTGTTTCTGGGATAGGATCCGGACCCCCCGCGACCCAGTAGGATCAGCGGGTTGGAAAATGGATGGATGGATGGATGACCAAGAGACTGATGATGAGGAGAAAAGCATCAATGCGTACAGACACATCCGTTCGATGACCCCCACCGTTTCTTGCTATCTCTCTTGACATTCTTCTGAAGGACAGCCCTCCTTCGTAAGTACTCGTTCTGAAACTCATTGTTCTTGGCTGTCTGCTCCTTGATCATGTCTGTAGTCTTCTTGTGGTGTTTTCTCACCAACTCCTTCATCTCTTTGTACTGTTTCCTCTGCTCTTTCACAAATGCTTTCTGCTGCTTCAGCTCCTCTAATGTCTGTGCCTCGACCTCTGGAAGGGCAATGGATTGTCAGACTACAGCATGACCATACAGGGGCTTTTTCATGATCACTGAATTGTCTCCACCTTTCTAAAACTCGAATCCATGTCCAATGAAATACACACAGTCTTGACCGACTTATATTTTGATATGTAGCTCAACTACCAAATTAAAAGTTATTATGTTAATAGCTCTTACCTGTCAGGACACTCTGTATAACATCTTCAGTTTTTGCAGCCGGTTTCACTGACCCTAAAATACACACATTATTGACCAACTTATTTGTCACAGATCTTTAATGTAATGTAGCACCTAATCCTTTCAGCCCCATTGAACTCCACAGCAGACCACATTCATCATAATTCTTCCATTTATATTTGTCCTTGCGTCTTGGACTCTAGTTCATGAGGGGCAGAATCCAGATCTGTACTTAAGTGCAGAGAGAAACTCTGAATGTTCCAGAACCTTTTTACTCACTGGCAAACTCATAGGAGAGCTGTGCTACAGAAGTATTTCACTCACAGGCAAACCTGTACAAGATGTGTTCTTCCACAAGATCTTGCAGGAATACTTAACTCTTAAGCAAACCCATATGAGACCTGATCTTTCAATCTGAAATTACATCACCTTCGGTGTAAACATGGCCACAAATATAATCTTTTATAGCAGTTTTAGACTTCTGTTGCAAAATTTTTAACTATAGTATAATGTGTCAACCTCAAATGCTAGAAGCTTTATAAAGGGTATTTAAATTTATAAGGATAAAACTGCTTTTGTTGAAAGATGATCTGTAGCTCCTGCTCTAATGCTGCTTAACCTTGTAACGAGTTACTCATCGTAACTGGAATCTCAGCCTAGCTGCCCTTGTACCTGTTGACTGCCATTTGTAGCTTGCAATTTTACTCACTTGTACATCGTTATGGACAAGAATGTCTACTAAATGAAATAAATACAATGTAAATGTTAAGTACACTTCTGATGAGCATTCAGCATCAGGATGAGGTGGGGTCAGCCTGTGGGTGGCCGGTGGCTCATTGACCCCCCTTCCCTCACTGCAGCTCAGTGGTTTTGAGCTCAGGCCCAAGCGAGCCATTTATCCGAGACGCGAGCCAACGCAGTGTGAAAAACAAGGGGTGTGGGGCTGGATCCCTCTCCCAGCTTGGTGTCAGGCTCACCTTTGGACTGGGGCTGGTTGGTTACTTGACACGGGGGTCGGGGGGTGCTGCATGGGGGGTGGCTCACACCATTCTCCGCCGGGTTTGGCTTGGGTTCATTCTTAGGTTCGGATGGGTCGTCACCCCCCGGCTCTACCTGGAACAACAGAAGTGTTGCTGAGTTCATCTGAACTTCTCCACTCTGGCCTGTTCTCCAAGTTACCCACTGGGTCCTCCCATCATCTTTCGCCGTCTCACCACCACTAACTGCTGAACATGACCGAAAACACCCGGCTTCTGGTTCCTAAGTAGCAATCGACTGGGGGCCTCGTTAGACGCGGCACGTTTCCCTAAGACACAGCTAGACCGCTTCACTAAGCAGCAACTAGTCCATTACCATACCAGTGACACACATGAGGTTTAGAAAGGACAGGTGGGACCACCACACCTGGTTTGGACCAATGGGAGGCCATCGCTGTTTCAATGGCTCCACCCCCTTCACAACCCTCTTATTTCCTAAAGAATCCATAATAAAAGTCTCACAGATGACAGCTTCTACTTCACAGTGTACCTTTGTGCCCAGACCTCCACCAGCAGACACCAGGGTTGTGCCCTCATCCTTTTCAAACCAGACAAAAAATAATAATTTTATGTTTACATTAATAAAGATCTAAACGAATAGTCCTTGAAATTGTCAACATCTACTACGCATCTATTCACATGAAAGAAACACGAGTGCTAAAGCACAATTTGAAATCTACTTCACCACATTTCCACCATAAATATTAAGGCCATTTAAACAATGACATTTAACCACATTTAAGCTGTGTAATAAACCAAGAGTTATAACATATAAAACATTCTCCGACTTTTGACTGTATAAAAAATTCTGGCTGACTTTAACTTCAGGGAAACAGGGTTGGCTCTCATTTAAATTTTAACCATTAAGGTGAGTAATTCAGGCCCAGAGAGTAAAAGTCCAGACTAAGATTTTCTTTCAACCAACCTGTTGAGCATAAAGAGTCACAGTCACAGAGCACTCAACTGGTTGGTGGAAACAAAATCCTGGTCTGGACTTTTACTCAGTCGACCTGAATTATCGAACTCTGGTTATTACATACACACAGACAAACAGACACACACACAGACACACTCCCATAAATCTAATATATTACAATGAGTATCATTATACCGAAAGTACCCAGTCAAAGAGAGCCTCAATGTTAACTCCCTGGATATTTCCACACACACTGTGATAATCCTGCAGTCTCTTGGTACCTCCTTCCAGCTGCAGAGTGTATAAATGTAACTCTGGTGTCCGACCCTCCTCAGCATAGCCTCTCTATTCCTACTGGAACGTCCTCCCAGTCTGCTCCAGTTTGACCAGCCGCTGCTTCTCGTCGGGTTCAGACTGGTGACCGCGAGCATTCACCCTACCTAACCCGTCAGCGGAATAAAGTGCTTCCTGCTGGAAGTTGCTATGGTGACAGCATGGTGTGGTTTCCCGCACCCCTGATATCAGGGGCCCTTGACTCCTCGAAGGCAGCCGCCTAGATGAGCTGCGACAGGAGAAGGAAGCTCCTTTGGGGACTTTTAGATCTGTTTCCTATTAATCACACTGATGGCGTTTCGGGGGTTAACACCACATTGGTAAAAATGGCTGCCACTACTCAGACAAACTGTGCGATAAATGTGATTTAAAGGCTCCAGCACATTTAGGTTTATTCAGATTTCATGTTTTCCAGTAAGTCCTCCTCGTCGTACAGGAAAGCAGCATCGATCACAAGGAATCCGGCTTGGATGAACATATACATTCGTTGGTGACTCTGCTCCAAACAAATCCATAATCTCTAACCAATACCAGACAATTCACGCAACTTGCGAATCATGGGGTGCAGATATGCAAGCAGTACTAAAATACAACATGAACATCCATCCATCCATCCATTTTCCAAACCGCTTATCCTACTGGGTCGCGGGGGGTCCGGAACCTATCCCGGAAGCAATGGGCACGAGGCAGGGAACAACACAGGATGGGGGGCCAGCCCATCGCAGGGCACACTCACACACCACTCACTCACACATGCACACCTACGGGCAATTTAGCAACTCCAATTAGCCTCAACATGTTTTTGGACTGTGGGGGGAAACCGGAGTACCCGGAGGAAACCCCACGACGACATAGGGAGAACATGCAAACTCCACACACGTGTGACCCAGGCGGAGACTCGAACCCGGGTCCCAGATGTGTGAGGCAACAGACAACATGAACATTAATACACAAATAAAAACAGTGGCAATTCATCATGAGAACGGACGATAAGATCAAAGGACGGCAATCATGTCTGTACAGTATTTCAATATTTCACACAGGCTCTCCACGTTTTGCTTTATATGTACTGACGATGCTCACTACACTCATTTTAGAGGCTGCGTTCACGCATCTTGCAACCTGTCGCATTTCATTACCCACACCGACCTGTCTCCTTGCAAAATAAATAAAGATAATTTAATGTAATGGAGAGAGGCACTGAATCACTGTCAGCTTCCAGGAGGCTGCTGTACAGTAGCTGCTGTAACTCCAGGCTGCTATAACTGTAGGAGAGTCATAATTACCAAAACTTTCAAGATTAAATGAAGTTACTTTTAATCAATTAAGCAAAGCTACAGTAAGAAACACCATCATGACTGCATGCCTGACTGCGTACATATTTGGGTCACATATTAAGACGTATTCCTCCATCCCAATTGAAAATAGAATCTTATTATGATAGAGTACTGGGCCTAGGGGACCATCCATACGGACGTAAGCTGAGACTTCAGCTTAATAAATAGCAACAATGAAATTACACCATCGATAATGGAAATAATTTAAGGAGAGCATTTGCATGAGGGCAATTTTGAATTAAAGTACTTTTCCCACCCATGTGTATTAGTTACATAACACAATTCTGCCGCAAATGACCCAATAAAATGACAGGAACCAAAAATAATGTTTTCTGCCTGATTTCATCCAGAAAAAGCAACACATTCAGTACAAGGGCAAAGCAAACATGTCAGTGTGAGAGCGTGTGCATGTTCATGCGTGTGTGTGTGTGTGTGTGACCAAATGTCCCCACAATGTGATAAAAACCTGTTATTTTGACATGGTGGGGACCAATTTTCCCATCCGCACAAGTGGAAATTCAATTTTACAAAAAACTGTGACTGCTATCGAAATACTAAAAATCCCAAAAGTCTTGTATTTTGTTTGGTTACTCATGGTTAAGGTCAGGGCTGGGTAGGGGTTAAGGTCACCATGATTGGGGTTAGGGTTTTGCCAATAGAATTGAATAGATGATCCCCACAAAGGTATGAGTACAGGTGTGTGTGAGTCTGTCTGTGAGGTCAATCTAATTTATGGAATGCAGCAAAACATACTGACTGGGGACAAGCACCGCGGTTTATTTTTAGATTTAGATTTAGTGGCCCAGAATGTATCTATTAATAACAACAACAGTAATGCCTTTCAGAAAGCTTTCATAAGAGCCGTCGGATAAACTCAAACAGAAAAAAAAATCAATTCAATAAATCACTAATGTGTATGATCACATTTCACCCGTAATGAAATTATTCCCACTTAAATGTAAACCTCGTAACTCAGACTTCTGTAATAAATATTTATGAAGTAGTGAAGGTATCGCATATATTAAGACTGGTACAATAGTTTTCAGAATCATTCACAAGTCAAACGTCAGATTCGCTAAGGTCTGTTTTGGTCAACAGGACACCTTTTAACGGTTGTCAAAATTCCCATAATGCACCACACTACTTTAGCTCCTGCGGCAGCAGCTATCAGTGAAAAACCGTGAGGATATTCATGCAACATTGTAACAATAATTTACATTACACTTTGGCAGCATGTGAACAGGAATCTCTGATCTCTGTGTTTTCTTGATAGTGACGGAAATGCCCACCTCCTTCCCGTCGTCCTCCTCCTCTTCCTCCTCCAGGGTGAGAGCTGCCAATTGCTTGGCCCTTTGCTCCATCAGGTTGACATATTTGATAGGATTGGATAGTGCCTCAATCACGTCTGCTCAGAGAGACCGGAAAGCGAACACAAGTGACTGAGGCCGTCTGCATGCTTAACCCGTGACGAAGCAATGCAGTGAAAGACAGCTATCAATGAAACATGCGACGCAAAATGCCTTACAAGGTGATCAGTGTACAACGTGACACAACAACGGGAATGATGATTAATTACATTATTTGCATTAACCAAAATCATTTCATTATAACAATTAAGTTTCACTACATTAAACCCAATAAACACAGCTGACTATTTCAAGGAAATGTTCTCATAAAATGCCAATAGTACGGTAAGCCACATGTGCATACTGTGATAACAACAGGCTCACATACAAGTTAAAAGAATCGTGGACTTTACCTGCAAAGGTATCAGGGACATAGTCCTTGACTTCAATGTAAACAAAAAGGGCCGATAACAGCAGCGACTGGCTCTTTTCATTTCGGAGGCCGATGTAGCGATAACCTATGATTAGAGGAGGTACAGCCAATCAGAAACCGGTCATATGACCTCAAGGATCAGGGTCAAAGGTCAGGAGTCACTGAACTCCTCTACAGAATGGACACTGTCTAGCACCAAAGTCCTACCTGGGCGGATGGCAGACACAGGGATGATGCGGTGGCCAATGAACTTCCCACTTTCCTCGAACACAGCTATTCTGAGTGACGCCAGAGTGGGTAGCACTACCTAAGGGAGCATGCACTTGATCATCAAACTCTTCACAGAAGGTTAATGGACATCACCTCCATAATGGCGAACTAGATATACATTTTTCTTTATTTAGCAGTTTGCTCTTATCCAAAGCGACGTAAAACAAGGTCAGAGAACAAGAGAAAACAAGGTCAGCCAGTCCCTGGAACAACTGGGGTTATTCAAAGGTCCAATACAGATATCATTCTGCCAGCCATGACATTTGGACAATCAGCTTTCTGATCACAGGCACAAAGTCCTAACCCACTGAACCATATAGTTCCCCCAATTACAAGAACCCCGTTGCCCAAAATTGAGATGATGGGTCTGTTTGAAGAAGATACACTGTAGCAACTGGACAGAGAAACACAGAGAGGTTGTGAGTGATGCGTTCAGAGTGTGACCGTCCACAGGATGCCACAGACCCACCTTCTTAAACACTATGGCCTCCTCCTCCCACACGGGGTTCACTGCGTTGCCCTGTGATGTCTTCGTTTTGAATGCTTTCCTCTTCGTGTCGACAGGAAGTCCGAACATTTCTATCTCCACATATGTGCCGACCTTCTTGTCTGACAAGAATTGTCCAGATATAATCTGTAGAGCGCAAATCAGGTTCTTTCAACCTCTGCAAACATACTGCACATTTTAAAATTTATGTTCTCCGCAAATCCTCCTTATATGCTTGCATATGTTTTCCATCATATATTTCTGTCTACAAAAGCCCATTTCACACCATAACATCCATCCACTCATCCATCCATCCATCCATCCATTCATCCTCCAACCACTTATCCTGAACTCTGAAACCACACAAAGAAGCGGACTCACTTTCACAGACAGGGTATTGGCTACAATCCCATCCACTGTCACCTCCGTAAACGGGTCGAAGTTCTTGTCCGGCCTCCTCATGAACTCGGGCTTGAGCCGGTACCCGGTCTTCCCATTGTACTCGAACAGGCCCTGGTTTAGCTGCATTGGGAGGTCTACAAAGAGACGGGCAGATCCACCACCATCCCCGTATTCGCGTCACACTCCATGAGATGAAAGGTGACACTTGGGATCACCGGTCTAACACCAGAACCCAGTTATATGTTGCGGGTTGGGAAGTCATCTTCTGAACATCTTACAGACTTAGCCAACAGAGCTGTTTATCACCACTCAAACCTCACATTCGCATGGGGTCCTAGGGTTTGGATCAAAAACACTCACCATACTCAATACGAAATAAACCTCAATTAAGAGATCCTAAAGCAGCACATCCTGATAATCAGCTAGCCATCTACAATCTTCTGACTCTACTCACTAACTATTTATTTAGTTGTTGAAATATCAGAGGGGGCAGGGGGTGCCAAGTGACGTTTTGAGTGAAGCCCCAGAACCAACACCCATCCCTGGGCTTAACCCCCCAGCTACAAGCATTAACTCTGTGGTTGATCAGTGAAGGCACACTGACATACTGCCGGTCCGCATTTAGCTACAGTCCCTGTGTCAGCTTGTATGGGTCAGAATGAACAGTCGTGGAGACAAAGTGCAGACAGAGCGACAAATCAGACTCACCTATCGTCTGGAAGTTCAGCGCCACCAGCTGACAGCCCGCGTTCCAGAATACCTGGGGCATGTAGTTTGAGGAGTCCACCCTGGTGCCCTTGGGATAGATTCGGCTGAGCTGAAGTTTGTTATATCTAGTGATGTATCATCAAGGAGGTCCTCCAAGCAACTTAGAATGACCAGCAGATTCGGGGGAAGAGCGTTCCGACATGCTAACTGGAAAGTTACACGCCACGGTTATGTATGTCAATGAGTCTTACATTACATCTACGTACTGATCATTTCTTCAAGTGGTGAGGCGGGTCAATCTATCCATCCAACCATTCACCAGCCATTCATAAATCAATCCATCCATCCATCCTTATCTGTTGCTTTACAGGTCATCAGTAATTCAAGGTTTGCTTTCACTCTGGAAGCATACTGGCGGACAGTGAAAGGATACTCTACAAACTCAACCGGTGACTTTGTAAGCTGTTCTAGAGCCTTAGTTTCCACAAAAGAAGACATCTGATAACTCCTATTGCTCTCTGAAAGAGAAAAATAAATAGATAAAGTATCAAACGTGTTTTCTGAAAAGGCTGAATGATTTTTCGAGAGAGGAATTACTTTTTGAAGCTTCAAAAGAGTAGAACTTCACAGGCTGGACATAGTTGACTAGATTGGACATTTCCTCTGTGGCAAAAGCTTCACTTCCTGCTGTTCCCTGGATCATTAGCACAAAGACAGAGACAGACAATTGATTCCATTTGATTAATATTTAAATACAAAAAGTTTTAAATCAAAAACAAAATACAAGAACCTGTGAAGACGTAGATGTAATTCTAGTATTGTACACCAGGGGGCAAACTTGGCTTAGGAATAAGGGTGGCTTGTCGAATTGCAAAATATAATGAATACCGTTTAAAGAAAAATAAAAGAAAGGAAATCAACTTCTCCTTAGCAAAAGGTTACATCTAGAACATTGCACATATCAAACTTAGAAATTAATGAACATCATAAAATCAACATGTAGAGTACTTAAATATTCCTTTCTACCTTGAGCCTGCTTTAAACATTTTGATATGTCCCTCTTATTTACACTGGGAGATACGGGGAAAGGCTCGCTACCTCATCCATAGATGACTTCTTACAGTCGTCATCATCATCTTCATCATCTTCACTTTCCGCTTCAACTTCTCCTGCAACAAGAATGGCAGAGATGTCAGGGACGATCCTCCGCTTAACAAAGTGGTCTGTATCTTCAAGGAGACTCAAAACAACGTAGCAAATGTATCACAGCATAGGGAACTAGATGCTGTCCAGTTACGATCCCTGATGTCCAAAACATGAGGAGGAAAAAAAAATCATACATACGAACTGAACTCCCACCGACGCATTACATGCGGGCTACTGTCTGTGTCTTACTGGAAGTGATGCAAGGCGTTTGACAAGCAACACAAAAAAAAGGCTTTTTGCAGATCTACTTTAAACCACTTCAGACCCTCGATGGACCATCTGCAGTGCTGTTTATACCAGTGAAATGCAGAACTGCAAACATATGGAGAGAAGAAAAATGTTTTTGTCCTTCCCTGAATAGATCACAGCTGATTCTGAGATTCCTGAATTGCATCATCCATGTTCAAACCGCTTCAGGAAAAAATGTATAAAACACCCAAGCCAATTGAACATCTTCACAGGTTTAGTTGCACCCTTCCTTCCCTGTTATTAACATTATTAACAAGAAAAGGAACGGAAGTTGCTCGGGAGAGGGAAGCTGGCTGCTTTGATTGTGAAGTCACACGCCCTTTGTTAGTGCACTATCAGGGGCAAAGATCTGTGATGACAAACTGGAGGAGGACACACTCAGATGCAGTGCAAACTAACGGTGCAGAAAATTCCCCTGGAACCTAATAGCTGCCAAAACCCCTGGAAAAACAGATCACACCTTCCATTAACAAACAGCTCCAGATTTCCTGGAAAACACACAATGCTTTTTAAACTGGAAAAAAAGGGAATTTCCGGAGATGGTTACATTTATGAGACCGGAAAAGCACTGGAAATCCATCACAAGACAGTAACAGGGCGAGTGAGGAACTCGGGGGATGGGCCAACGGTTCCTTTATCTAGCTGTAATATACGTCACCACACATTACACCAGCACTCACAATATTCATTAAAGAAGCTACTGCTTTCTAGTTCTGTACTGCATAATGGATTAAGCCTAACAGATTGCATTAAGTACAGTAAGTGAAAAACTACCCTGGAAAGACAAACAGACGATAGAAGCTCAAAGAAACACCCAGTAATTTTCTGACAACATGCTTCAAGGAACAATCCTTTCAACTGTCTCAGAAACATCTTTGAAAATATCACAGATATGCCACATTTCAAACGGTCACACCAGACAGGAGAACTTGCCCCCCAAAACACAAATTAACAGAGAACACATTAAAACAGAACATTACGCCAGAACTGGTCCAGTATATTAATACTGACATGAAGAGAGAAACAAAACACAGCAAGTATTAAACTCCTCAAGGAGCTGGAACAGCAAAGCAAACCAAACCAGGTAACACTTATGAAACCATTAACTGCCCATGGTCACTGTTTAACTATCTCTTTGTACTCAGGTCTGAAAATAGCCTCAGACCTTTGGAGGAGAAATTCATATACATCAGTAAGAGCTGAGACTGTAAGAATCAGGGCTGGGCGATATCATTTCGATACATCGCCCAAGTGCAATAATCCTCAGGGCTTCGGGTGACAGGCGAAATATCTGGCCGGACTATATGGACATTCATTTACATTAACAATTTGTTAAACAGATTAGTAATATGGATTAAAAAAATAATGAGGCATTTTATGATGCCCAAAAGTTACTAATCAGTTTAAATTCATCATACCTTTATGTGTAATAAATGTATCAGTCTTTAAACTACAAGAAATCCCGCCACATCATCAATGTACTTTTACCTTGTTTATCCACAAGATCTTCTCTTTTAAAAGATGCACTAATCTGCTCACCAAATTATGGGCGTAAATAAACGTCCGTATAGTACCGAAAATGACACTGTACATCCGCATAGTACTGAAAAGCAGGTGTATAGCCTAATGTTTCGTCTGTCGTCTGAAGCCCTGGTGATTACTGCAATATAATATTGATATGTTATCTCCCAGCCATGATAAGAATAGTATCTTCATCATCCCAAGGTAGTTTAAGTGGTGATATGAGAGTCCAGCCTACGAAGGAGGGAGATGCCATTTTGGTTGAGCGACATTCAAGATTCATTCTGACGCGAATCTGTAGAAAAAAAAAAAATCTCATCCATATAGTATTCTGAGAACCATAATTTATTTTTCCTTTGGATAGATTTGTTGCATCTTCACACGGTGGGAGGCGATAAGAGAATCCTGGCGGAATAGCAGCTGGAGCTGAAGCGAACGGTCATTCGTCATCCGAAAGACGCGGACGTGAAGAAGCGGGGAAGCCTATCTCACGAAACTGGAAGACTGCAGATTTCAGGGACCACTGAGCTGAACAGGCTGGAAGGGAGATCTGGGAAGACAGAAACGAGCTGGAAGCTAAAGCCTGAAACCATGTACGATAAAACCATCTAATGGCGGAACTTTCGGAACTGACATAGCAAGCCAATGGCAGCAAACGTGTCTGCTAGTAAGACACATCCGACCAGTCCATCAAAATTTAAGGGAAAAAGGAAAACTGGACTTGAGGTACAGGACCAACCGGAACATCTCCATTTATCAGATGATGGATATTCTGTATACAGAAACACTTTGCCCCTCTGATCTTCAGTAGGAGCCGAAATGTGATGTGGGAGGGGAGTCTATTAAAATGATGGATGTTTCACTGTCGGGGGAGGGGGCACTAGCAGGTGCTTCACATGGGGGTGGATTGAGGCCTCATGTTTATCCAATACAAGTTTACAGGACTTCAGTTCATACACAACGGTCTAAGATTTGCTGATTAGTGCGCTTTCACTTTTCATTGCTAAAATATTTGAGGAGAATGAACTCAAACAGTGTGCTGAGACAGAGCCAGGGGACATTTTCAGGACGGCTAGCGGGGGGCTGGCGTGTAAAACAGCAGAAAAGCTGCCGGCCGTTCTGGAGCGACTATGTAAAGTGCTGGAAAGGTTACTTTTGGGAACTGAAACGTATTTTAAGAGAGGAGGCCTGGACAGTAATGGACACTTAGCAAAAAGAGAAAACAGAATTACAGGCCTTAGAGATCAAGTGATAAATTTACATGAGGGACGATATGAAGACATCAAGACCCCACAAGGATGCATGTGACAGATACAGCAGCTTTACAGTGACAGCTTTACTGGAAAATCAATCATCATTATGAAGCTGCCATTGGTGGGCCTGCGGGGGGCAATAAAAAGTAATGTGGTTTTTATCTCATTGCTACCAGAGAGTATTTGCTTGAATGCTGGAGTGATGGGGGTCGGGGGGGGGGTGGCTGCTCCACTGACAAAAGGCTGCTGGTCACAGTGAAGAACCAACAGGCTGTTGGAAGGTATATGTGCTATTAAATCGAGTTAAACTGTGGCTTTACAGGAGGACAGAACTATCATAAAACACCATTTGTTGTCTGAAACTAAGCCTTTCTAAGCCTAACCCAAACCCTTTCTAAGCCTAACCCTAACCCTTTCTAAGCCTGACCCTAACCCTAAGCCTTTCTAAGCCTAACCGTAGCTACAGATGGGTAACCCAAATTTGGGGATTTAGGGTTATAGAACAGGTAGTTGAAAAGTAATAAATGTGGTATTACACGGAGCTAAACTGTGGTTTCCCCTTATATGGGGTCCGAGAACAATCATAAAAGCACCTTTTGAACTGATGTCAGAGGGCAGGAGCTGCTGGGATTGATGCTCTGAGAGAGAGAGCGGTATACATGCATGCGTTACAGCGGTTGTTTGAGATTGTATGGGATTGTATTTGTGTGTTTGTGAGTCTAGTTTGCGTGGGTGGCTGTTTGTTTTTCAGTCTGCGCGAGTCCTTGTCTGTCCTTGTTAATAAACAACACAAGTCTCTTACCCAATCGGATTAAATAATTAAGTTAAAGTTCTGTTTCAACATAAGTGTTTAGGCTCCAGGTATATCCAATAATTCTAAGTAATTTGAGCGGTATAGTAATCTTATAATTAATCAGCAAGTAGTTATCTACGTGTTAACTTACTATTTTGATTAGTTAATTAAATCAAATAAACTTTATATAAATATACTGGGCTGGCAGTGAGGGTCAAGGTCGTGTGAATGGGGCCAGCTCAGTGTTGCGTTTGCAAGATGTTTGTTCTTCTGGATGCTTGTGTGCATGTGGAAAAGAGTCCTGTACAGTGTCTTGCCTGCTGGGCGTCCAGGCAGGGGACCTTCCGAAAGGTGTGCACAGGCTTTTGGCCAGCTGGGATGGATCCAGTGGTCGGGTGCATGTTGGCACCAGCGACAGGCAAGGGTAGGTGGACTGTTCTGCAGGAAAAATTTGTACAAAATCTTAGAAGCAGAACGTCCGTGCTGGTATTCTCTGGAATACTTCCTGTGCCATGCGCAGGCTAAGTTAGATAAGGAGATTAAATGCGCGGGTAGAAGGGTGGTGTACAAAAGAGGGGTTCAGGTTTAGGGGGCACGGGAGAACCTTCTGGAACAGGTGGGGTCTGTTTGAACCAGATGGGTTGCATCTGAAATGAAGGGGAACCAGTGTGTTGAGGGAGGCGTATGTGTAGTCGAGGAGTTTAAACTAGGGACTGAGGGACAGGGGGGTTAGTATAGCAGGGAGAATATGGAAAGCTCAAATCAATGATGGGCCCTGTAAAATGCCTGCCCTTTGCAGTCTGTACTTAAAAGCTAGGAGCATTAGAAACACAATTCATGATTTCGAGGCTTTAATTTCATCAGACTGTTACAATATTATAGGAATAACAGAATCATGGTTGAGTGACGATGGAGAAGAATATAATAGGAAGGTTAGATGCTGTTCCAGAGAGACTAGATAGGCAAGAAGGGAGGTGGTGTTGCAGTGTATGTAAAAGGCAAGGGAGCTCACTGATAAAAGTAAAGATACAGAAGCTACTAAGATGGTAAAAACGTAAATGACCAGGTTGTTGGTCTTTGTTATAGAGTACAAAATAGGGAAGCATAACATTATACAATGACATCACAAAAACGATGTGGTAGTTATAGATGATTTTAATTTACGGAAAAAGGCTCTGTACCACAAATGGAAAATAACTAATGAGGTTGAAATAAGGCAGGAGTATCAAAGTTTACAGGTTGAGGTACATAATATGAGACTTGCTAAAAGGAATGTAGAAAGGAAGGTAACATTAAAGGCTAAGGGTAACATTAAAAGATTCTTCCAATATTTTACCTCCAAAAGAGCTGAAGTCTCTAATCTGCAGAATAGTAAGTATCTTATAATGGAAAATGAAATTGATATAGTTAATAAGTTTAATGGTGGTTTTGCACGGGTTTTCACTTTGGAGGACATGAGTAACATATCGACTCTTATTCCTAATCCAGCTTTGTCTTTTACTAATATATGTATAACTGTGTTACACAACTTAGCTAAGCTCAGAATAAATAAATCACAGGACCCTGTTGGCATCTTACCTGTAGTCTTAAAATAGATTAGGGATATTGTTTTCCGCCCTTTAACCTTTTTCCTTATCTGTTGGTGTGGTTACCTTCTAATTGGAGGCATGCTAATTTAACACCCATATACAAAAAGGGGGACAGAAATCCTTCCCTCAACAGGACAATTAATTTAACTCGCATAACTGGAAAATTAATGGAATCTATAATCTGAGAAAAAATGGTAGATTACCTAGATTCAAGTAACATTTTGAGGGATAACCAACATGGATTTAGGAGAGCTAGATACGGTTGAACAAATCTGATTGAGTTCTTTGAGGAAGCTACAAGGAAAACTGATCATATAAAGGCCTACGATGTGATCTACTTAGATTTCCAGAAGACCTTTGATGTTGTCCCCAAAAAATGGCTCCTGCTTAAGATCAAAGCAGTGGGGATTTTAGGAACTGTAGCAGCTTGGATTGAAAACTGGCTAACAGACAGGAAGCAGCGAGTAGTTATTAGAAGCACAATGTCTTAGTGGGCCTGCGTTCATAGTGGGGTACCGCAGGGTTCAATTTTAGGAACACTATTATTCCTAATTTACATAAACATTATTAACATTAATATATACAGTGAATTAGTGAAATTTGCAGACAACACCAAGGTGGGTAGTGTAACAGACACTGAACTACCGGCACAGAGGCTACAGCGGGATCGTGATTTAATTAGTAACTGGGCTGATACATGCCGGATGAAATTTAATGTAGACAAATGTAACGTAATCCATGTACGGAGCAGAAATATAAAGTACAGATATTTTATGGCTTCCACTGAAATAAAGGTAGCTGATTATGAGAAGGACTTCAGTGTGTATGTTGATGCTTCCATGTCCCACTCTCACCAGTGTGGGGAAGCAATTAAAAAGGCCAATAGGATGTTGGGTTACATTAAGTCAAGGGAGGTGATGCTTATACAATTCCTTAGTAAAACCCACCTAGAATATTGTATGCAGGTTTGGTCACCTTACCTTAAAAAGGACATTGCTGCCTTAGAAAGGCGTCAACACAGGGCTACAAGAATGATTCCTGGTCTTAAAGGAAAGTCTTTTAAGGATATATTAGGAGAGCTAAATCTGTTCAGCCTCAAGCAAAGGAGACTAAGGGGGGGACATGATCCATGTAGATAAGATTCTAACAGGTATGCATGCTGTTTAGTTACTTCAATATTAATTTGAATACAGAATAAGAACTTGTGGCCATAGATTATCTGGAGAACATTTTAAACTGGATTTGAGAAAGCACTTCCTATTAGAGTCTTTCTGTTAGTATAGTGCAAACTAAAACCTTGGGTTCCTTAAAATGACAGCTGGATGAGACTTTAAGCTATTAATTGAACTCTCCCCAGGCGAGCCTGACATGCCAAATGACCTCCTCTCATTTGTAAACTTCTTATGTTCTTATGTTCCAAGAACAATGCGGAGAGAGCTGGTGGTGTACAGATCCTGTCCATGTGGTGCTCTCCAGGCAGATAAATGAGGGGCAACTCCAGAGAGGAGCTACACTTTATGATTAACAAGCCATAAGAGCTTGTTAGCCGGAATATTCAGAATGTTTCACAGAATCATGACTCTTGAGACGACGTTTGTACATTTGATACATTGGAATGTGCTTTCTACCATATCCCATGTCTCTTTTAAAACACACAATGTAGAGTGAAACTTGGGATCTGAGTGCTAGGTTAGCCATTTGAACCAGTGTTTCCCAATCTGGTCCACATTTTTGCTGCCTCCCAGCTCCCTGCCAGACAGTCCACATTTTTGCTGCCTCCTAGCTCCCTGCCTGACAGTCCACATTTTTGCTGCCTCCTAGCTCCTTGCCAGACAGTCCACATTTTTGCTGCCTCCTAGCTCCCTGCCTGACAGTCCACATTTTTGCTGCCTCCTAGCTCCTTGCCAGACAGTCCACATTTTTGCTCCCTCCCAGCTCCCTGCTAGACAGTCCACATTTTTGTTCACTAGGAGCTGGGAGGGAACAAAAACACGGATTGACTATGGGTCCGCAAGGACAGGATTGGGAAGCATTAGTCCAGAGCATGGCATTTGAACAGGTGACCATTGGATCACAGGCACAGAGGATTAATCTGCTGAGCTACACACCGCCCCCTGTATTAGTTAAGAGCGAAACCTCTCTCACACCCCGTGAGATTTAGTTAAATGCGTATCTTGTTCTTGCCTAGGCTCGATTAATCATGCTGTCCAAAAGCTGGCTGTCTTCCTGGTGATATGGACCAGAAGATGCTGGGGGGGGGGGGGTTCATATAAAAACCCATTCAGACTCAGATGAAATTAAGCTTCTCCATATATTCCTTGGAACGGTGGGTCTCCCTGACAAACTCCATCGTCGGTTTGGTACAGCATGACGACTTCTGGTGTCCAAATGCATGAAGCGGTGTCACGCCGACCAGAAAGTGGCGGAAGGCTGGATGTGTCACACGCATACGTCAGTGAAGGCCATCTCTCGGGGCCTTGGGATGGCTGATGGCTAATGAGGCGTCTGTCTCTCACGCTTGATGGCCGCCAAGATGCCGGGCCATGAGCCACACGGCATCCCAGCAAAGGCGGTAAGTAAAACACGGCAGGCTGGTACACGATAGGGTTAAGAGCTAGGACAGTATCGCAGGGGTGCTGCTTCTATGCCAGCCTGTGCCTCGCTGGACAAGCATCACGCTATGTAGCTATACAGCAATGCTGATGTCATTGTCCCCCCCCCCTCCCCCTCCTGGGCAGCACCTGCAGTCTCCGGGTTATTGAAGCCCGGGCTTTGAGATCAATAACTACCCCCCCCTCCCCCAACCACTCACTAATAACTCCAGTTCAAAGCATCACAGATGAGTGCCCTATTGGCAGAAAGATTACAAGGGAAGAGGGAAGGATTCAATCCAGCCGCTAAGAGAGTGTGAAGGTGGAAGATAGGCTGCAGTTTGGAAGACAGGACCTGCGTCCTTTTTAATTATCCCAGTCATCAATAATTGTCATCAAATTTTGAAACTTATCCCAATTGTGCCAGTTTGCAGACATGGACACACATAAAGAAGCATCCAGACATGGACTCACACCCACACACCCACAGTACTGTTGTACTGTACTTGTACTGTCACTCAGACTTGATGATTTTTTTAATACTGTATCCTTGTACTGGTTGCTGATCTAAGCCATTCTTCTGGTTGGCTGCTGGAAAACCCAGCAGGATGCTCCAAAAAAGGTTGCATTCAGTGCGAGCTGCGTGCTTTTGCCAGCTATAATCACTTTATTAAAGCCGTTAATCAAGCAGACAAGGGGAAGCAGTTTTGTTTAAAAATGAATTAAAGGGACTAAGTTTTCGTGCCGCCTGTTAAGACGTCACAGGGTAAATGCTGAACCGCAGACGCTGCAGGACAGAGATCACAGGATCACCTCCTCCGTGGTCCCATCCATGCAGTTACTCAGTGGTCACAAGCCAGGGCACAGGAATCTGGGCAGTGACACTGATCATTAATGACCTTACACGGAATAAACCCTCAGTGTGTCACACAGGCACCGAGTCAAGCGCATGGCGTGAATGAATCACACAGCCCCCCGCCCCCCGTTGTGTTACAGCGTTTAGTGTGTCAGAGTGGGAGAAACGAGGAAAGCACGTCTTTAACATGACAGCATCAGAGCCATACTGTTTGTTTAATGGGGCTGTGTGGCTCCGACGGTTCGGGCTCTCTGCCTGGAATCAGATGGCTGTTGGGTCAAATCCCTGGGTTGGCAGAGCTACTTCACATTTAGGCAGATTCTTAAAAAAATGTATGTACGCTACATGATTAAAAAAGTGTAACGGCGACCTCTGCAAGTAGTAATGCCATACAGCTTAAAGAAAAGCAAGTGTAAACATGCAACACCCTGACTTCACTGCTGCTGGACTTTTGGAGCCTGACCTGTCATACGTGTGTAATGGAAACAGACATGTGTTCAGTAAGCAGGCATGTTTAACACCATTTCATATGGACTGGCATCCCATCCTGGGTGTCCCCTGTAAAAACTGGGACAGGCATCTGACTCACTGCGACCCCAGAGTGGATAAGTGGGTGAAAATCATTATTTATATTATGTTCACAGGAGCCTAAATGATTTTACTGGAAGTCCATGATGCCGTTATTCATTTAACTGGCTAGTGAAATAAACGTTTTAAAGTATCATTTTATAGCATTTTTGTGTTCTGTGTCACCCAGCTCACACTTGTACAAACATCATTTCAAGAATCACGTGTCATAATTCCACTGATTTTCTTTTTCATCGATCCAGAGACATGCAGTAAGGTTAACTGGTGTTTCTAAAGTGCACTTACTATGTGCACTGTGATCAAGGCTGGACTCCCCCTGACTTTCCCCCGGCCACCTAACCAATATAGGGTTGTCCACCGGAGGGGGAATTTTGCCAGCCTGAATGCCCAGTATGCCCAGCAAAACATCACACAAAACTGCACAAAACATCGAAGCAGTTATTCACGGTAGTATGGGTTCTACACTAGCTGTGCACATTTGCCGCATTTTTTTTGGAGGAAATATAGTCCACATGCATGGGGTGAAAGAGCCACCAGGAGGCGCTATGAAATAAAGAACCAATGGCCCGGATTGGACTGTTGTACACTGTGGGTTTATAACTTCATGATTCAGTTTATAGGCTTGTGCTACAAGTATTGATTACGCCCGCTACCATTTATCTCTTTGAATATACTCAGCAGTTCAATTAAGCAAAGCTAAATTAATAAAGGAACAGTACAAGTTCACATAATTATCAAAAGGTCATCAGAGAAAGGATGTATAATACACTGCAGTATTTCAAGTGGTACGTCTGCCTAGCATATATACGCGTGTGTGACTTTAACTGGACTCCTGCACTTAGGGCCATGGGTGTGAAAGTATTTTACCGGATTTTATTGTTTATAAACATTCTGGGACTCATAGCTGGGGTCTTGCCTGTTATGACATCATGGTGTCAATAGCGCCTTACCTGAAGGGGGGGCTGGGGTTTCAGAGGAATCATTGAGGGGGCTCAAAGCCTGCTCTGCTAGCTTCTTCTTCACACTGTCCTCTGATGACTTAGGAGACTTCTTCTTGTTCTTGATGAGTATCTTCCCTATGAGCTCCTGTGGGCTGGGCAGTGGGGCTCCGGTCTCCAGCTGGGTAAGGCGGGTGGGGGGGGGTTACTGTTGGACGCATAACTTCAAAGACATCATCCTCTGTCGGTCAGCAGGATGCAGGTCTCCACTGTCACTGCCGCTAAAGGGACGCATTCTCCATGCATAACTTTCTAGGATATATTTTGGGTTAAAATGAACGAACCCTCAGGCCACATGACTCTTTGTAAGGTTCACTTAAAATCTGTCATTATCTGAAATACAATTTGCTATTCATAACACGCCATTTTTGGATAGCAAGTGGCCTATATTCCAGGTTACTAATTTAACTACATAATTGAAAATAAAAACATGACTTCACCGGGACAAATGGTTTGAGTTCATATCTTCAGAAAGTGACCAAATACACACCCTAACATTCTACCAGCATATGCCTACATCAAACATTTAAGGAATATCACATTATGATCTAAAGGAACAGAAGACACATGATATATCCACACATACATGCCAACATCTGTAGTTGTACCTCACCTCAAGTCCTACTCAGTCTTCTACTCTTAAATACTGCCTCTTGGATGGAATGAGGGCAGGTACTGCTCCATTACTGACAGCAGGTTCAGCCACTTCTGCAAACTTCAGGCTGACCGCATAAAGTGATGAAGGACGGCGAGACAAACTACCGAAAACCCCGGCTGTTACGCAATGGGGTCTCGGACGACATCTTTTGTCGAGAGACAATATGTGCTTTTGATTTGTAGCCATAGAAACCAGACAAGCAGATACAGGCTTGCCAAGACTGACCACTCAGATTAGGCCATGACAAATTTACATTTCATTTACCAAAAAAGGCAACCCTTTTTTT
The DNA here is from genome assembly GCF_023856365.1 of Brienomyrus brachyistius. Classification (NCBI taxonomy): domain Eukaryota; kingdom Metazoa; phylum Chordata; class Actinopteri; order Osteoglossiformes; family Mormyridae; genus Brienomyrus; species Brienomyrus brachyistius. The sequence continues at coordinate 16,981,180 of NC_064551.1, read as the reverse complement.
AAGATACGAGGTAGGTTAACACGGGCAGCGATGGCTTCCCCAAAGCTCTCCCTGCGAATGACCGATGGCCCAGGCTGCTTAAGCTCCAGGACACAGCATCACCTGAGGTTACTGGGTCATTTGAAGCTGCCACTAAACCCTGAGGACTATTCGTCCGTGCATGTAAAAGGCAGTTTGCATTCATGCACATGTCGGCACCGTGAAAATGCATACAGACCTGAGGTCACTGTCATGTTCATTTAATTTCACTTTAAGAAACACATTATTTACTTACAGGGTATTTCTCAAGCGGTTCTGTTAGCAAAGCATCGCCAAATATCGATCTGCAATATTCAGCCATTTTGGCCTGTTGTTTTGGCCTGTCATGAAAGAACAGACACAATTGAAAAGGTTAGTACAACCAGACACCCCCTAATAGCCGGAGTACGTGATGAGATACTGCTCTGATACAATGAGTGATGTTCGTTTTCCAGACAGTTGACGCATTGTAAGCAAACACATGCAGAGTGTGCAGTTATTAAATAACTGGCACAGTTACTCTATAACCACTGCATTAACGGCCCTTTTAAAAAGCTCTATTAGAAATCCATAAGCCAGTCCAGTTCAATTTCAACATGGGTGCAAACTTGGAAACAGAACCAGGAAGAGGGAAAATGGGCAGGGATACCTCCAGCACCACCGTCCCAAAGCCCACGGCATGCTGTGAAACATCAAAGATCAATGTCCACTCACGAGTCCACATGGTTCTCGAAGGACAGGATGACTGGGAAGGGGGACGTCTTGAATGCACACTCTGCGATCGCCTCTATGACTTCCTGTGTATGTGTGCGGGGGCGGGGGGGGGGGGTGGGGGGGGGGGCAGAAAACCAGTGATTTCTGACATCCACACCAAGTCAAAGCTTTCTCTAAAAACAAGACGAAGAACATGACATTTAACATGCAATACAGCACATATGGCAAAAAGGAAAAGAGGCAGAGAGCACAGAAACGAATGAAAGTGGCAGAGAAGCCCTGGGCGTGTACAAAACATCGTCCTTTTCACCCCCACTTTAAGGAGGCCCAATCCTAAAACTGGCTGCTGCATTTAAGAACTCAAAGCTGGTGATTTTCATGAAAGAATTACTGCTGCTGACTCCTCTTCTTTTATATTTTCACTATAATTTCTTTCATCGCCTCATTATGGTAAAAACATTGGTCCCGGCTCCTCTGTAACCCAGGACGCTTATCGGTGGCCGACACGCTCCCCCCCCATTCCCCCCACCCCCCCGGGTCTGTAATGGGCGCACATCAGGCATTAATTTGGGCGTCACACCTCCGTGTTCATTTCCATAATCGCTGACGGTAAACAAAACCCACAGCAGCTCCTTCCCGAGCTGCCCTCTGATCCGGATTAATCCATAACACTCTTAGCACAGGTGGTACTCAAAGCTACGGACTGTCTGCGGTGAAGTACGGGCTATCACCGATCCGCAAATACAGCCGTCTGCTGTACAACCCACCGTGTGGCACTATTTAATTCTGTTTATTTACTACGGGATTCTGTGCAATACTTTCATAAACATTCTCTGCCCTGACGCTGTTTATTGTTGTTTATTACTTATTATTACTGTATATTAATGTCAATTTTTTTTTGTGATGTCGAAATCTGTGCGTGGTGCTACTGTAAATGAGAAGCTTACTTCTGAATCAATAAACTGTCTGTCTGTCCATTTGTCTCTCTGAGGCTGAGCTCCTGTTCTAGAGAAGCTGAGTTGGGAATCTCCACCCGATTAATAATCTTCCGCACTGTATGGCGTCGACCAGGTGAGCTGGTTATAATAGCTGGACATCTTAAAATGCTGAGTCAGTGACCCCCCCCTCCTCACCTTGAAGAAGATCTCGGTGGTCATGGTGAAGCCGTGCGTGATGATGGGCTCCTCTTCAGGCATGCGGCCCTTCCAGCAGTCGAGCTCCACACATCGGCATCCCGTCAGCAGCACCTGCCTGTACATCTCCACCGAGGAACTGCCGGCCAGCTGGCCCGCTGCGGACACACCGCCGCCCTCACATTACCGCCGGCGTGACCTTCCAGCTTAAGACCATTCCTCACGTCGTATTGTGGAAACAGAGACGCGCGTCCATCAGCTCCAAAAATAGCCCCTTCAGACGGTCAGACCTGCTCCCCTTTGGCGGTTCCCAGCTCCACGCGAGACACGGCGCCCTTCGTAACATCTGGTCATTCTTCAACACGTATCGCTACAACTGCCAGCTACTCTGACTTCCAGGAAGGCCAGGGGTGTTTTCTTAAGACACTACACACAAGTATCTAACCTCGCGTATTAGTATGTTGGAAATTATATTCTGGAATATTCCAGTAATAGTTTCTGGAGAAGACATGGCAACCAGCCAAGATACCCAGGCCAGGTTTATAATGTTTCTTCCCATGAACATTAGTAAGTTCTTTATAATTCACTCTTCCTTCTGTGAAATCGACATTTTCAAGCCCTTATCAGCTAAAATATTGTAATTAAAATTAACACATAACGTGAAAAGATCCATTCTCTGCATGACTGAATCTAAATGGCACATTCTGTTATAACCAATACAGAAATTCAGTTTGAAGACCCATTCCATCTATCTTGCTCATGAGTATTCATGGGTATAGAGGCAATGAAGCCCTTTCTAGCCATCCAGGAGGATCAGACGGTGCAAAGTAACAGTAATTGGAAATTAAATAGTATGATACAATTGCAATTCATGGCATAACAAACTTGAGAGAATGAGGCTCACCTGACAGGTAGGTGTTGTGGGAGGAGTTGATGAAATAGTGGGAGAGGGGATGTGTCATGTCTTCGCTCTTGTCCAGCTTGTCGGGTGGGATCACGCTGTTCTCCTCCCCACTCAGGTACCTGGCAAAGCCCTCCACTGATATTTGTCCTGCAGAGGGGTGGGAAATGGAAATGTTCAAACTGGCCTGTGAAGATTTCTACAAAAGGTTCAAGCAACATTTCCAACACACAGGACTATAAATTTACAGAATGTCTAGATTAAATCGAGCAGGCATCTAATACATAAACCCGTAGTAAAACCGTGGGCACTGTTTTCCGTTTTGCTGAAGTTTCCATTCTCAGTCAATCAACAAAACAATAAATAATGAAAAAGACAATGGGTACTTTGCCTTCTTTTAATATAAACAGAAAGCAGGAAAAGACCACTTACTGAGACCTTGGAAAGAGCCCACAAAACACTCAGAACTGCACTGTATTCATTCATTTTAATCCCTGAGAGGCAGTTAACATTAAATCGACCAGGTCAGAGTATACACGAGCATGCAAAGAGCTCTGTAATAACAGACTGAAAAGAAGATGTATAGAGAAAATTATATTCAATCCTTTATGATTATAATTCAGATCTAATTAAAAAACCACAACTATCGCACAGAGAATGTAATGAACAACAAAGTTATCGTCAGTCTAGCAAAATAAAATGTCTTACTTCACTAGCAAATTATGCTGGTGTACCTATGTGCATGCAAAGCTGTATGGCTTTTTTATTTGAAAATGTAAACCTTCAAGGAAAAAAAGCAGATGTCTGACAATGATGCATGTCAGTCACATCCTGTGACTTCCCCTCGCGGGTGTCACGCATTCCTGCAGACGGGGGCCGGTGGCGGCACACTGACCTTTGCTGGCCATGCTCACGTTGGGCTCGTACTTCTCGATGAGCTGCTGTACCTGCTCGGCCTTCAGAGGCGGGTACAGGATCTCGTTAAGGCGTGGATCTCGCTGCTTGCTGTTTATGAAGTCGGTCAGCTGATCTACCGTCAGATAGGGCCGACTCTTAGCGCCACTGCGGACGGGAGACAGCTGTTAACCTGGTCGTCGTACGTATACATAGCTAATGCTTAGCTGCTATAGGCAACTTATGATCACAATCATGGTTATGGTTATGTGTTTACTGACTACAGATGGAACACAGTAGTGTGATGCCATCCCTGAGGTTACAGCATTCCCCATCCGAATGGTATATAAGCTAACATTCACCTTTGCACCATTCCCCAGTCTTGGAGCTTATATGCTGGATTTCCTGCTTAGCCAGATAACTTGTCGGATTTACCCCAGTTTAAATGGCCTTTATCTTTGTTCACTTACATTTAGCTCAGACTACCTTAAATCTAACAACTTATCCGGCAAAGCAAGAAGTCCTGCTTCATGATACAGGCAACTGTTCCCCTTCTTTATGGATTATCGTCATCATTATCATCAGTCCCCACTGCGGCTGTAGGTGACGTCGCTGCATTAATTTACTGAGAGCCTCGGAGCTGTTCCAAGCAAAAAATTCACTTAACTAACAGTTAACTTGGCTTCGCTCCTGAACAGGGGACACAAAAGGGCCGAGGAAGCATCAAATCTCTGCGGTAACTAATGATACAAACATGCTTCTTAAATAATAAATAAGGAGGAACGGTTTATGGAATGCAAGTCGAGGCAGAAATTATGATGAGAGGTCACCGGAGTATTCACACATTAATCGACTCAATAATTTATCGGATCCATTTTTTCTCCGTATTTATCATCCATACACATTGTTAACCAACTTCAATGTTATGCTGACATATATATTACTACACCCACTGTGAACCAGAATAAACCAACAGAAATAATTTTAACCAATAAATTACCCATTTAAATAAATGAATTAATGGCTGAGCCTCTTAAAAATGAAATCACTGATCTTACTATTCTGAGAAGATGGTGTCGATCTCTGGTCTCGGGCAGATGTTGCTTATGAAAACTCGAAAGATATCTGGTGTGAAATCGTCCTGGGGAATCGAATCATTCTGGAGAAGGCAGAGCAGACCAAAGTCATGGGAGAAAACCACCACGCAACAACAAAACCAAAACCAAAAAATTGCCTTTAATGCTCCACTTCAGTGTAAGATGGTGCAGGCGGAAGAGTGGCAGGGGTCTCACTTTGAGTGATTTCTGCATTGCCATGGAAATCGATCAACGGCTCTATGCCAACACAAGCCGCAGCTAATGAAGCACAGGTGGCCCGGAGAGGACATCGCAAGGCATGGGTATGACGAGCTGGGTGCTGATTGGCTGATGAGGAACTCAGCGTGTGTACAGCCATTGGACAACCAATGAGTTAAATCTCATATTTTTCGACGTTTGAACTGTCTTTGTTTTTGGCACATTAACATTCAACAGTACGTTTGAAAAGACGTCACACAGCTGTTTTTGTCCCTTTCTTGTGAAGATAAATAATTCAAACTCACTTAAATGAAAGTACACGGTTACAAACACAGCTGTGATCCGATATGATTGTATACACACTCGGACGCGGAGCAATGTCCGGGGAACGTCCACTAGCTGCAACCTTCAGAGTGAGCACATATACAAGCCCAATCGATGCGAGTATCAGAACTGCAGAGTCAGCCAAACGGACCTGCCCTCCAGCGCTGCAGCACGGCCTGCCGTACCTCGGGCAGTGCATGCGGAAGCCGACAGACGGAATCCAGTGACACTGGACTTATCCTCACCCTGCCTGAAGGAAGATTGCAGTTCTCCAGGGCCGTCTCCACGCGCTTTCTGTCAGCAGAAAACATCCGGAAGATACTGCGGGGAGAGGGCGAGTGGGAAAAGCCATCACCATACATAAGTAACGCTTTTTACCTTTCAAACTACCCTCATATAATGTACAGATTTTATGCTTCCATGTTGAATATTTGCATTTCTTAATTTTGAGAGGAGCCTGGACTTCAACAAACACCAGTCAAGTGACTGATGCTAAGCTGGGGCAGTTTGCCCTCTCCTGTGCTGTCAGAGAGCAGGGGAGGGAAAGGAGCTGGTGACCACAGGTCCATGAAGCAGCACTTTGGAGGTGAATTTCAATAAGTGACTCATGACTTACTTCTTGACAGGAATGCGGCCCTCAGGGTTCAGCTGCAGTTTGAGCCTCATGTACCTGTTAGAAACAGCAAGTGACGGACGCCTTTGACATTCACCATCGGAAGGCAGGATGCTTCAGACTCTTCTGTTACACAGGAAACTTTAATTTATCAGGCAAGCTGCATCCAAAGTTCACAGCCCTAACATGAGGTCCGTATGCACACGTGTCTGGGTGGGGTGCATTTCCAAAATCAGGCCCCATTTCCCTTTCCTTTCATTTCATATCTGGCCGCAGTGCTTCAACGGATATGGCAGGCAGGCTAAAAATAACCACCGCTGTTGCGAGATTGCAGCTAGCTACTAAATGAAATAATTCATAACATACAGGAGAGTGCCCCCCCCTGAACAGCTCCTCAGAGCAGAGTCTCAGCGCTGATGTTTAAGTAAGGCAGAGCAAAGACTGTTTTGCTGCTTTAATTTAATTTACTGACAGACAGCGCAGTTCATTTTCTACTCAGAAAGAGAGTGCAGGCAATAAATAGTTATGTTACGTTATGTAGTGTTTGTAAATGTTGTATTATAAGGTTCGGTTTGTTCGTTTGTGAAGGAGCCACCTTAGACCCAGACTGCCGCTTACCCAGTGAAGGACAGGGGAACAAGCGTTTTTATTTTTAAACGTTTTGCTTACATCCATTCCTCTGTTACGTTCAACGCCAGAAGGCTGTCATTCATCATGGAGAGAAGCTACCTGTCATTGCATTGTGTATATTCATGCAGGGATGGGTATGTCCGTGTGACAGGGAGAAGGGCCATTCTTAACGAGGGATGAGATGCTTCAGCAAGGCCGGAAGAACTGATCTGAATTTAAAAAACAGCTGCAGTGAATGCTTTGGTCTGCTAGTAGCAGACGGGCAGCATGAAAAGCTCAGAGGGGGCAGGCTTGTGTGCTCCGTCCCGTGGGGATATGCCCCCTGTACGGGCTATTTTGGGCAGGAGCTCAGACACATTAAAGAAAACATTCAGAGGCCAGTGGCATGTGACTGCAGTGGAGGGGCCGGTCCAGTATACTAGTGGGGAGCGGCTGCGGATCTGCGCAGCTCGTTCACCTCAGACGATTGTGACGAAACCTTCAGAGGAAGAATGTGATGTTTTAATATGAGGACATTCCAGTGAATTTGAGGGCCCTGTAACTGTGTACTCTGGTCTAAATACAGTGACCCATATGAGCCCCCGCTCAGGTTACCGCTGTTGTAGGAAGACAATGAAACCCAGAACCTGAGGGGTACAGTTTTGTTTGAGGGGAACTTGAGGACCTGATATGGTGCAAATCATTTGAGAAGAGAGGAAAATAAAGGCCTAATGTCCCCCAGACATCACAGGGCCCCAAAATAGCCCTTAAAGTTAACCTACACCCTGCAAATCCAGCCTGATTCAGCAGTGCTTAAACCCCTGGATAGATTCCATCTCAGCGGACAGACTGAATTACCGAAGAAGCTGTGAGCACATCTGCCCTTTTCCCTGTTGCTGGCCCGTGGTATGAAAAGATAAAAAAATAAAAGCACCCGTGGCTGTGAGTGCTGATGTGGGGAGTCGTGAAGCAGAAGCGTCACGGCCGCTTACACTTTCTCCAGGCACGACTCCCTGGGCATGTTCTGGGCCAGCAGGTTGGAAGCCAGATCAAACAGCTCATCTGCCCACTCCTGGATTAAAGGCACAGGGGACAGAAGAATGAGCCTGGTCCGCGGGGAGAGTCACAGACAATGGCGGCAAGGAGCATTTCAGTCTGGGAAGCATTTCAGTTTTATTCTGCTTGATGTGTCTGTCCAAAAGTACCCTTAAGTCTGACATGCACTTTACAAAACTACAGTCTTAACACCGAAAGAGGCAAAATCAAAAATACAGAGTCACCAACATAATGTAAAGACTACCATTAATAACATAAATATCAATTATCTTAAATATCCCAATACAACAATAAATGAGTAATTCTAATGTACAATAATATAAATTCACTGAGACCAGTGACTTCAATGTGATCCTTTTCCACTTTAATGTTATAGTGTCATAGTAATTAACACAGTAAACATGTTTAAACATAGCACAGACATACCAAGGAAATCAATCTGCAATCAATCATCACTCAAATTCAGCATCACGTTTGATTTCGGGTTACTCCCCACTGCAGTAAATGAAAACTCAAATCAAAGTAAAAAAAAAAAGAAAAAACATTAAAAGAAAAGCGTAAATAATGGTTGAACAGGCGTTACCTTGGCGACCTCCTCCTGGAAGGCCATGAAGTTCATGTAGGTGATGTTCACCATGTCTGGGCCGCTCACCACCGTCAGCATTTTGCTTTCTATCCGCCCGACTGAATTCCCCACATCCAGCAGCTCCCGCACCTTGGCATCCTAGACACAGAATCACAATGCGTCGGCTTTTTGCTAGACATCCATCCGTCCATCCATCCATCCATCCATCCATCCATCCATCCATCCATCCACTCACCACTTTTCCTGGTCAGCTTTAAGATCTGACTCATCAGATTGCAAATCCAAACCCTAAACAGTTACACAGCCTTCTGCCATTTCTTACATTTAAGAATAATCCTCTATCGATTGTCAGTTTAAAAGAGGACCTCCAAGACCAGCTGCCGCTGGGTTCTTGTGAGCCCTGGTCTTATTCAGCAGAGGTCGGTGACAACAGAACAGCACTATCAAACAAGCCTATTTATGAATGAAACTCCTGGTCTAGGATGCTGATTGGCTTAAACAAGTTGAGCAATGTGTGCAGTTAGTTGAAATGTTACGTCATAGCCTAAGTAAGACTGGAGACACACCTACCTAATGACCCACCGTGCAAATGAAAGAGTCTCTCATTCTGTAATACTGTCAGTTGTTTCCGGACCCCATTTCGATGGTTAATGGTGTGTGGAACCAGCCCAGAGGAGGGGCAGAAATGATGGCTATGAAGGGCATTTGTCATTAACCGTACTCTGAAAATTCATTTAAAATGACACACTTGTAACAATAGCCAGAAATGGCAGAAACTGGGTGTTATTAATATACTGGCCGTTTATTTTCTGACGAAGGGAAATACGTAGCAATGTATTCAAAGCAGACTGCAGCTACCGTTAGTAGTGATTTTACAAAGTAAAACATGACCTCTTGTGCCTTGTACTCTGCTTATAAAAGGAAATTCATTCTGCGTTACTGGGCTTTAAAGCTGTCAATTAAGGCAGTTTAAAGATACAGTAAAATAGGGAGTGAGACAATGTTAGTTAAAGACAGACAGACATTAAATATAAATTGCTGTTTATACCACAGTTAAACCCAGCAACTCATTAACGACACTCATTTTCTGTTGGAAATAAGTAATACTTCATTAAAACAAAAAAGACAGGAACTTGTTGTTTGAAGAACATACAATATTTATAAAGACATGACATAACTGCCATGACTTTTCATTTGGCAATTTTGTCCAGTCGTAACACAACTTCAATTGCGCTACATCTGACTTTTCCCTGACTAACTGCGCTGCTCCCTACTGTGTTTTGCACAGAATGGAAGACCCACAGAATACTACAAAGCCTGAGAGGTGAGAAGATGACGATTTCCAAGAGGCTCCTGTGTGAAATACCGATCTATGAAATCTCCGCAGGAATGCGTTGGGTCTGGGTGAACATTTCCTTCATAAAGAAAACTGTTTTCATCTAAAACTTCTAACCTTGTAGGATGTGTAAAACTGTTAAGCACAGAGAATAGAAATAGATTGTGATATTTATAAAGGACTTCGTGTTCCATATTTAAACTCCTTCTGTAATTGAACTCACAATTAGGCTAAACCAAAGCGCTGCTACCTTTCCGTAGTCATCTGATTGTTTCATCACTTGCCTTCTCTGTAAAACTCTGACTGTCAAAGGAAACATGGGCATTACTTAAGGCATCGGAACGAGTCATTTTAATCTTTTTTAACACACAGTGTCTTTCATAGCCCAACAAGATTCAATGAAATCTAAACTACACCCTTAACTACACCCTTGGCATTTAATTAAGCTGAACCAAAATACAACACAAAAACCCCTTTACTTCTGGATACTTTACTTTTTTGTATATTTAGCAGGCTTCTTTATCCAAAGTGACATGCATTTCTGGAGAAAGCAGAGTCAGACTGTCTCGGGAGCAACTGAGGGTTAAGAGTCTTGCTCTGGAGTAAAGACAGTAAGATCACTCTACTGACACTGGGATTTGAACCAGTGACATTCTGATTACAGGCACAGCAATACACCACCTCAAACTACACAAATACACCCATGGAAAAAATGAAGAGACCACAGGACAATTATTTGTTTGACTCATTTCTTAATTTCTGGGTGTGTGTCTGTGAATAATATATTTTTCTGCAAACTGCAGCCTGGTTCTTCTCTGCTTCACATTAACAAAGGGCTTCTTCCTTGTTTCATCGGACTTCAGTCCTGCTTCTAGGAGCCTGATACGAACTGTCCCATCAGTGCACTTCACACCAGCACTTAATGTTTCCCTTCCTTTTGAAGGTCACTTGATATCATCCTACGATTCATGAGAAACTGTCGGATGAGTTAACAATCATCTCTGGCATTAGATTGTCGCTTCTGCCTTTTACCTGGCTGGTTTCTGGTCGTTCCCAGTGTCTCCTGCTTCAGTTTCTTCTTGTGTACTGCTGTCTTAGAAACTTTGAACCTAGAAGCAACCAGCTGCTCAGCGTAGCCTCTGCCGGCAGAACTATGATTAAACCAGGATTTTTAAATGAAAATTTGTTTAAAAATATAGAGTTATCTCTTAATTTTTTCTGCGGCTTTATACCTGTGATTGTGGTAGTGGAGACACTCAGATTGGCTTCCAGTTATTGGTATTCTGTGTTCTCCACTGTACGTCACCAGAAAGTCCTTAAATGCCAATTGCTCTAGGGACTGGCTGATGATGCTTTTGCAATTATGCATCACTTTGGATAAAAGCATCTAAATAAAAATTGGATAAGATGCTGAAATCTGATATTGTGACATTTTAAAATGATTCTTTTCACCAGCCAGTGAAAGGAATAATGCAATCAAACTATTTAAGCTGCCACAAACATAATATAAATCATAATTTTCATCCATCCGTGAGTTGTGAATGTGGACTACCCGGTGTGGTACAAGCCAACAGAAGGGGTATTGGTTTGTACCAGACATTACAGCCCGTATCAATGAGTCCAGATCGTCCAACACTCTGTTGGCGGTTCATGGTTTTTCCCTCCACGGACTCTCCATCTACTCTCAGTAGATACTCACCATGACTGACTGTCAGCTCATCGCAAGCCCTGCCATTTCAGAGATGCCCTGAAGCAGTCACCTGACCATAATTATTTGGCTACATCAGTCACTCAGATCTTTATCTTTGCCCTTTTCTTCTACATTCAACACGTCAACTACCGAAAGTACCATCTAATATATCCCAGACTCTGACATGCACCATTTTTACCAGTTAGTCAACATTATTTGCGTCACATGGGTGTGGTCATGATGTTTTGATTCATCGGTGTATATGCACCAATACAAACAATATAGAAATTCTGTAATCAGATTTACGCAAAATCATTTTACAGCTTAAATGTTACACCCTAAACCCCTCCTAAAAACCTAACAAAATTAATAGATTATTTCTAGTACATTATTCAAATTTACACCAACAAAAAAAAAAGTTTGGCTTTTCAAAGACAACTAAGAGTCCACTGAAATATGCTTAATCTGATAAAGATGGCAATATTTTATCATGTTTCTGTGATTATTGCCCATCACATTGCTTAAAAAGCTAATGATATTCAAAATGACCTAGACAGGGAGTACAAACTAATCCTTATCAATCCTGTTTTCTGGCATCATGCAATCAATTAGCCTAAGTCATGCGTGTTTGCTTAGTAAAGCCAAGCCAGTATCGTCAGTCTGGCTCCAAACTTACCTCTGGCCATGTGCACAAATCTCTCCTGGATGGCCTGTTTTGTAGGTCTCTCTTAGCTAAAATCATTTCAACCAGATCCAAAGCATGCAAAGCCCTGTATTCAGAGGAATTTAATGTAGGCTGGCATGTGTCCAACTGGCCACTGGCAATAGCATAAAAGGCACTCAGGTCCTGCAGAAATCGATCAGTGATTTGGGGAGCTTTGCCTTACCTGTACCCAGCTCTAGACACATGAAAATTGCACTCTATGTTTGCTTCTTGATTCAGGTACTGGTAGACCATGGCAACAGCCCTAAAGAGCTTCAAGAAATACGGTCAGGTCTCACTTTCAGATATCTAGTGTATGCACCCCACATGGTGACTGACACCCCCAGGTTGTTCTTCTGACAGTTGCTGATTCCTCATACCTGTACCACTTAAGGGACTTGGGGACTTCCTCAGCTGAACCCAAACACAGACTAAAAAAGAAACACACTGGGATTCCTGCCTGCAATTTGGAAAGAGAAACTTGGTGTAATTGGCATTTTTGCTCCAGTTAAATGCTTGCAGGCAAGCCTTTCATTTCCCATATCATCGATCTGCAGTTTATAGCCGGTATTAAAATGACGGGCATCTGGTGAAGATAGCGTCTACGGTTAAAAGCTCCACTTAATACTCCGACCCATAACTAGGTAGCTAAATGTTACCGCATGTCTACCTCACAAATATGAAGTGCATCAACAACAGCGCTCCCACCATTCAAATTAAAGGCACGACAGACATGGATTTAAAACCATCGGGCTCTCGGACAGGATGACCAATGCTCACGTTTTGCAAACCTCAGAGCATTCGTAAAGACGGATGTTTCCGTGGGGCTGTCTATTAAGTGACCCATAAGCACTTATGTGGAAAAACGATTTCAGCCAATGACGCGTCTGCCCTGTGGTCACTCTTTTGGAGAAGCTCAAGCTTGCTACTCAACCCTCCACTGCAGGTATTTATTTTCCATGGGGGGTCAAATCCAAGCTTCACCGCAACAGCAAGCGTCATATTTGTATGATTATGTCCCATAAAAGCGATAGTAATAGATTTATTAGATTTTACTTTTCCTTTGTCTAACTTGCACACTTATTATTAATTCTACGAAAAAATGAGGCCAGACATCTCTTTATCACACATTTCAAATGAGGAAAAGATACATCACTGCAGACGACAGCCAGGACTGTTTTGGAGGTTCAACGAATTTGACATTGTCTCCTCCTTGATCGGCAGGCAACACCTCAAACTACAGTCATTTATCATTTGATGACAAGAAACGACCTTGAATGTGTTTAATGGGTGGGCCTGGATCTTCAAACTATCAAAGCTATCAAAAAGGACCCATTTGCAGTTCTAGAGTTTGTTAAAGTTGTTTGCATTGCATTTGTAAAAAAAAAACATTCAAGAGACGCTGAATGGTTAAATAGCAAGCTAAGTAAAACCTCTCTTATTTATGAAAGCATCAACTTTTTAAAACTTGAGTGAGATGAATTGTTTATGAGACAAGCTGCAGTCAGAGCCGGAGACAAACCCGTGTCGTCAGATTTGGACTCAAAAGTGATGCTGATTTGTGAACAGAGCTAGACTGTATTCTGAACAGACCTCTGTTTATTTTGGGGGTTCAGTTAATATTGCTTCATATTTTGCCACTGTGAGACTAAAACAAAGATCAGGACGTGGAGTTTCACAGCAGTCCTCTCTCATCACACATGGTAGCAGCTGTTCAAAGCCCAAGCTAATGTTAGGATAACAGATGAGAAAGCAGAGCAGATGGGACAATTCAGCCACCATGTGGAGATACAGTCAATCCTCCAGTCTATTGGGCCACAACACTGCTGTGAACCCACCAGCCACAACCAAGGAGCCTGGCCTGGAAATCCCCGTCAGTGACCAGAGCCTTCAACATACTGTACAGCCTGCTTGTTGTTTCCGGTTCCCCTGGTCTTTGGAGGTACTCAGAGGTTACAGCTCCAGACTGCAGGATGACAGCCAGTCAAGGCTTCATGTGCTGACAGAGCAGCTTCTGATCGTAAATGAATAAAATGATATTTTTATTAGATGCTCACGAGACAAATACAGGTACCTTGGATTGCTTATTCTCACAAATCCTGCAGGTAATTACTGTGTGGATTTCTCATGAACTGAATGTTACTGTAGACATTAGTTTTGAATTTTGCTGGATTACCCTTATTGGTTGTTTTGGACATACCTGCTCTCCCAGTGAGTTGGCCTGTTGTTTTGACTGTGTTGTTTTTCATCTGCCTGCCTGTGGTGATCATGTACATTTGCTCGTTGCCGGGAGAATCTCACCTGCTCATGGACATATAATCGGCCACCTGTCAGACTCGACAAATGGCCGCTGTCACGCAAAATCTCTTCTACCCGATCCGCACCGCCTGCCTGATTCATACCTTGCATTGCGTACACCGTATTCATATATTTTCTGGCATTGCCTGATCTGTTTACCTAAATATCTCATGTCTGAAATTTTAGTTTATATTTTCATCAGTTGAAATTGCTGCTATCCAGTAATATGGCATTTGGTATACTTTGGTTTACTCTTAACTGACATTTTAAATTTGGTGTATTTTGCATTTGTTGCAGCCATATATAAATCCCCCCAACCTAAACCCTACAGAGCTGCTTTGGAATAAGTTGCGTTGAAGAATAAGGTAGCCAACTTGTATCTATGAAAAATTCTTCAGGAATTCAGGAATCCCAGGAAGGTGGACTGAAGCTGAACTAGCAGAATGTGTAACTACGTGTTGAGCAGAATGTGTGGAAATATATGTATATGAATAGACATAATTGTTACCTAACTAAATTTACAAATGAATAACCATTTTAAAAACTGCCTCACCTGCCACTTTAAACACCGCAGTAACTAAACTATTAATTACTTAAAAGAAAACTCGAATCCAGACAGCAGAAATCAATGGCAGACTATTACAGACACAGTATGGCACAGTATGTGGGGGGTTTAACATTTTGAGAAAGGGCCCGTTATTCCGTATACGGTGATCCGTACCAGGTGGCCCAGGGTTTGTGCCGTTTACTCAGTGACGACACCATAAAAAAATTAAAGCTAACTGAAATCAATTACACACAGCAGACACTTATATGGAATATGAAAAGGTCATGCATCTCATTGGTCAGGTGTCGAACAGTACGGTTTCATGCTGTGGGGGGTCGACTGGAGCTGACAGGCTTAACGATCGCTCGTTAAGTTTTTGATTGCAGAGTTTAACACCTTATCAGTAAGATCCTCTGATTAAAAGGAACACAGCAGGTCTGGTTTTGATGAGTGAAATAATTTTGCTAAATATTACCCAAGAAAATGGCTCACTATAAGACATTTAATGACCTCCAATCAAAAAAATATTCCTCATTATGTTGGCAGCAATATCCATCCAGTGCCTATTCACTCTGGTAGATCTTTCTGGAACACTTGGACACCACTTAGAGCAGTGACTGATTATAAAAGCACTAAAGCTAGATGCTGCAAGCTTTCCACAGGTTCATCTCTCAGATCCCCGCTTACCCAGTGCTCAAAAGATCAAGATCTAAATTTAAATCGTAGATTACCAACTGAACCAACTTCCACCGGAGCACTGTGAAGTTCACACAGCATTTTCTAAAGTTCAAACTTCATGCACTGTCAAGCTTTGCCATTAGCAGCCATGTCTGAAGACCATTAATATTTGCATCACCTAAGTTAAAAAAAAAAAAAAAAAAAAAAAAACTGAAAAGGCCCATTATAGGACCGGGAGAAGAAACCCGGTCTCACTAGAAAACTCAACTGTCCCCTAAATCATCAGACACCTGTCAGCTGTGGCGCAGTACATCTTCCGTGAAGCATCGATTTCTCGATAGTATACCAAGCGCCGCTTTTCATTGTTTATGAAATGCATCTGAGGAAGGACTGAAGTTTATGTTGTCAGCTAGCTGAGTGATCTAAAATCACTTCAGATAGATTCTGATGTATTATGAACTACAGCTATTTTTCAGCTCACCATCAGCCTGTATTGCTACAGTACTTAATGGCCTTTTCACATCGAAATCAAATTTAAAAATCCATTTTGTATAACCAGTGGGACCTTTTCATGCCTGTTAACCCCCTGTCATCATACAAAGCTGCACTAAAATATCTGCATAACATTCTATACATTTTATACAGCTTAATGTTGTTCTTTTAACCTCAAGCTGCAGGCGGCCTTGACGTTTGGCTGTTTATTCGCAGGTGCTCCGGCTTTCCTTTAAACAGCTGCTGCAATTAAAATACCATGCTAATTGCTGTTAAAAAAAGCCATGCCACAACACTGTGCCTCTGCTTTAAATTTTAAAGGCTTTATAAGCATTACAGTCACCTTAGTGAACATAATCTCTTTCGAAAGGCAGCAGGCTGACATGAATTAGGGCCTGCCATACCGGAGACAGGTGACAGCCCACTGGTTGTGTATGTGCAGCACGGTTGTGCCCAATAAAACACATGTGCTTCTGTTTACTGAGGATTTTTTGGACGCCGTATCGAGTCTCTTCAGACGTAAAGCCGGGAGAACCTTAGCATCAAATGTGATTCCAGCTGCACACAGCCTGTGGTTCTCTCTGTGAAGTCAGAAGTTTCCTCACAGAAAGTATAACAGTGACTCTTTAGGTGTGTCATGATCCATGGCAGCAGATCCACACAATGCTCAACCTAAGCATGAAAATAAAATTCATAACGCTTTGTCACTTTCAGCAAAAAACCTTTTGCGTGTGAAGTCATTACCTCTGGCTGTAATGTTCACATCATAAATCCACTATACCTTGCCATGTGACCAGGTTTAGTTTTACTCGTGAGCATCCAAAACAAAGATGGAAGACAAAGAACCCATGCAACACTGCAGAAAACCAGACCGCCACAGCTAAACAGATTAGCGTCTATGTGCCAGCAGCATCGAAATGGAAGCAATCAGCAACAGTCACCCTTTTGCCGATTGTAGATTTCAGGCTAAACGGCAGTCATGCTCCTTTGCAAGAAAACGGCAGGGTAGAAAAAAATGCAACACAAACTCTGCAGCATGTCTGCTATCATGCTCAGAGTAGATGGAAATACTGGATTATTTTAATGCTCCACAGTGCAGAGGACCACCAAAGGCCAGGGTAGCAGAAATTAAACAACTTGATGTATCAAATAACAAAAGGGACGAGGGCACTTTAAGTAAAGCAAAAAACTAAAAACTAAAACCCGTGAAACAGACAGAGATAATAAAAAAAAACACATTAGCACACAAAGAGCTCATCTCCCTCTCCAGCGTCCCCTTCTCCTTCCAGTCGACCCACTAAATAACAATAACAACATATTTAAGCTAACAAGGGCCGGCTGGGTTTCATTAACCGGGTTGCCCGTAGGCCCAAGGCTGGTCGTAATTCGCCAACAGACCTCCAGCCCCGTCCCCCGTCCCCCCTCCCAGCAGCTCACAGCTTAAATGAACCTCACGATGGCTGCTTATGGAGCGTTACATTTATGGATCATTACATCACATTGACATGTATTTATTTAACAGATCCATTTGTCCAAAGCGACATGCAAGTAAAAAAGAGAGAACACCACAAACATGCAACCCTCAAGGCACCAACTCAGGCACAAGTGCCAATATGTGCTTCCAGTATGTGACCACTAACGAGTGCAAGTTAGCACAAGAGCAAGAACTTTACAAAGCTATACAGTTTTGGTGTATGGCTTAGTGTGGTCAGAGGTCTGTATCTGCACCTCAAGTCACAGGTTCACATTCTGTGGCCAGATGAGTATTTGTATCATGTTAGCCCCTGAACAAGGCCCTTAACCCAAACTGCACCATGCATGGCTACTGATCCAGCTCTCTGAGCCAAACCTGTGCTCACCTGCACATTGTTCTGGACAGAAGCATCTGGTAAAGAAATGCAACGTATACTAAATATTGTTGACAAATCTTTGATCGACAGCCCTGGAACAAGACTTAGGCCTAAGTTCGATTTTCATAAAGACGAATTCGAAGAATCCTGCGGTACTGCTGTTGAAATATTATAAAAGCTTGCCTTTGTGGTGATTAAACAAATCATAAATCAAGAGGAGTCGCACCACTTCATTTAAAACGGAGTAAAAGCGAAAGCTGCAGCGGAGGGACCTGAAGCCCAGGAGTTAAGTAATTGACTCCCAGCTCAGCGCTTTTCACGCCGTCGATCTGGGGCTCCGTGACACGCCGCATATCAGCATCCCAGGGAAGACAGCCAGCTGGCCCTGTACCTGGGGGTGGGGAGGCCTCCCACCTCAGCAACATCTCCGAAGCTAATCGATAGTGCTGTGACGCACCCGAGATTCGCTGGAGCCTTCAGATTTACGAGCTCCCGATCTATGCTAGGGCCGACTCTCATATTTGTTAGCAGGACTTTGATGGCAGAAAGACTTAATTAAGCTGCTTTCACACCCATTCCATAATGTTGTATCAAACCAATCCATTTTAATGCATCTTAAAGGGCTGAATTAATGACTGAAAGTGATCCCTCAGCAAATAGAAGGAGGGCCATTTCTCCAGACATGCAGCTGTGTTAACTGACCATTTTTACTGAAAATCAGGTTAAACACATCTTGTTACTGTTTGACCTTTTTGTCATTCACTGAAATCTACATACCATTGTTTAACTCATAACCTCTCCACCCCTTAAACACATAGTTCACATAGTAGGAAGGAATTCTGCCTATACTTATAATACTTGGATACTGTTTAGCAGGTAGGCGACTCACCTACGTCTCTAGTTTGCTAGGGTCTTGGAGCCAGCTGAAACTGCTACGGAATAAAAACCTAATATCTCAGGACAGCAAAGTGCTGTGTTTCCATTGTTTCTGCTTTATTAGTTACTGCTGATCTGTCAACCTGGTAGTGCTGGAAACGGCTGGGTCATATGGGAAAAGCCTGCCTTAAGTGAAACTTAATGATGGAGCGAGCCTTAGAAGGAGGCAGAGGGCTGTGGACAGGGCTACAGCTTAGCTGCTCAACACGTAGTTACACATTCTGCTAGTTCAGCTTCAGTCCACCTTCCTGGGATTCCTGAATGAGTAAAGGAAAGAATTTTTCATGGATACATACTACAAAGAACATTCTGCAAGTGCACATTTAAAAGAGGATATTACTCCACCTCCCTTATTTACTTCCTCTCAACTCAGATCTATCTGAAATTATATTCTAGCTGTTCTTCAGAAGTGAAACAAACGTCTTTCCAACAAAAGACCAGCAACACCTAGTTTTCTGGAGCATTTCTGATGTTGATCTTTTATTAACTGCTGTAGGTAATTTATGAGAATTGACAGGTTTCGACATTCAAAGACTACTTATTGGCAGACTTATAGGGAAAGATTATAGCAAAAATACACTGTGATATCTAATTTTTGCTATTATTATTTAACCATTATACTTGTATTCTAATATTATAGTTATCAGTTCTACGTCAACAATCTGAAAATGCAACTTAAAATGTCAATGGCCAAAACTGACAACATTATTATTTTGCTTAATTAAAAGAGTAAATTCAATCAAGGTAGAGGGCAGGGTTTCACACAGGGCAATGTAAAAGTACCCCTTTTGCCCCACCGTAAACCGCGAGCCCCACGCAGAGATGGCCCTGTTGTTTGAATTCTATTCCTGCGAGGCAGTGCAGAGTTTTCCTGGACCGGATCCAAAGCTTCAGTGCTGCATGTTGTGATCCCAGCTTGGCTTGGTTGACGCCCAATTCAGCGTCCTGCCAGCGGCAGCATGTAGAGCACAGCTGCTAACTGGTCAGATGCCAAGAGCCGGGGGCTTGACGAGAGCTGCCCCTGGGAGAGCCGACGACAACTGCGCCTGAGGCGAATTTTAATCGTTTATGGAGGACCGGCGAGTCAGTCTATGGTTCTCCCTCCTGCCACTTCTCAGATTGGCCCAACAGCAGCGAGAAACATGAAAGATCATTGAGTAGCCAGAGTTCAAGCCTGAACAGCGTCATTTTAAAAACGGAAGCAGACAAGGCTTGCTTTACAGGTCTGGTGCTACAAATAAGGCATCAGCAAGACCAGCTCTAAATGAAGAGATGGACGAAGGAAGTGTTTCTCCAGATGTCTGCCCATGCACACTGAAGACAGCAGAACAGTCAGACGGTCGAGTCAGTAAACAATTCAGTACCAGACTTCCCCCCCCCCCCCAAACAATACATGAACAGATGGAAAAATAATGAAGCATAATTGCATGTTGCACAAACGTAACAGGGGAAATACACAGAAAATCAGTAATTTCATAACCCGTGTTTACTGTACTTGGAATTAAACATATTTATTTTTCCAAAGCAAGAGAATGACTTATTTCCATGCTTTGTTTCCTGCTGTGTCAATCATGCAATTCCCCCAGGCTCTGCCATGACCCAGACTGCTTTCCATCGCTTCAAGGACTCAAGAGAAACAGAGGATCAGAAATTCTTTCAAGTAAATACTAAAATATGGAAGAAAGAAAGACAAAAAACACCTTGGTAATCAGACATCCTGGAATACTTTTCCATCCATCTATCTTTCAACCTCTTATGAAGTACAGAGCTTTTGAAAAGTACCTCTTATAAAGTACAGGGAAAGCCAATCTGAGGATGCATAAGGCACCAGACAGAGGACACCCTGCATGGGATGCCAGTTCACTACATGGCACACTCACACTAATGACTATTAGAGACGCCAATTAGCTTAACCACATGTTTTTTGGACAGTGGGAGGAAACTGGAATACCCAGAGGAAACTCATACAACACAGGAAGAGCATGCAAACTCCACACCTACAGAGTGGGGGCGGAATTTGAAGCCACAACAATGAACCTGTGAGGTGACAAAGCTACAAATCTACCCATTCTTCAGAAAATTCTGAAGAAGGACCGGCTAATTAAATCTGATTGAGATATGATTTCCTTTGGAAATATGGGAAATTGCCTGTTAATGAAGAAAAATAATATGATTTTTGAAGCAATTCATATTGCTTTAATAATCATTCTTGTTGTGGCTGTTTTAATTCACAGTCCACCGATGTACTACAAGAAAAGAAAAACAGAAATATACTCTAGAAAAGGCTTGAAACAGAAGTCAGATTCCACCCTGATGTTTGTAGGTAAAATATCAGCCATTACAGGGACAATGACAGTCACTATAAAATACAGAGTCCCTTTAAAATTGTTAAATGTGATTGTGTTTAACAGCCAAATTCACTTCAACAGCCAGGGGACCCATAGCTGACAAACAGAAGTGTGGAGGGTGTCCCAAACCGATAAAATCTGTCTTCTGCCATCATTCAAATGAACAAGAGGTCAGCTCCATTTTATCAATAGGCCATATATATGGCCATTAATGTCAGCATGAGTTAGGGCTCAGGGGTCACGCAGAATTTAATTCAATACAACTATTTTTCAAGTATTACAGAAAAATTTTCCCCATAAATGGATTGCATCCAGGGGGCGGCATGGTGGTGCAGTGGTTAGCACTGTTGCCTCACACCTCTGGGACCCGGGTTCGAGTCTCCGCCTGGGTCACATGTGTGTGGAGTTTGCATGTTCTTGGACTTGCTAAATTGCCCACATGTGTGCGTGAATGGTGTGTGAGTGTGCCCTGCGATGGGCTGGCCCCCCATCCTGGGCTGTTCCCTGCCTCGTGCCCATTGCTTCCGGGATAGGCTCCGGACCCCCCGCGACCCAGTAGGATAAGCGGTTTGGAAAATGGATGGATGGATGGAATGCATCCAGACTTCATATCGCCAATGTGGCAAACATTTGGAAGATTTAAAAACTGTACTTGAAAAACAATCCAGGAGAGACAGGCATGTGGCAGGACAGTTCCTGAGGACCCCCACCCCCCTTTGCTGCACGCCTTTGCTTAGCTCAGCAGTCTGCTCTGAAGTCAGATGCTCTTCTTGTCGATGCTGTGCATAAATGTCCTGCTCCTGCTGTCTTAGCACACCACCTCCATCTGCCAGGAGATCCTATGCCAGCCAGCCTACCCTCTCGCAACAATGGCACGGTGCAGTCGGCTCAGAACAACCCTTCTCTTTTCCCTGGCTCACCAATTTGTCCTTACAGTGTCACCTCGATGATTAGAAATATATCCAAAAGTGACCAGGCAAAGGCAAAACTCGTATATGCGTGTGCACACAAGCACGTACACATGTGTGTGGATAGACGCAAGCACACCCACACCTGAAAACCTAAAACATTAGACACATGGCCGCTATGTATTCGCCTGCCAACCTGTCATAACCGTTTTGACTCTTACCTATACTCAGAAAGTATACTGTATTGTTTCCGTTCTTTTTGTTAATAAAAAAGTAAATAATGAATGAATAACGTGCTTATGAACGACGACAGCTTATATCAACCGTCACCGCGCGAACCGAAACCCTCGCGCGCGCCGGCGCTCACGTGACCAGTGTCGGAATCTCAGCGACGCCATGCCGTGCCGGCGCTTTGACAGACGGCGCAGATGATGGATCGGGGGAGAGGCGGGTGCGATGATCATCTGTTTCCGCACAGCAGCTGGGAACGCGCTGGAGATGTGCCGCGTGCGGGGACGGGACCGGCACTGCTCGACAAACATGCGCTGCTGCTTCCGCGCGCGGAGTGACTGTCATAACAGTGCTTGTAGATCAGAGCCGAAGCCCATACATAGCGTTTGCAGGAAGGCGCCTTTGCCTAATGCCTATCCACTCTGCTGATAAAAAAAATCTACAGTTGCCGCCCTGCGGGTCTTCCTGAGCAAGGCCGGTACGAGAGAATTTCCGTATAAATTCCCTGGTGAACATCTCCGATAAGTCACAGTTACTCTCCTGTCTGCAAGTGCATTCTTACACACTCAGTAATAACCAGACTGGCTGAAATGACAAGCTGGCTGGCGTGAGATTTTCAGCTCGAGACAAGTCTGCACACGCATGTACATGCATTTACATGTATGTAACAGTTTTATTACCTTGTAGTAGGTAATAGTAGGTAATAGTCTGCTGGGTTTTCAAACTGCCCCAGCGCTTTTGATGTAGCTAATTTAGATTGATAATGGAATTATATACATTTGCTGTAAAATTTCTTGCGTGAGAGTCTGAAAGCATATCACACCAGATGTGTGAGAATTGGCAACCCTGCAATATATAATTGTGCACTAAAACCAACAGTGCATAAACATTAATAAAAAAAAAATGTCTTTGCCATGACTACAATGTACTGATATTTCATAGAAATGCATAATATATTTCATGTATAACCACTTATGCAAGTCAGGGTCACATGGGTGCCTGGAGCCCTTGCCAGGCAGGACAGGGCACATGGCTGGGGTACACCCAGGATGAGATGCCACATCATCTTGGAACATATACTGAGGGCCGGAAGTGTCACTAGAGATTTACTAGGGAGGGGGGTCTGATTTTAATTTCATTTTAATAATGAATGAGAATACATTTTTTTTTGGATTTTTGGTGACACGAGTGACAAAACGTTTCCAGGATGGGAGTGGCTGTATGAGAGTATGAGAATCTTTGTCGGGCCCTTCAGCGAGGCCCTTAACCCCCCGAATCCAGGGACCCTGGACAACTGAACAACTCCGTCCTCAAGTTTCACTCTCACCTCTATAACTGTGCGTGTGTCTTAAAAAGGAGAGCAAAATGGGATTAGTGACAGCTACCACATTTCAGTATTCTTGTGCAAAGACAAAATAAAGGTTTATTTCATTTCCCAGTAGTGCTGAACTGAATTTACATAAGACTTTAAAGCATTATCTGTAAATCAGGCAGGTAATGCAGGGCACCTTGCCATCATTTGATATCTTGAAAAAAATTGCTTGTCAGCCATTTCCTTCTCGTGTGTAGCGGAGCTGGTTTTCCCCCACCTTGGATGTGCATTTTCCTTCCTCATCATGACCTTCCACCAATGACCCAAAACTGAATCCAGAAGGTCGTCTCCAGACCCACAAGTCAGGACATTAATCATGCTGGACCCTGTCAGTCTGCATCCTCCTATACAGACTGTAATCTTAACCTCTGGAGACACCTCTTGTCAGTATAAGTCTGCCTTCTCTTGATAGGTCTGCTCACTCTACTGCTACTGTAAAGACCCATCATTTAATCGAGCTCTTCAGTTGTTTCCTTCATGTCAGAAATGCTAAAAATGTTCAAGATCAAACAAAAAATCATAGGGGAGTAAGAGGGAACCAGTCTTATTCGGCTTGTCAGTATAAATACTTTCAGCAGCCAAATTTGACCGTATGACTGCCCGCTAATTTGTTTACTTAAGCTTTGAAAAACAAACATGGCGGCAAAAGCTGAGAGACGACCATAAAAGCAGAAAGCGGCCCATTCCCAATGTGCACGGGCCGCAAAGACGACGTCCTTTTAAGGACATAACACGCGCATTAGCGCTTGCAATCGACCTTAACTACATGATCCCTTTTGAATCCGGCAGCCGTTTGTTGTTCAAATGGTGACGCGGGGACAGGAAAACAAAGGGTGCAGGATGGCAGCACTCAGAGACAGCTTTCTGGCACTCGATCCGGCCCCTTTGTGTCTAATAAAAAGGTCGATTACAAACAGGAAGAGACATAGCGGTCTTTTCGAATCAGAGCCCTGAATTCTTTCAAAACATGTATGTGAAAGTGGCAATTGTGTTATGCTGACTGAGGAAATTCTTGTGTTGTTGGTTTTGGCAAAGGTTCCAGTTTGGGGCTGAAAAATCCTCTTGGAGAGGGTGAGTTTTTGCTACCACACTAAAGCAAGCGAACCGGCGAAGACCCTGTTCCTGTTCTGTTCGGTGTAGAAATCACAAGGACCTTCTTTATATCCTGAGGTGGCAGTGAGCAATTGAGCAGGAGGAGAAGCAGCACACGTTCAGTTTAAGCTAATGGTCATGGAGATCTTGCGCAGCCTGGATGATATGCTCAAAAACAGTATGACAGACGTCGGAAGGAGAATTATGCAGTCCACCTAATACAATATTTTTAAGCAAACAAAGAGGTTGGACGATCTCAATCACAATATCACCCAGCTTTCAAACTGGGATCACATTTTAACAGCATGGGGTTCTAGTCCCGGTCCTCAGTTCTCCTGCAGACATCTCATTGTCCAGTGTCTGCTTTTTTCTGTTCACTTTGAGACAGTTTCACACACATCCAAAAGAATCACATTACTGGCACCTCGAAAGATGGACTGTTTTAATTTCCAAAAAAATCTCAGTTATTTCATCTGGAAGTACTTCCTCTCATTTGTTTCATCGTGAAAACATTTCCCAGCTTTTATGGCATGTGCATGATTTATGTGAGTGAAGAGGGAACTGTGTTCTGTCAATCAGCATGTGGAACAATGAAACAACATGTTAATACCGTCATATTTATTTCCGGGGGGGGGGCTCTTCCTTTTTAATACAATATCCTATGGATTACTGTGCAGTGAGTTCAGTAGGGATCGTGCTAAAATACCTTAGCTATAGCGTTAAACCAGCTACTACCAGCCACGATTAACACACCAGACTAAACATCAATATGCTTGTTTAAGGCAGTTTTACTTAAGACAACAAAGTTAGCTTCATTTGCTGACGACTCCGGTCATGGTTATGGGGGGCAATGAAGAATGACTGAACTGTGCAAATGCGACTCGGCAGGAAAGACAATACGTGCCCCGCGAGCTCTAATCCTCTGCAATATCCTGTGTACATGTCAGTGCCAGTGATCAGCCTCTCATTAGCAGGCTTTTATCCTTCAAAATGCCATCATTTATTGGAATATGGTTCAACAATTCAATTTATTGCAGATTTCTTAGAGGACTTCAGAAAATGTCATTCCTAAACAGTAGCAATCACAGAGCAGACAAAATGCCACAAAGATAAGGGATGACTGTGACTACGGTACTCACAGAAAGTGTTTAGGCACGCTTATCCTATGTGCTGAACTGTGCCCTCTTTAAGAGGATTGAA
The DNA here is from genome assembly GCF_023856365.1 of Brienomyrus brachyistius. Taxonomy (NCBI): domain Eukaryota; kingdom Metazoa; phylum Chordata; class Actinopteri; order Osteoglossiformes; family Mormyridae; genus Brienomyrus; species Brienomyrus brachyistius. The sequence continues at coordinate 16,955,356 of NC_064551.1, read as the reverse complement.
TGTGGCGTCCTCATAGCTGCCAAGATAAAAGGCTAAAAGTGCTCCCTGCCATTACACTAACGGCACTGTGCCGTCGCTGACGAGGACCCCGCTTTCTCATCAGGCAAATGAAAAGGCAGCCACTAATGGGGCATCAGCAAGGATGTGAGGAATACGGAGGAATCTTAAAAATTCTGAAACGAAATAGACAAACACCACAGTACATTACAAATACGAGGCTTTAACCAAACAACGGTTATAAATAACAGTCCAGCGTACAGTAAGTGACAGCAGAAAATGGATTATCCTTAAAGTTCTTCTTACAACCTAAATCCATGTACAGTGTATGCAAACAAAAACCGCATCTTCCAAACCATATTCAAATGATACCACATAAAGTTTCATATTCAATATTGTAGCACCGGCAGGGCGCATGTCCTAGCATGCTCCGCGTGCAATAGTGAATAGCCCTTGTTGTATTATTGTTCTTGTTGTTAATGTTAACGGTTGCATTTCCCTATTGTCACGTGTGTATTTGCCCGTGTCTTGTGTGCACCCAGTCCAATCCTCGCGTGTATTTAACTTGTGTGAATCTCCCACCGTGTGTGCATCTTGCAGTTCGGCGTCTGACAACCTTGCCCTGCCGTAGTCCTTTTCAGGACTGCGAATAAAGAGCCTTTTTGCCCTGGCAAGCAAGTCTCCAGGTCTCTCACTGCTCCTGCGATGCCTCAGTCCACCCAGTGCCACAATATGTTCATTTTCAATTAATGTCACATGTAATTAATTTCCAGACAGGCATTTTTTTTTGATTTTGTCATGATCATAAAAATACATACAACACATATGAATATATAAGTAAGTGGCATTTCACAACTTGCATTTCTCAAAAATAAGACACTGCAACAGAATGTTTTGCTCAGAGAAGTGGCCAATATGTACACCTATGGTGCAGAGTGAGGTGGGGACTGCAGTGTAACTGTGACGTGGTTTCTCTCTGAAGATTCACGGGGTCGTGTTTGTCCTTACTCATCGAGCGTAATGTAAGTATGTCCGAAAACCACAAGGCTGGAAAATGCACCAAAGAATAAGCATCATTCAAATATCTCCAGTCTGGCATGTGGCTGGCATGTCAGCCACCTTCGGCACTAACAGGGATGGATTAATGCATAGGCTACCCTAGGCTATAGCCTAGGGCCCCCACAAAATCAGGGGCCCCTGCCCCGGGAAAAATGGAATGCTTAAACTTATGAAACTTTTTAAATCTGGCCGATCTAACTGCCAGGACACCAAGCCCCCACAGTGGCAAGCTTTACCATAATAAAAAACTTCGAGGATTATTGACGTCACATTTTTCATTCTCTCTTGTGTCTCTTTTGACTCAAAAAATATCTCAAGTAGCCCTCTTGAGGCTTGAGGGCCCTAATCCACCCCTGGTTGTTAAACACCCCTTTTATTCAGAATTGGGTATTGAAAGCAGAAGAAGGGAACCCTTGAGGTTTAGCTGTAAGCTGAAAACAGGCACGCTGGACCAAAACAAATACAGCCCAGTTCTGAAGCCTAACTGCCCCATGCAATATAATGAAGCAGCCTGTTAAGCAGAAGGTAGGCAGCTGGCAGACGTACAGGCAGGCCTACCAAGATCTTCAAATCAGATTTCTTACATCAAATCCCATTTCTGTTTTTCCATCAATGGCTGTAATAATTTCTACGAGGAGGGGAATTTGCTGACAGTTAATTATAATGGAGAAGTCTGGGGCGAGTTTAATGTGAGTGATGGACTCCTTCAAGCTGTTTACAGACATTCAGGTTTGACTGTTAGCTGAGTTGTGACATAGATTCGTCACAAAATAGACCCCAGGGGTGTGATATACCTCACAAACCTCTGTAAGCCGAATGCCTGTTTGACAGATTGCTTTGCGGTCTTTGCCACAAAAACGAGATTTGCAAGGAAATGACCTCGGCGTCTATCACACCCACACTCGCAATAGTTCATATGCAAAAGTCGAACCCGGGTCCGCAGCCAGCGAAGGAGCAGCAGCACAGTCATACCTTTGGCGTCCGGCTCCACTTCCCTGTTCTTGCATCCTTGATATATGCAATATCCAAAAGTTCAGTCTCCTGTAACAAACAGCAAAATAACAGAAGAATGAGACACCATCTTAAAAAGACCCACGGAAGGCAGTGACTCATTTCATGCACATACAGTACAGCAGACCCAGACCTTCCGGTGATTCATGACCAGCTTCTATATGTGCTGTTAGCTCTTCCTTGTACTGGGCCAATAAAACGTCATGAATCTTCAATCTCGAAATAAACGTCTAACGGAAAAATATTATATATGAAGGTAATCTCCTTCTCCAATATTATCCACAAACAATTATAACAATAATGAAGTATTCAGTACCTCTAAACCTCCACAAAAATTGCATAGAATATTATGGCACACTGATACTTTCAGTCCAGCCAGTGAAAGGATCCACTCTCTGGGACGGGCTGTTTATGGTACTACGATCCCCCCTCCCGTACTTCCCACCAGCAGCATGCTGGTCTATTGCACAGCCAGTTTGGACCCCACACTGACCAAGACCCAATGCATTTTACAGTCCTGGTTGTGCTGGATGGGCCATAAAGTTAGGTTCTACCTCTGCTTCATAACAGAGACCACACCCCTTTATAAAACTCCCAGAATCCTCTACTGCAGATGACAAGACTGAGGATTCCTTTGACCCAATTCACACAAACCACAAGACACAATCTCCTGTTCTTCATCTGTTCAGATGTTCAAACTCTTGGTTCCTTGAACCATTTCCCCAGAACACAGATATTAGTTGTCCCATCTTTATACTCAGTGTGACCATTTATGGATATTTTAGGCTGGACCATGTCCTTGGTCACTTTCAGAAACCCCAGATTCCCTCGTAATCACTGCACATTTGAGGCGGATGCCCGGGCATATTGGAAGGCAGTGATTACTCTGAAGTTATCATTCCACAACGATGACCATCGATAGTGTATTTATAATCAATTTGGCGAAATCTGACATTGCTCTGCACATCTGTGTCGTCATACTGGTTGGCTTTTCTGTTAACATGTTACCCATAGTGGTCTGACTGTCAAAGATGCTATTTACATTCAGCAGGAACAAATCGAGCAGGCATGACACAACAAAGCTATTTCTCGTTGGATATTTCCACAGCCATACCTTCATCATTAACTTCTATAATATACTCTTTTCATGACGTAATTCAACCAACATATATAGACTTCTCCAACAAAAATGCTTATATCTTGCAAACGAATATCGCAGAAAGAAAATTTCTATGCGGATTTATTCCTGAAACTACAGAATCCAACGATACGCAATTTAAATCCTAAATGTCCCCTGGTAATCACTCTAGTCCAACAGATGGGACGTCAGCGTTATGCAGGTTAAAATTTTTGCTGTCTTGGTATGTTTTTAAGGGTTTCCGAGCCAACAAAACATTAAACAAGTTAAATTCATGTAATAAAAGTTTCCACAATTTTTTGTGGTTGATTGGTTTAGTGTTATTGAATAAAATTTTGAAGCTTGTGAATCAGCCGTTAATGAGGCTAACTTTTCGGTTTGCTGTGCCCACCACCGTCAATAACCAATAATAATATAACAAATAATGACGCAAGTGATGTTTTCATGATGAGCCCCAGTTAAGCAAAGCATTACACTACAGGATAGTAGCAACAGTAATCAGATATCAGGTAAGTATTGAAATATCACCATGAAAAACAAGCAGACAATCTATCAAACAAAAACAAGCAAAAAATAACCTATCGTAACAACACAAATCAAAACAAAAGATCATTCAAAGAGGCCCCCCCCACAACACAACTACCCTGCTATCAAACCCAGCAGATCACCATACCCAAGCATCTAGGCAAATCCCAGAAAATCCCTTATTTACACAATCATCTCCTTTGCTCTGCCGTATCCCGATATGATCTGAACCTGATTTGCCCATAGGATGCTTCTACTGATGAGGGAGATGAACAGAAGCGCAGCTGAGGAAAATCTAGAAGAGAAATGGGAAATGATATCGTAAAAATTTTTTCTTCCCACAATAATATCGTAGCGCTGATGAGATGGCTCCACACTGCAGCGCCTGTTAGCATATCCAGGCATTCTCATGACCTTTGTAGATAGCCTCTATGTGTGTATGTGTTATTGTAAGTACTTGTTTCCGTTTATAATGTGTGCCCTTGCCTGTGTCATGTGTGAATCCTGTCCAGTCCTCACATGTTTCTAGTAACTGTATAACTACCCACCATGTGTGTGCCTTACTATCCGGCATCAGACCTCCCTCCATTTCCTCATGTCTGTCAGTGTAGTGATTGATGTCCATGCTGGCCCTTTTAAGGGCGACAGTACAATAGAAGAACCCTCTTGTTTGGAACCGCCTCGCCTAGTCCCATCACTGTTACCTCGATGTCCGGGTCTGCCAAGCACCTCACTGGTGTCAGAAGTAGGATGCCAAAAGCTGGCACTGCTAAAGTGGGCTCTCCATAACATCATTCTGCAAGTCCACTCCAGCCTGGCAGACCTGCTGGCAGCTGTGGAACGGCCAAGAGAAGTTTTGCAGTGAAGATAGCTTGCTTGTGACTACAGGCTTCACGACAGGAAGCTCATCTGCTGATGCTGCAGAAAGGTGAGCCACTGGGTGCTGGGTGAGGAGGTGTGCCCCAGGTGGGAGGCTCGGCTGGCTCAGGAGTGTCCTGAGTTGGACAAGCAGTGTGAGTGGGACCAGCAGGACCAGGAGTTGGAGCAACCAGCTGGGAGCAAAAGCAAGACAGCCAAAGGAAGCAGGCCGAATCAGTAAAAGTGTCACTATGGTGCTCAACTGAAATGCAGCCTGCCTCAGTCTGGAGGCTCAGCTGGCCAGGGAGGACTGCGAGATGGAGGAGAAGCACTACCAGTATCAGCGGGACCTAGAACGGCTGCGCAAGGCCACCCAATTAGGGGAGCAAGGGGAAGCAGGTTCCCACCAAGCCACATAAGGCGAAAGGTCAGTGCTCCTGGGGACCTGCAATGCCAAGGCCTGTCAGCAGCTCAACGTACATCAGCTTCCCAGTCTCCTCAACCTCAACAGAGCTTGCAGGCAAACGGCTCTCCTAATGGGAGATGGCACACTGGAGGCTGCCACCAGACCTTTGGGACTTGATCCACAGTTGAGCTGAGGACTGGGTGGTGGTGGTTGCCAGGATGGTCGACCTTTGGGGGGAGCAGTTTACCCACCGTGTGTGCTTTACTATCCGGTACCATACCTCCCTGCGTTTCCCGGTAATGCATGTCAGTGTAGTGATTGGTGTTTGTCCTTTCAAGGGGTACAGTAAAACAGCTGCCTTGCTTGGAACCGTCTCACCTCATTTAGTTTCTGCCGTTGCGATGCCTGGGTCTGCCAAGCACCACAATATACTGATGTGTCCTGGTTAACTTTTTCCATATAGCATTTAGCTTGTCACTTTATGTATCCACCGTGTGAAGCAACCAAGCACATTCCCTAGAACTCTGTCCTTTGCTCAAGCCCCAAATCTGCATATCTTTGGTGGGGTCGTAGACTAAAATCTTCTTCGAATCAATCAATACTCTGTAGCTACTCAAGTCATTTGTGTAAAATTTATTAGCATTTAGAGTGACGCATGGTTTGCTGAGGATGGGAAAAGCAGAAGACAGAAAGCAGCTAGGCTCCTTAGAGGTGACAAATTTATAAACGTACAACAACAACAGCACTGTGCACCTTTAAAATGCCAAATAAGGGTTTGTCGCTAAGAGAGATTCACTGAAAGCACAAAATAATTATAACAGTACAGAAACACTTCAGGGATGTTACTTTACAGAGAAAGGCTGGTTTCCCACAATCCTGCCCTCCCACATGAACCCAGAAGGCCCCGTTTATCCTACAGGTTTAATTATCCTTAACAGGGGCAGCTGAAAATTGACTGAGACTTCAGGACACACTTCAGAAATCAAAACAGCCAGCGAACTTCACAGAATTGAAGGTCAGAAGGCGTAAAGTAGCCCAATGTAAAGGCAAAGAAAGCGCTGTCACTGGGACCACTGGGTATCTGCTGGAACTGGCTCTCAGGTAACCCTCATGATGAGAACGTTACGCCGGTATGCTTCCGGGTCCTTCTTTACTACCGTTTGCCTGGTTACAGGGCACAGCAGATTTGCATATGCCTGAAACGAAAAAGCTGTTGCATAAGGCAAAAGAATATTCAAATCATCAAACGATAACAAGAACTAACCTGTACAGTTAGTAAAATACTTGACCATTATATTTACATCAACATGACACAAGAACTGCCTTTCTCATAGTAACAGCAGGATGCAGTCTTTGTTCATTACAGTGAAGCATCATTTTGTCGGGGTTTATACAGTGAAAGCCAATGCAGTATTTCATTATAAATTATTAGATTATTAGCTTCCATATTTTGGATTTCACTTCATAGCCTTCGCTGTTTCTGCTCTGTACGTCCTACACCAGAGTTGCCCAATTTCAGTCCTGGAGGCCCAGAATCTAACACATCTTAATCGGCTAATTACCAGGTTTAATGGGTGTATTTGAACAGGGATATCACATGTCTCTAGTCACTATAACTACCCACCATGTGTGAGCCTTACTGTCCGGCTCAAAAAAAAAATAGGCTCAGATCATGTCAGGATACGGTAGAGCAAAGAAACAGGGTATTTGAACATTCCTACTTATAAACACATAGGTTATGTAAATTAAATTAATTTAAAGAATTATTTTATTACCACATACAGTAATTAAGCCCAACCCACTTGGGTCAGTCACTTATTTAATTGTTCCTCTAGTTTATAATAAGGGCTTAATATGACAATAAAGTCCACTAGAGGAAGATGTTAATGATGATGATGATAATAATAATAACATAAACAATAAAAACTGATGGACCACTATTTTGTCCTTGTACTCCTGCCTACAGACAGTGTAAAATCTGCCTGACTCGACTTTCAATTTAAGACGCAGAAAAGGCCTCAGTAGCACATAACTCAAAGCAGGAATCAGTCCAGAACACCAGAGCACCAGTGTGACCAGTGACGAATGCCCAGCATGTTGCAGGGAACGGCATTATTGAGCATTCAGGAGTGTCTTCGGCTGTTCTCCCCTCTATCGCTGCTTCTCATGCATAGTCAGACCACCCAGAGAGTCCCATTCCAGTAGATTCAGAAATTTACCAGCCTCGTGGTCCAGTGCTGGATTAGATCCTTCTGTTCAGCCACATTTATTAATAACCGGCTGGTCAAAGAAACTAAGAATCTGCTTAACATACATTAGCATGTAGAAAGCGGTATTGCAAAATTTTTGCGTTTCCTGGAAGAGGGCTGCTCTCACACCATTAGGCAGAGTACTGAACTGAAATGAGAAGCCATGCACACAGCAACAGGGCATGATGAAACGATTTAATTCACTGCTGTGGGGAGAAAACAGTAAGTCCAACAACCCTGACTGGCTGGCTATCTGCTTAATATTATCGTTGTCCTTCAAAGCAACAATGTACTAGATAAGGAACATGAAGATGATCTCACATCTTAAACTTCAAGTTTACACAGATATTAAGCTACTTATCTTCCGCTGAAGATAAAGTATTTCTTTGTAAATTAATAATGTTTTTATGGGTTATATACTTTATTGTTTTTTTATGCAGAATCTTCTATATTTCACATTATAGCGTAGATTTACATAAATTTGTCTGCCTGATGCTTTTGTCCACAGTGATATACAAATGAAGCTGATAAACTAATAAATCATATTTCAAGTGAGAAAACACCAAAGAGTGGGGACATTTCGGACCAGCTCCGGTGGGTTCCCTGCCAGCGATTGGTCCTCATAGCACAGAGCCCATGGTTCACATTACACTGGCCTGGTCAGTGTTACCCTCTCCAAGAAGACAACGACTCCACCCACAGTCCACTGGTCCACCGATGAACCTCAGTCTGATCTCTTCAAGAAAATACCTGGTTCCGTCGCCTTCAGGCACGTTTTGCAAACATCACCATCACATTCAGACAGTAATTAGTAATCACAGATCCGTAATTTAGTTTTAGTTTGTATATTTTTAGTTTCCTGTGCAGCCATGGCGGTCTAACCTGTCGGAGAGTGGAAGCTCATGTGGACTCTGGATTTTATTTTGCGAATGTAACAGCTTTACTTCATATTTCCTGCATTTTTTTCACAGCCTAACTAGCCTGTTCACTTTCAGTCCTGCCCTGCCGAACTCCCAGCCGCATCTCGACCTCTTTCTAGAAGCTTCTCCCTGATCTGTATTTAGTGACTTGCTCATTGTTACTTTGACTTTAATTCTCAGCTATCCCCCCCCCCCCCCCCCCCCACCACTACATACGTCAATTCAAGCATTTAAATACATAACTTTTGTATTTTAATTGCCTTATTAACTGGACTTCTGTATAAAAATGTGCATATTTTAACTATGTTACAAGGGTCATAATTAATGTCCTTTTAAAACATCATACATATTCTCTAGTCAATTCTGAATATGGCATGTAACTCATTGATTAGGTGTCGGTTGTATCTGCTTCTGTTGTCGAATGCAAAGACCTGTAAGTCACACCGAGCTATTTTTGCCAGAAAAATTAAAGGTCAAATGAACTTTACTAAACTGGCTCTGGGCATCCCAGACTTGAACCTTCAGGGATAAGGAGCCGCGGAAAATAGACAGATAGATGGATGGATGAATGGATGAACTAAATCATGGTCAGGAAAACATCCGTTAATTTTAAACACCACCTTCAATTAAAAAAGTCAAAGTATTGCGATTCCTGTATCGGTACACAGTTAATTTGCATATCCCGGCATGTCTCGCCCTGAATTCTAAATATCCTCATGTCCTTTAGTGTTTGCAGAGTATATTGTGCCGGATTATGTTCCCCTGACTTACCTGCATGTGTACTACGTCCTTCCTTGATCCTCACAAGTCTTCAGTCCTGTTATGAATACCACTAACACCAGCAGCTCAAAGTCGATCGAGATAAAATCTCCAACAATCGGTTAGGCCGTTAAAACTGATGCTCCTCTAGTCTTCACTAGGTTTACTGAGTTTGATAGTAAGAACTAACTGTAATGGGGGGGGGGGGATATAATTGTCAATCTGGGTTGGGGACCCAATATTATACATGTTCATGTGGCCCAAAATCACTAGAGGCATCTCTGACAGTAGCTTGTAAGTATGATGTTATACTTTAAGCCAGTCGGTGTAGTCCACAATTAATTAAACTGACTAATATATTCAAATTTTTCTGATTGGCTCATCACATTAAAAAGAGCATTAACATATTCAAAGAAAGGTAAAACAATAGCACCTGGCTTAACCAGGAACCATCAATCTGTTCCATTTGTTAATTTTGAAACTTCAAAAACGTATATGACCTTTTTGGCCATATCTCACATGACAAACATGCATAGTGAATAAGAATGGAAGTTCACAGATGTACAGCTATTTTATACATTTCTAATATGATCTGATAATATGCTCTGATAAGGACTTCCATAGCAGTAACAGTATCTACAGTGTAGTTCTCTCATTAGAATAGGAATACTTGATGGTGCATCCATCCATCCCTCCATCAATCACTGACAGCCAATCACAGGGAGCAAAGAGGCCCCGCCCTCCATCTATCGACATCCATGTCTTTGGACAGTGGAAATACACCCCTGCTAATCCCACACTGGGGCCCTTTAGCATCATAATTGGGTGATAAATCTATACACTGAGTGCTGAAGGGTGCCTCACAAAAAGGGGAAGTAAATAACATTTACGGATTACTGTGAATCACGGTAGCTTAAAAATAAAAAGTCAAGCTGAAATTAAGATAAACAGACGGTACAGGGCAACAGCATATGCTGCGATGAATTAACCTTTTTGTTTTCCAGAAAAAAATGAAGACCGTTGCATAAGGGCACCCTGGACAAAAGCACCATTTATTTCACAGGGTTTCTTAATGGGCACTTCGATATAACAGCCACAATGACAGTTTGTTATGTCTCTCCCTCTGTACCATTCAGGCACTGCCAGACATCGACGAATATGAGTCATCAAATTTGATAGTCACACACAGCTTGGTCCCGCCCACTACTTGTGCCATTGGCTCATCATCTAAAAAAAAAAAAAAAAAACAGAAACGGACAGGGCGAAGCACAAATCAGATGGTTATTCTGTCACTAGGGCTATTCCTTACATAGTTCCAGACCGAGCAACCATCAGATGACAAACATCAGGCCTCAGGGTTACGACGTGGAGGCGAACACTGACAGGAGAGGAATTCTGATCTATAAAACGCTGCCCAGTAGATTTTATTCATCATTAATACTACCGCAGGTCATATGATAGACACCATTCAGCAAAGTTCCTACATTGCTGCTTAATAAGAAGAAAAACAATGCGTAATTTCTGAAAATATCGCCTTCGACACTGCGTTCCCCAACACGTTAAGTTAATTGAGTAACTGAACATTGCCAAAACTGCATTAGAAGTGACAACGTGCAGTGTATAAAGCACTGGGATAAACAGCCGACATTTCCCTCAGTGTTAAATCAACATGAGCTTTAGGACGTACAGTCTTACACACAGACAACGCGGGGACTTGGCGGCTGCTGTGCTTGGCTCCAGAAGAGGCCGTACTTCCGGCCTCGCCCTTTTTTAGAAAGATTTATTTGTCAACTGACATGGTCAGTAAAATGTTAATGGTTTAACTGGGCAGAAATGATGAATGTCAGCTGAGCAGCTACATGTAAAATCTATAGATGAGGTGCTGTGCCGTAAACAGTGTTACTGCTGATGGCACAACAGGCTGGATTTGGTGAAGATACCCAGCACACGCTGGTTAATGTCACAGAAGACGCAGAAGGAAAGTCATCTTGACCATATTCTACAACAGGGCATCAGGAGAAACTTAGTTAAGAGTTTGCCTGCAGAAAGCAGCCCATGAACTGCCCAGAGTGCCACAGGTCGCAAGGGGGCCGGGACCTGACCAACGACACGACCCCCCAAGTCCACTGTCAGACAGGAGTCTTCCTGGCTCCTACACAGAAGAAGCATTTACTCAGTCGTCCAGCATCATTGTGTTATTGAATTATTTCTCTGTGTAACCAGATTGAACAAAAAACAAAATGCATTTATAGAGACAGAAGCCAACTGAAGTTATTTAAGCTCAGCATATCGCAGAGGTAAAAGCAACTCTCGCTCCACGTATTTGAAAATGTGATCTCCTTTACCACAAGTCCCATTCTTTAATGACTATGCCACCTGCTGTCCACTAATAGATTACATCCTGGCATAGGGACAACATGATTATTAATAATCTAATGCTGCATTGTGGACTGGGACACTGGCCAGTGGACACAGAGCAGCCCCCAACCCCAAACTGCTTCTTCTCGCTTTCAGCCGATGACTGGCCACTCCTGAATGTTTTATTTTCGATTTGAAGCTGAGGTATAGATTTCATCAAGGTACTGCTGGGTTTTCTCTTTCACTGCTAAATTGTCTTACTGGCTCACAATGATAAACTGATCCTTAATGGGTAATTCAATGCAAAAAAAAAATATATGAAGTCCATTTTGTTGAGTGCTAGTCTTGCACAGACTGTCCATTGCCCGGATATCCTTCAAATAGTTCTTTAACTGGAGACATTCTTATTCCAGTGTATAACTGCTAAATAACTGATTTGTATCCTATATGCAGTATTACAACACCGAGTCAACGTTTTTTCAATCAAATAATGTTCTTTTGTAATTAGGTGACGAAAATAGGTGGTAATAATAACCGATACTATAACCTATGTATTAATGTGTTGTTTTAATAAGAAAGACTTTCTGTGACCCTGCAACTTAAGTTTTCTAAACTGTTTACTGAAATAATTTGCTTAAAATGGTAGAAAGGATCAGATTGTACAGCTCGGTAATTTAAAAAGACATTTTGGCAATCGGATGCTTCACTTTTTATTGAGACGATACGCTTAATAATTCTCATAGGCATAATTAAACCATCATTTAAATGAGGAAAAGTCATTTTAATTATATTCTTCCAATACGGGTTGTATCAGCTGGTGTAAAATTTGCGGGTTGTATCAGCTGAGTAGTGCTGCCTGGGAAGCGTGTAACTTCACTTTATTTCACAAAAAAATACATAAAGTGTCATTATGAACAGATGAGGTTATAAATGTGTAGGTTATAAAAACGGAACAGCGGTGATTTGACGTTACTCATGCCAAACCGGGCGTCTGATCCCGCAGAACGATCCCTACAAAGCGCCGTCACCCGAACACGCCCCGCTGACGGCGGCTCTCCAAGGTAAAGAGCGCTGGGTGCCGCAGTACGAGTCGCCTTTGAAGCGTCTTTAAAGCGCCGACGCACCGCGGCGATCAGCGGGACTAAATCAGCGGAAATAAAGACGGTGGCAGTCCTCCTGTTCACAAAGAACGCCCGAGTCCTAATAATGTCTGTGGGGAAAAAAACCAAATACGCATTACTGTTATCTTTTAAACTACACGGTTTTATATATAACCTTTTTGCTCGACTTTCAAACATTGCATAAATATGTATGACATTCCCCACTGACTAAGCATTACTGCACGATTCCATTAAAATGAATATCTTATTTCAGCCAAAAAAATCAGCTTATTACTGCCAAAACATTTTCTGTACAATTCCGAAGTAAATAATATTAATAATAATGATTAACTTTTCATAAATAGTAAAATGGAGTGGGGTCAATAGTAAAATGATTAAATGACAATTAAAAAGCATTTCCCCCATCACCCAGGGAAGCCTTTGACTCGCATGATAATTATGTCAACAACCACAGCGGATAGGTACACTTCATAAAACTCTGACACCTTTAATCCCAGTGCATTGATGTCTGCCTTTTTAATCCATGCTGTGATGTATGTGGTCGGTCGTATCCCATGATGCAAAGCACACATAATGAGTTTGGTGCAGAAGTATCCCAAGATGCAAAGCACCCGTAGCCAGTTTGGTTAAAAAGAAAAAAAAAACAAGGGTAAATGAAAGATCTTTGTAGATGGAAATGCATGTTCTACATCTCTGTCGACCTTCAGGGGTACCCACAAGCTGCCTTGTTTTCCACTGTTTGCATTTCGATAAGCCTAGACTACACTAGAATCCAGGCCTGAACTCCCAAGTACGCGTATCTGAAAGCGCTAGAGGTTTCTGCTTCTGTGGCAGAAACAGCACATTTCCTGGAAAAGGGTCTCATTCAAAATGCGAAATTAAAGCCGCCCGTCTGTAAGAAAAATGACCTTGTCCAGTGCAGTAATTTACAGTTGGAGTGATATTGGTTGTTCCTGTTCCCGTAACGTACTACTTCTGAATTATGTGTCAGCTGATTTGACACTTTGTCAACCTAAACTTATATACAACTTCTTTGTTAATTGGCCTGAAAGCATAACACGATTACATATGACAGAAAATGTGCCATAACCATTTCACAAGGAGGAAAAAAGACACGACACAAAAAACAAAACACTGACGACACTTATTCACATTAAGTACAAGATGTCCTCTGCAACGTAGCCCTCGCTGAAACAAATCAGCCTCGGCCTCATTATCGGTGATGTGCTGTTTTTATTAAACCGCTCGCTTCAGGACTGGCATGACAATCAAAGGCACCCCCCTCCTCTGGATCTATTGTGCGTCTCCTTCGCACGTTAGCAGTGACAGATCGCCCGTTCTGCGCCGTTCGTTCGGGGCTGTCATCGACGATCCAGGCAGACGGTAAAACTCCGCAGCAGCTGCTCCCGGACTTGTGGGATTAACAGATAATCGCTATCAGCCCCGTCCACACGCCGCAAGGCCCGGAACCCGCGAGATAAGCCTTTAAACGAGTCTCCACTTCGCGAGCTTTTTAACGTGATTTTTCCCCCTTCATTTTTTACTTCAGGCACTGTTACTCAAAGCTAGTTTCAAATGAAGGGAAAATAAAATATCTGCTTCGCAATAATCGAAGGGAGGCTACGCGTATGCAGCCAGCTTTGTTTAGGAGAGTCTGAAAACAATAGTAAACCAATTTCACAGCCTACTGCCTACATGCACAGTTTGTGTCCCTCACTCAGAAATCCATCGTGTATGATTTTCCTGTTCGTGGGTCTAAATAGAGATTTGAGTCTAGGTCCAGCTTGCAAGGCTGTAGCTTCACATTTCATGAAATTTAAACTGACTTTACTAAAAAGCACGGCGCTGAACTTAATCCGTAAAAAGGCAGATGACTTTCCAAAGCAGATGTAACAGTTATTTCAAAGCTTATTTTAGACTGAGATGGTAATTACTGCTCAATGGCGCTGAAGAGTCTGATAGAGTATCATCAAAATGGGCGCAATTCCGAAAGGGATTCAAGAACCTCACTTTCACATTTTCTTTCTTTGATATCCTACTTGATGGATCTTGTTCCTGAAAATGAATATTTGGTGTTAGTGACTGTTTGTGTCCTAGAAGGGGGGCCCAAATCTCAGGGGGGGGGGCTCACAAATGTGAGGTTTGAATGTTGATAAACACAGTTTATGAATGCAGGAATGATGAATATTTTCCAAATCTCTGCCTATTCACAGCACAGTGGCACCCTCGAGACGCGAAACCTGCCCCAAGGGAAGGGCTAAGCAGCACAATAACTCAAGCTGTGACACTGATCATGCTACCTGCTTTTTCATTCCAAAGGCACGTAAAAGGTCTTCCAAAGCTGTCCAAACCATCTTTCAATAAAACAAGATGAATGAATACACGTTGGAGTGTAAACCTTTTTACAGCGTATAGAAATCAAATTTTCCCCTTGTATAGGCTCCTATGTGGGGGGGGGTATGATGCCTGGCAACCCTCAAAAGGCTCACCCTAGGTTCCACGAAGACCCTCAAAATGCTCGCCCTCGAGCCTGCAGACACCCTTGAAAGGTATGCCCTTAGGCCCAGGGTGACCCTCAGAAGGCTTGCCCTCTGGCTCATGGAGACCCTAAACGGGCTCACCCATAAAGACCCTGCAAAGGCTTCCCCTCAGGCCTGGGGAGACCCTGGAAAGGCTCGGGCTCAGCGAGACCCTAGGAAACCTCATCCCCAGGCCCGCGGAGACCCTCGAAAAGCTCGTCCTAAGCATCGCGGAGACCCTCGAAAAGCTCGTCCCCAGGCCTGCGGAGACCCTCGAAAAGCTCGTCCCCAGGCCCGCGGAGACCCTCGAAAAGCTCGTCCCCAGGCCCGCGGAGACCCTCGAAAAGCTCGTCCTAAGCATCGCGGAGACCCTCGAAAAGCTCGTCCCCAGGCCCATGGAGACCCTCGAAAAGCTCATCCCCAGGCCCGCGGAGACCCTCGAAAAGCTCGTCCTAAGGATAGCGGAGACCCTCGAAAAGCTCGTCCCCAGGCCTGCGGAGACCCTCGAAAAGCTCGTCCTAAGGATCGCGGAGACCCGAAAAGCTTGTCTTCTGGCAGCGCTTCAGCTCCTGATCTCTGACACTGCCTCCTTCATGCATTCAGGACTAACTTGCTGTCCCTGGCGCCTGGATTGCCTGTACATTTCAGGTTATTAACGCTGTGTGATACAGTGTGTTTCACTTGCATATTATAAAGCAGGAGTATCTCATTGTAAAACAGCAGGGAGGAGGACAGTGGAAAGGTCGTCCATGTTGATTTGTTCAACCTGTTCCTCTTCCTTTGTTCTGTCTGGCATCAGACCCAGGAACCCAAACAAACTGCAGTGTGACGTCAGTAATGTGTGTGAATTTGTTGTCCCTCTGTTCCATTAGCTCCATGAAAACTGTGAAACTTTATCTGTTACTGTCTCTGATTTATTCCTTAAAATACACCTTTGGTGATCCCATAAACCTTGGTATCACACGGTCTTTTCGCACTAAGCCTTTTCCATAGCTACGTCTGACAAACATACCACCCTTATGTGTATTTCATGTGCTTGTGTTTATTTTGAATAAGGGGGAAAAAAATGCAATTCGTTACACCAGGCTCAGGATTCCCCTTTTGTGTTGAACCTTTAACCTTGAGATAATGGTCACTACAGTCAATGCACAGTGAACACAGGGTGGCTTGGATTATGACAGGAAATATCATCTACTTCCTGTTCTACCACAGGTTTATCTGACACTGCTGTCTCATAGTCACATTGCTGTGATCTCACACGTCTGGGTTATGATTCAGTGGACTTTTTGTCCCCACCTAATGTGTGGAATATTTATTAATCTCTATTCTTCCCTTTACCATTTTGACTTCCTGGCATAACTTTCAAGGTGATGCCCCCCTCCCCCCCCCCTCCCAAATCCCTGGTTTCATTGTGATATATGCTGCACACCACGATATCGGACTAAAGTGCACAGTGTTTTGCACTCCAGAATGACAGAGAGGATTCAGCTACGATGGGTAAATATTCATCTGCAATCGCAACCATCGTTCTATGCTTGAGATTCACATCCACTTGCCCATTGTGATCAGGAAGCCTGTTGATTGTGCAGATAAAGCTGATCAAGACTGCGAAGAAACACATTCTTCGCGTAGAGGACACAGTGCTCCCGTTGTACTCCGGAAAAGCAGAACAATTGCTAATCATCCTTAAAAAGGCTGTCCATTGACCAAATGGCGACTGAAGCTGAACAGCTATGCAGCAAAGGCACAAGACAACTGCACGCCTATATGAAGTGTCTGATTAGCCTAAAATCTGACTGCACAGAAGATGAAGTTGGATATCACTGCCTGTGCAAGTGGAACCAACAAGTGGCAAGCTACAAGTACGACGTGACCTCAATACCACGATGAGATTGACTACGATCATCGATGCTAGTCTTTAGCAACAGATGGCTAATAGCAACTGCTAACATACACTCTGCAATTCAAAACGATGACAGCAAGACCTAGCAATGCTTTTTTTTTTCTTTTTACAAATAGACCATCATTGCACGTTTTGCTCCAAGTCTACCCCAACTCTTTTTGCTATGCAATCTGTTGTAAAATGTGGATGCTCACGCTTTTTCGCCTAAAGAACCCATTTCTTTGCTCCCCACCGTTCTCTCGTGGAACAGCCTCAGAGGACGGATGGTATTTTAAGTATGACAGACTTTGTGTTTCCAGCTCACCCAAAGCACAGCCGAGTTGTTAAAATTTGATATCGTCTTTATCCTTTTACCAATTTGACTGAGCTCACAAAAAAAAAAAAGATGTGACCCACATTTTTGACATACTTTAAGCGTTTAACTATAAATGGGGCAGGAAGAGTGGGGAAATCGTCGGCAAACTTTAAAAAAACGTTCAAATTGCGCCTGCGTGTTCAATGCTCTGCTCCAGTACTGGGAGTACAATGTAAACTGCAAGCCGGGAGAGGAAGGACGATGGTGGGGGGGGCGTGCGTGGCTCATCAGCTTAGGGATTTGTTACTGGGAGCTTGTGGGTTCAAATCCCACGGACAGCAGATTAATCGTATCATCACAAGACACTTAACCCCAAATGGTACAGGGACAGTGACTGACGCTGCTCTCGTGACCTAAAGACTTCCTTAACCGCATATTACTTTGAACAAAAGTATCTGCTAAATGTAAAATGCAAGTATGTATGCATGCATGTATATATACACACTACCAGTTAAAAGTTTTTGTACAATATTTTGCAATTATCAATAAAATGTCATACCTTTGATTCATCAAAGTAACCTCCTCTAGCAGTTACAATAACAGTGAAAGTCTGAGACATGCTCTCTACAAAGGACATTAAATACTGCTCTGTTTCATGGGACTTAAAATTAAAGAACAGCCTAGAATGTGACTCTGCCATTACCACACAACCAGTTAACAGGATGTCAGACATGCACTGTTACATAATCTTTCCATGTTATAAAGGAAACTAGCTTCATTTAACTTATATTTTCATTTATAGTTGGTCACCAAACTTTCAAGGGTTTAACAAGAATACAAAATCTGCAGTTTATGAAATAAATGGAAAAGTGGCGTGCAAAAACTTTTGACTGGTAGTGTATGGACATACGTTTGTATGTATGCATGCCTACCTCCCTCGGTTCTTTTTCCCCAGTGTTTGGTGACATCTACCCATCTTCCATAATCCCTTATCTTGCACATAGTGGGCTTGGACACCATGACAGGAAGCATTGGAACGAGGAAGGGGCCTCCATGGATGGGATGCCAGTCAAATGCAAGACTTACACTCACATACACACCAAAGCAAGTTCAGAGACGTCATTCATCTGCTTGTCATACCCGCCCCCCCCCTCTAAACAGGGATAATCGGCACACATACACAGGCAGACGCCGGAATCAAACCCGCAGACCACGCAGCGTGAGGTTATCCACTGAGCCACCCACGTTCAAAAATAATCCTCCGTTTAATTCTCTTCGGCTAAGAACGCTTTTAACGGCGGCTTTGAGAAACGTACGGCATGTCGGAGACAATTACCCGGACACCCCACAAGCAATTTACCAAAAAACGATCAAGCCCGTCAGGACACAATGGCCTGCTACAGCATTCAGAGCCCCTGAGCACTAAAAGCATCGTTGGTCCATCCAATGCCGCATTATATAAATGACATATCAGGGCAGAGCTACCTATGGGGAGGGTCAGGCAGTGCGAGCATAATGCCGAAAGTGCGGAAAATGAAGAAGAATGAAAGGGTGCCTCACAACAAGCTGGAGAGGGTTCTGCCGAAGCACCGATCTGCTCAAGCCGTTGATGGGGGAGTAGAAATGCATTGAAAGCCTTTACTGCTGTATTTATGAGGTGCTACAATTATAATAAGATTAGGGTTGGTTAGGATGCTGTGACTCGCTGGATCGAATCCCATGGTCATCAGAGTGATGTCACGGTTGGAGCTTTAAGCAAGGACCCTAACCCCCCCCCCCCCCCCAAATACTCCAGGGATTATCTGACTCTGCTTTCTCAAAAAACATCCAACTGCTTCGGATAGCAACGTCTGCTAAATAAATGTAAAAAAAATAAAAGAGGACACCTCGAAGCACCAGCTTTTTTACGACACGCCTCTGTGCTTCATACCAAAGTCAAGTATATCTCAGTAGCCGCAGAAAAGGCTTTCTCTTGCATCCGAGAACGTCTCTTGCCCGTGAAGCATGCTGAGTAATGAGACCGTGGCCAGGAATGCGTCCTCACGTTAGCAGGCTGTGAGGAAACATTGTCTCGACCAAAGTTTATCATCAGACTTTGTATCAGCTGCACACTAACTTACTGGATTAGATTCAAGGCCATTCTGTGCACCAAACCTCAAACATTTTGTGCAAAGAGACAGTTATATAAAGACTTTAAAGTTTTCTTTAAATTCCTTGTGTGCACGTTTGCCAGTTTAATTTATTCTTTAAAGGTAAACCACTGAGAGCACTGTGATTTACTTCTGATCCGTTTTAATTCACCGTTTTCCAACAAAGTTCGTTGCAGATGGTTTGGTTCCCAAGTCAATCTGCATTTTGGGTGATAAGAGCCCATCTGCTAACGAGAGTTTCCAGGATTGACTGAATCTCATGCACGTAAACTTATTTCGGTTCACAAAAATGTTTTTAACCAGTGATGTAACACTGGATCTGGGTCCTGATGGCATTTTAACCGGATTTTTTCCCCCCGAAATCTCCTTTCATATCCCGTGAAACAGTTTAGGATTAAGAAAAACAAAGTTAATCATTTTTAAGGTAAAAATGCATTATTTGCATGCAATTAAATATTCATCTTAAGATGCATCCATCCATTTTCCAAACTACTTATCCTATTACTGGGTTGTGGGGGTCCAGAGCCTATCCTGAAAGCAATGGGCACGAGGCAGGGAACAGCCCAGGATGGGAGGCCAGCCCATCGCAGGGCACACTCACACACCATTCATTCACTCACACACGCATTCCTATGGGCAATTTAGCGACTCCAATTAGCCTCAGCATGTTTTTGGACTGTGGGGGGGGTAACCGGAGTACCCAGAGGAAAACCCACTACGACATGGGGAGAACATGCAAACTCCACACACATGTGACCCAGGCGGAGACTCGAACCCGGGTCCCAGAGGTGTGAGACAACAGTGCTAACCACGGCACCACCATGCCGCCCCATCTTAAGATGCATTATTCTCAGAATAAATGATGAGTAAATTTGTACAATGACAAAGACAATCAGATACAAATGGCACAGCAAGCTAAGGTTTTTTTTTTGGCCAACTATAGACCGGTACAGATCCGCAGGTATATACACATTTTAAATACACATTTTAAACATTCAGAGTTTTTGGAGTTTTGTATTTTTATTCCATGAACACCAAGGTAGTTACTGAGTTATTCTGAAGACACCATGAGAGAATAAGGATTTAAGATGCTGTACAGGCAGCAAATTTACATAAACAGTGTGCTGCGTGGTCTTAAAATAAAGCACTCCATCATGCAAAGCAGTGACCTCACTAACCTTCAAGGACCACGGAAGCCTCCGGAAATGCTAACACCAGTCAGCATTTGGATGGCTGCGTTTCCCACTGGGGAAAGGCGGGAAATGGGAAGATCATTGGTAGAAAGCTTCAGAGCATGAATTAGTTGTTTTAGTGACATGTTCCATTTCTCCTCCACATTATGACGACAGGAATGATCAGGTAAATGCCAGGGATGCGTTAGTGCACGTTTGCCTGGGACACACAACACACTGTGAGCATAAACTGTCTACCCCCAATGTCTATAGCACTAAAGGTCCCAAGTATCATGTACTCTTTGACCGGTGTGATTCATCTAAAATGTATTAATTCAGTTAAAACAGTATTTGTGAGATCGAGAAAGCAAAGACGAAACTGAATAGCACAAAGCTCGCTGCTCAATTTTTTTTTTTCGAATTAATAAAAAATGGAAAAACTGGCTTGTTTTTCATTTTTATTTGTAGCACATAGTGCTGCGGGATTTAGACAAACTTCAAAAACTCTACACAGCGACAATAAACAATAACTACTTAGTACGCCATTCAGAACAAGGCTTGTCTGCTAAAAATGCAAACGAAAATGAACTCATCACAACACAAAACAGTTGTAAATGATTAAAAGCAACTTGCCAAATGGCAGAGAATCGAGCGGTTCCATCCTGAAATGCTCTGACAGCTGCAACTCCTTTAGGATTCATGGCCATTTTCTGTTTACTTGCACTCCTAATATATGGCAGGAATACTTACAGAATATGACACATTTCCCAAATGAAAACTCATATCGGAAGAGTTACTTTTTTTGTAGCTATCATTGGTAAAACTGCGAAACAAGTGAACAGTTTGAAAAAGACACAGAAATACACAAATACGCTCATGATTTCTAGTAGAACCATAGTGATTCATCCTAAATTTCTGCCAGGTCTAAGTTCTCCTCATTATAGACACTCCATCAAAAACACCCTGTAGAGACACAAATCAACAAATCAAGCCAAAAGAATTAAAATAGGAGAAACACAGCTTAACATGCAGATGACTCTCTTACCTTATAGTGCTGAACCTGACACATCCCTGTTTATCATTTAATCACTCTCTCTCTCTACCAATCTTCAGTTACAAGCAGGATGTGAGCGGCACATAAGCCTCAGACCACGAAGGCACGACAAAACACGGTGAGCCAGTCTCATCATTACGCAAGCGAGACGCCCGTGAGGAAAATAAGGGCAACGGAGGAGAATAACACCACCGGCTGAGGGAGAAAATTTACCCTGAATCCCACTGGAGGGCAAAAGCACAGAATCATTATTGATCATTCTTGCGTTATTTTAAGCACATATTAATAGACACACTTCTTTTGCAATATGGTCCAGTCTTAAGTACCTTTCTGGAGTGCAGGTGCAAAACTGATGTTAATGCAGACAGGTGAGAGCACATTTTGGGGGGGGGGGGGGAGTCACAGCCCAATAATAATTATTCAGAAAATGAATGTGTATACAGATGTGCATTTATTGCTGGTTTGGTTGATAATCTTCTCTGTTGACCAATCCATTCCCAATACATATGCCAAACAAACAGGTAAAAAAGTGATTGCCATTGACACACCACAGCACACAACAATGAAATGTGTCCTCTGCATTTCAGCCATGTGTGACTTAGCAGGGCGCAGCTAATTCAGCACCCGGGCACCATTGCTTGGGGGCAGTATCTTTGCTCAAGGTACCTTAGCAGTACCTTGCTGTTCGGGGATGCAAACCAGCAACCATTCAATCAGAAGCACACCTTCCTAAGCCTTAGGTCACCACTGCTGTGTTACTAAATGACACTCATTCATACATGTTATCTTTCCCCTTCCAGACATCTCTTAGATTTAGCGTTTCTTCGATCAACCTGCAGTCACTGAAAGTTCACATTGAGCACTCCCACCCACCCACTCAACCCAAACTGGCCTCGCTTCAGCAAATACCTGACAGTTGCCTGGCATCACTGTTTAATGAACTAGCTTATCAGGTAGATGAAGGCACCGTTAATTTCTTTCATAATGCACAGTGCAGGAGTGGGACAGATCACCCCCCCCCCCCTTTAAACTGTAAGAAAACAGATTCCCACTATAGTCTCATTGTGATCTTATCCATCCAAGCCTATGGATGTCAACTGATGGAACTCTCCAGGAAATGAAGCTCAGCCACATGACAGGATGTGTGAGGACTGAAGTAGACTGAAGGCATTACCCCTTATTCTCCATCACTGGGCTTGGAAGGGTGCTGTCTACGCCTGCTGCAGGCCTGCTGATGGCTGAATAAGCCGAGAGGCCAATTCCTAATGCAACCACCTATTAAACCCAGAGAATAGCAGGCCATAGTAATAGGGTGTTTCTCAATACAAAGAATGCAAAGACGGTACTTGCACGAGCATTCTTCCTATCTCGCCTCCTAAGAACAAACATGGGACACAATGAATCATGGGATTGTTCTCATTGGCAAGGAAGCAACCCATATATCACTGATATCTGGGACTGGGCAAGTATAACATCCTGGGATTTTTACCATCCTGTTATTCCTGAGAATTGGAACTATACTTCAGCAATGAAAGGTGATGTCAAACAGGTACGCAAGAACACAAAAATGTTCAAGTACACATTTTGACAAACACCCATATCTGACCTGTTGGCTCCTACTGGCTCAGGAAATGCAGCCCTGTCTCATGATGGGAAGTGTCTGCCACGAGGTGCCCCATAAGGCAAATACAATATTACTGGCCCCTCACAGTTAGATCACACATGATATATCCTGCCTTTTCCACTGGCCGTACATGACAGGGAATCATCTTTCCACTTTAAGTCAGCATGAGCTGCACATGCATGCAGCATGACCTTCTGGACCAAACAGGGCATCTATAAACAGCAGACCAGAGGATAAAAGGGCCCCGGGTCCCGAGCGGAGGAGGGAGGATAACCATACCTGCTGTCCCTGGAGGTGGGAGGAGGGCGCTTTTAAACCCAGGGAGCAAGAAAGGAACGGCTGGCTGCAGAAGTTCAGGATTACCGCCCAGGGACACCTCCCTTTAAAAAAACCATTTCATCTCCTGATACTAACGCGCACATGAAAAGTATTTTTTTCATATTTATGTATGAGTGAAATGCATGGATTCAGCCATTTGTTACTGTAGACTAGGGCTTTTCCAGCCTGTGGCTCTCTCCCCCCCTCCAGGGTCTGGAGAGCATTTACAGGGGTCCACCGAAACACAGCGCATATTGGTGGTGGTCTGTATCATCATCGCCTTTATGCAATGTGAGAGACATTCAAGGAGACCGTACCCTCCACCTTCCTTAGTTCTTGGCTACTTAAAAGTAGAAAACTGCAAGATTGATGAAAAAGTGGCAGGAAGCAGAGGAGGCGTTCCGAAGAAGCAGAAAGATTAAATTATGTCGGCGATATCAGCAGATGAAAGGCACTGATGCTGCTTCTCATGAAGACAATTTATATGCCTGCGTATAGCCATCAGCCAGGAATTAAATTGGTTAGATAACATGATGAGCTATTGATTAGCCAAACATGATATGCTAGTGCAGTGTTTCCCCAACCCAGTCCTCGGGGAAACCCGGACTGTCCACGTTTTTGCTCCCTCCCAGCTCCCAGCCAATCAGGAACACCGAATACCTGGTACAGGTGCGCTGGGGGCTGAGAGGAAGCAAAAACGTGGACTGTCCGGGGTTACACCAACATAAAGAGCATTTACAGATTTTTTTTTTTGACCACCTAAGATTTTTGGACAGTATTGTATGTGGGTGTGTGTAATATAAATGTAATATATATTTTTCCAAATCAATTACATGCCTCTTAAGTCTTCAAAAAGTTCACCCGCTCACATGCCACACCTTGTGTTCCTCATGCTGAGAAGTAAGGGAAAACGCCCACCAAATTGTCCCGTTATATAGGGTTAGTAAATGAGGTGCTGGCATTCGGAGTAGAGTTTTCCGCAGAGTTCATAGCTGTCCCAAGTTATGCAGGGTTAATAGAGACCTACCAGCCAATCAGAAAATAGCAAAAATCAACAAAATATTTGTTGTTTCTGGGTAAATTCCAGAATAAGTTGCATGTGATCCTGCTGAAAGCATGTTGATGCGCGGATGCGCATAAACACGGAGTGCAGACGAGGTGGGAGAGGAAGATCCGATGAATGTGGTAGGCGGGGCTCTCAAGTCGCACGCACTGACCATGAGACACAGGCTCCGCCCCTAACAGATGTAATCTCACTCCAAACTTCTGATGAAACTTGAGAGCCCTGCGGTCACTTGTCACACAGCATTCACGCAGCAGGGTAATAAATGGCAGGTGCACAAATGGCATATGCAAAGGTTTAACAGATCCTGGCTTAGTATGTGTCATATTTCCATACAGCCAAATCACATGGCGACGTGCCGAGATCTCGTGGTCACCGAGCACAGTCACATGATGTGACCCCAAGCACTACTCCTATACCTTACCCATCATGCATCGTTACACTGCCAAACAGCGCATTAACAGCAATTAACCTGTATAGCAATGATTGTGGCTTCATACCAGGAACTGCCCAATAAAACTGGGACCTTTGGGAGAACTTCATGTTTCCCTTTTCATCAGAGGCAAACTGATTCTCTGGTTAAAACTAAATAAAAAATAAAAATAAATTCTGATGCTGTACTTCCATAGATTCTCTGTGCTTTGCTTTCTATCATCATTGATTATTTGCCGATGATACGTCCTGTATTAAAAGGCTAATATCACCCCCCCCCCTCCCCATAGTGTTTGAATACATGCCAACGCTCTGTAAGTGATATTAATATTAAAAAAATACACATCAAACTGGGGAGGGGAAAATGAGTCAATCAGGAGGTTGGTGGTGGCTCTGGTAGAGGGGGCTGGTAGCAGAATGACATCTGCGAGTG
The DNA here is from genome assembly GCF_023856365.1 of Brienomyrus brachyistius. Taxonomy (NCBI): domain Eukaryota; kingdom Metazoa; phylum Chordata; class Actinopteri; order Osteoglossiformes; family Mormyridae; genus Brienomyrus; species Brienomyrus brachyistius. Next base: position 16,929,992 of record NC_064551.1, on the reverse strand, counting down.
TCAGGGAGGTGCTGTCAATTTCCGGGAGATTCCCAGAACTTCCAGGAGAGGTGGGATATCTGCTTAACATATGGTATGGAACAGGCAGGTGCTTTTTTTTTTTTTTAAATCCACTCTACTGTGCCCCATGGCTGGAAGGGATCCTTGGTACCAACTCAATATTCATGGCCACAGTCTAATTAAGTACGCGATTTCTTTCAGAAACACAAGGGAGTGTTTTCTATTGTGTGATACCATCTCCAGCAGGAGGGAAATAATTAAATGGACTTACGTGCACCTCACTGTTTTGTTACGAATTTCCAATTAAACCTAGACAGCTGGTAACATTTGATTTGGTTACTATTCTACTGAGACTGTCTTGCTGGTGGGACTGATTCAAATTGATTGACTCTGGCTTTGTTGTTCAGAAAGGTCATCACATCAGCAGAAGGAAAAGATGACATATTTATAATGGAGTGAAACGTTTTGCCCGGGGGATGGGTTCCTTCAGCAAGCCACCATGCAATGCCTTGCAAATGTAAATACAAATCGAAACAGCTAGCTGTGCAAATTCCCAGCTAGCTATGAAAATCGTGGAAGAAGAATCTATGAGTACATTCTGTAAAACTGAGAATCTGCCAACGCTTTGTCTAATTTAGAGATGAGGTATGAAATAGTGTTCAAAACATAAAATACAATTCAATGTTTGTTTGTTTTTTATATCCTGTCTCATAAAACATTGTTTATTCTTTGGTAATTAACTCAGGTGCCGTTCTATGTGAAGAGAGAATTTAATTTCACCACATTAAAGCTGGCAAACATGAATACGATGCAGCACTTGTCGGTGATGGTGGACGTCGGTGCGGGTCCTCAGACACCCAAAGCTTCGCCCGTCACAGAAGCGGCATGGGCTTCTGTGACATCAGCTTCAGGGCCCCATCAGGGTCATTTATTCACATGGAATCGGGAGCTAACAGAGGAAATCAGTTCCCTTCAGACTCCTGACTTTGCCAACCCACTGCTAAGGAAGGGTGTTCCTCCATGACATTGTTCTGGGCCACACTGCAGTTCCTCTGAGGTATTCCCAGTGTGACCAGAGACCGTGCTCTCTCTCTCTCTCTCTCTCGCTCACTCACTCACTCACTCTCTACTGAGTTGTGTAACCATAACAATTAGCTCAGGTGCTGTAAATCTACACCACTCTATACCAATACAAGCACTTTCCAATACTTCTGTACAGTAAAAACAAAAATAAATACACAATGTTGAATTACTGCTGCTATTTCAGATTTGAAACGTAGATGTGAATTAATCTTTTTAATAATTTGTCACAGCTGCACCTTCTCCAGTTCATCCTCACGGACGCTGCCTTATTTTCACTTATGTCTGATTGATTGACTACAGTGTAAAAAGTGACTCAGACAGACAGAATTTTTTTTTTTTTATGAACAACATGCATCTATAACAATCAGGGCAAAAAACAGGGCAATAAAGCACATTAAAAATAGCTTTTCACCCAAAACAGTTTTAATCTGATGTAGAAATTACAAAAAGGTACAAAGATTATTATATGCGATTGATTTTATTTGATTATCTTCTGGTAAATGAATGCTTGGCTGTGGAGACCATGGAGTCTGTCATCCACACGCAAGACAAATTTACAGACACCAGAGACCTAAAGCACATGAGGAAACTGAAGCACCCAGGTGAATGAGAAGATGTGATTGTCATATACACAGAACCGGGCCTGGGAATCGAACCCACAGCCCTGGAGGTCCCAGCGGAACCCACTACACCACCCTACCGTAGCTACATCAGGCTACTATATGGACAGGATAAATATATGGTAATAAAATCTAAAAAAAAAAAAAAAAAGTATAGCTTCAATTAATTTTAGTCTGAACTAATTTAGATTAATTAGACTAATTAATTTAAAATTTAAAAGTGGTGAATTATTTAAAACCATATGTCTCAAGGTATCAATGTACGCCTTCCAAAACTGTCTCCTACAGTCAGCCAGTGAGACTGGGAAATTATCACGTATTGTAAGGGTTTTAAAATGTTGGGGGGGGGGGGGGGGATCAAGCCCCAGGAAAACTGCTAATAAATGTTAACAGCAAATAAAAACATATAGCATGGGATTGGGGGGGGGGGGTAATCAACCAACCACTCTCGTGAATCGTACATTATCATTGCCAAATCCAAAATGCTGGCTTTGACATTCCTCACAGTCCAGCTCTTGGAAAACAAATTTCCGTTTGTCCCTGATACCCCCCAAAACATGGTGAGAAACCCCAACAAGCCCACAGTGGGGTCACAAGCCCCGTCTGGCTCCCGAGTCCCATCAACACAGCGGCGATATTTAGGGGGCTTTCGGGCCCCAACTCAAACCGGCTTGGTATCCTTTCTGTATGTCGCCGCCCTGGTGGCGTGTTTGGGTCGCCCAGCTCCTGTTAATCGCTGGCTCCCCTGTCTATCCCAAAAAAGAGATTTTTTTTCCCCACAGACAAACTTGCCGCTGACTGCCATGTCCCAGTGTCACAGGGTGACTCCACTCGCCGACCCGACTGAAGACACTATTGCCGGTCTCCATGGCAATGGGCTTGAGAAAACTGCACATACCATAGTATGGTAACACCCCCCTACCCCTCCCAACGGAAAAGAAAAATATCCAAAATAGGCATTCAAGTTCAACTTACAGACTGAGCTCAGAAGTAACAGCGGACAGTTCAGTAGGCGTCACAGGAACTTGGGCTGCTGATGGCAGCAGAAACACAAGATGAAGCTTTATTCACCACTGGAATTTGATAACTGTCACATATCCCATCATGCTCTCCTTTAAGATGCGCGCGCACACACACACACACACACACACACACACACACACACACACACACACACACACACACACACTTAGAGAGGTAAGAAGGAGGCTTGGGCTCAGAGCATCAGGTCATCCATTTATCCATCGTACCCGGAGCATTTTTCGGGGGGGGGGGGGGGGGGTTAAGGGCTTTGCTCAAGGGCCCAGCAGAGATGTGTCCTCTGCGAAGCACAGGATTCGAATCAGAAACATTCCGATTACAGGCATAGAACCTGACCTGGTGAGTGACACAGTGCCCCCTAGGGGGCGCGGAGAGCACAAGGGGCTCGGCGTTTAGGGAGACCATGAAGCTGTAACCCAGGGGATTCCTCTGAGGGGCAGAGCAGTCTCAGATCCCAAAGCAAAAGATCCCATGTTAGGATAGGGAACCTGATCCATGGAGGGCCGCTTAATCAGCCAATCACAGTGGCTCCCCCGGACTGGAGTTGAGAATCGCTGCTTTATTATTGGCTGACTGAGAGGCCATCCCAAAAATTTGCACCCACACTGGCTCTCCATGGATCAGGTTCCCTACCTCTGCATAACTGAAAACGCTCAGACCTCCCGAAGTATGCGAGTCCCCTCTAAAGACTCATATCCACAGAAAGGGCTGCAATGTTTCTAAAAGCAATACTGCTTTTTCAACAGTGTAAGCAGCTGCTTACCTAAGGGGCACACTGTCGAGCGTGTTCCTCCTTGATATCGACTTGCATTAGATGGTTGGTGTGATACTGGGGCCGGTAAATGTAAAAATGTTGGAAGTCCATACACAGCACAGCACATGCAGCCAATGCAATCAACAGGACAGGGGTTTCTGCTTAACATGGAATCGATGTCACACATCTGAATTGGCTGAAGGTCACCAAAAACCCGCAGCAGACCCAACAGAACAAACAAGCGAGCAGATTTTTACAAGGGTGCTTTCGGTTAATATCAGTGTTATACAGAGAGTTGAGCCTCCCAAGTGCAGCAACAGTTTACCATGTTACTGATACAATTCCGCTGCCTAAATCCTTGCTAAATGGACAAATGGAAGCCTAACGGAGGGATCAAGAGCCGTGAAGGAGCAAGTCAAGCAGAGAAAATAAAAAATATCAAGTGGACAAAGACAATTTTATCCAAAGTAACATATACTGTAACTGAGGAATCAGGGTCAGCCAGTCCATGGAGCAACTGGGGTTTAAGGCCCCCCTCTGGGCCCAACATCACTTTGCCAAGTCTGGGATTTGAACCAGCAACCTTCTGATCACAGACATGGTATCCTAACCCATTGAGCAAAACATGGTCTCCCAATCTCAAATGGGCAAACAGTAAAGTCTCATTTTAAGAATGTTACTCCTGTCCAAAATATGCTGCTCAGTAGACTGCTCCAGAGATGGCTGACAATGCTTTCTCAAAACAAAGCGTGCCCCTTCGGATAAAGGTGCCTGCTAAATACATATAAATGCAACTAGAACCAAATCATCTCCCCAGTTCATCTGCTCTTCACCGTCGTATTTCATCACACTGGCTAAATCCCCAGATCGCCGACGATGTCGACCATGACGACCGAATCCTTCAGATACAGTGAGATCTCATCAATGACGTCCACGGCCGGCTCAAATATGTAAGTATAACATAGAAATTATCCTGCTGACATGTTATCTGTTTAAATATTATTATTGTTTCTAATCTGCTGTTTAAGATTTATATATCAGTTTACTGGTTTGAATTTGTGGGAATTTGATTGGACAACAGAGGCAAAACAGGAAGCAGGAAGTCGGAAGTTTTAGTTAGTTGGTATGTGTTTGGAAAATCCCACGAAGAAGCTTAAATGGTTCAAGACTGAATCTGCCTCCATATACCGCTGATTCGGAAAATGCTCCGCCTGCCTTTTTAGGTAAACCGCAAATTTAGATAAGCTAGGCTCCGGGGTCTGTGGCCAGTATCCATCCCAGTATCTGCCGCAATCAGACATCAGCTTCAGTGTTATGTCCTTCCTGTGAGAGATGAGGTTTCGCTCTCAGGAAAAAAAAACCCACCCCAAACTAAAATGGCACTAATTGCTTTCCTGCTCGGAAGTCGGGAGTTAAAAGGAGAGGTGCATATAAGTCAGGGTGCCGTGCAGTAGGGAAGGCGGCTCTGGGGAATGGGCTGCTAATTTCTGCCTCTTTACCAGATTGAAATCAGGCACCCAGTTTGTGGATGTATCAAACAGCTGCAGGGAGGAAGTGTGTGTGTGTGGGGGGGGGGGGTACAGCAATTTTACACAAAACTGTAAAGCAAATGAGCATTTCCAGGTCCTCTTCTTGAAGGGCAGAAGTGAGAGTGTAGTGACGGGGGGCAGCCAGTGGGCAAAAGACCAAAGAATTGGGAAGAGCAGCTGATAGAGGAGGGAGGGAAAAAATAAAAGGGAACCTGGCCTATTTTCTCCAAAACGGACTCTCTTAATTAGCCCACTCTTTTCCTTTTTTATGTTAGCATGATATTTACCTGTGAGCAAACCCAAGGGGTCCACCGTTTACACATTAGCCGTCCAGAGAAAATGCCTGCCCACATTTCCCATCCAGTGCACAAGCAAGCTATATGCCTGACTGTCAGCAAGCCATATCAAACAGCATTTACATAAAGAGAAAATTAATTTTGTTGCCAAGAGCAAAAGCTTAATAAATCTCTCTCCGTGTCCACAACCCTGCATTAATTATAAAGGCTTTTATAATTAAAAAATGGCTATTTTTTCTATAAAATTATCTCTATGGCTCTAATTAGTATTCTTATTTTAAAAACACCCTCCTCTCTAGCAGCGAAATTATGATATTCAGCGACCTGACACTCTTACTAGGATTTTGACGTCACAGAGTCGACACAGAGTTCGTGACCCGTGACCAAACCGCGCAGTGTGAAGCCCCGCCCCAAGTGACAGAGGGGTGCTGCTGTACGGACCTTGCGGAACCCTGGGCAAACCCATTTGGGTCATGCTGAACGCTACACGAGTGAAAAGCAGCCCATTACACTCATGAGGGAGGACGACGGTTCATTTCAGTACCTTGCATGTTTACATGCTGCACAAGTTTACAATGACGCCATCTTGCAGGACACATTCGGGCTGAGGCGTCAGTATTAGCTAGTTGTCCCACACAGGAATATTTAAGCCCCCACGACAGACTGATAAATACCAAAGGCTCTCAGCACCAGTTTTCAACATCCAGGGTAAAAGCACAGAGTTTGCTTTCTTTATGGCTATAACACAGCTATACCAGCCTTCTGCTGCAGCTTAAAGCAGACCAGCTAAAGGAGTCTGTCCAGAATACTTTCATTCTGCTGACAGGAAGTAGGTGACGACCTTCCACTTGGGTTTTTATGATTAATACTAACAGTGGCACGCTGCAGATCGGAAAGGGGGGGGGGTTCCTTTCAGATGAGCATGTGGAATCACATGTGCTGCACAGCCTGCCGATGCCTCTGAGCATCCTAAGAAAAGCCAGTCAAATCTGGCTTGAAGGGGCAGCATCACACTCCTTGCATCTGCAGAACGTACCTTAGTCGAGTTCGATTTGCTCTGTAAATTCCCATGATAACCCTAACCCTCCTCCCGAGCTTTCCATAAGCCTGCTCACCACATCCTCCTGCCAGACTGTCCTGAACGAGATGAGCGTGAGATTATCTCCACGGCTACTCCAGTTGAGTGATGTGGATGAGCTGAATACCTAAACAGGAATTCTCAGCGGGCTTGGATATCTCAAATCCTCCTATGGTGGATTTCTATGACACACAAATCGTACCCTAACCACAATTATCTGTAAAACAATCGACAGGCACCTTGCTGGAACAGGAGACATTACATGTCATTACAGGACATCTTAACAAGCATGTTATGGGTTGAGTGAATCCCCATATTGCGGAGTTTCTCAACACAGTCCTCGGGGGACCCCAGACAGTCCACATTTTTGCTCCCTCCCAGTTCCATACTCTTTACTGGGAGGTGGGAGAAAAATCTGGCCTGTCTGGGGGTACCCAAGGACTGCTGAGAAACTCTGCCCTAGTCCAAGGTCACGTCGTCTTCTGCTAACCAGCTGTGAATAATTGACATACCTCGCTGTGGACAATTATAGCAGATTCGATTAATAAAAGGAGAAATGCAACTTTGACTCTGCTCATGCAGAGAATGTCATTTTCTCACAGTTACCTACTCCTTAAGCCAGCTTCGCGTTACTTGCTTCACTGGTTCCCGTTGAGTTATACCAGGCAGTGATCCACAGTGTGCTGTGGTCCTTCCATTTCTTCTTTCTGAGCCCCATTATCCACAATAAACATACTGCTTCACTATCTCCTATAAAAGAATGCAGCTCGTGTAAATCTGGCGGGGTGTATCCTCATGTCTCTCTAACCAGACACTTTTCAGCTGCTAAATCTGAGATATCCACACCTACTGCCTTCATATTTCCACCCCATGCTGCTCTCCACCAAAATGAGCTCCTGTAGGTGGCGCCTGTTTATGGAAAAGCAGACCTCCCCTTTTGTCCTGCAGCCCTGCCCTCTAGGGTGGTCCAGTTGAGCTACTTTGCGTCATCTTGCACTAAGCTTCACTGTTTCTAGGTCCAGGTGCCTGCTCAGCTGCACATCCTCCTTTTCCATCAACCTTTGCTCGTCACAACATCTCGGGCATTTGCTTCACCCCACCCCCAAATATAATTTGTACAATTACTGTGACTCATCTCCCTCGAACAATTTATCACCCTTGCCTTTCATGTACCAGGTCTGCTCTCCTGACCAGGGAGCTTCTCCCGATAAGTTTGACTTTGGAGGCTTTGCCGTGTGCCTCAGTCGCTCAGGGCTGTCACAGCTGCCCTCAGTTTTGTCCCTCGGATCTTTACAAAGGTCATTCCCCAACCAGAGGCTGAACCCACCCCAAACAGGCCATCATGAGAAGAAAAAAAGATCTCGAATTTTCCCCATGGGACCAATCGAGTCCAATAAAGTCTTAATCTAAAAAAGCAAGACCTAATCTTTAAGAAGTTTCTCTCACAATGAACCAGCTTTGGTCTATACCTAGACGATTTTTATCCATGCATTTACCTCAGTAGGACCTCTTCCAGAAATAGAACCAGCAACCTTCTGGTTTTGGGTCTGTCTCCTTATTAGCTACTCAGCCATCCTCACTGTAAGTGTTGCCTCCCACCCATCAGACATTACAGAATCCTCACTTACAGCCAGACTCCTCTTCTGTACAGCACAGGGGCTCGACCCAAATGGGGCCCAATATGAGGAAAAGGCGGGAATTTGACAAGACCCGTCTAGCCAGCACACCTACTCAGCACTCCTGAAATCTGAAAAACATGTATCCGCATCAAACAAGTGTTTGAATCTCCCCCTTCGTTATAAAGGACAGACCACCTCCGGATCGCCGCCTTCAGAAACAGCTACCACCAGGCCGCCCTCTAACCGATCGATGGTCGGCCCTTTCATCATTTCACACAGCACCGCGAACTGGACTTTCTCCCACCTGCTGCTAGCCCCTCCCCGCAGCCCACCAACCCCTGACATCTTTGCACATCATCACACCTGCTTCTACCAACTGCCTCCCCACCCAAGAAGAGACCCTGCATCATATTGTATGTGACGTAACTACATTCAGCTCACTACCAGGATGATCTTCACCCGCGCCAAATAGGCTTAAAGGCCAGCCGATAGCATCTCCCTCCGCAAACGGCCCACCCGTATGCTTTTAATAAGCCTGATCACCAGATCCTCCTGCCTTTCCTGAACGGAATGAGAACAAGATTACAACTGCCGCAGCAAGGCGACGTGGAAAGGCGGTCTTAATTCCGACACAGAAACCCCCAGTGGACCCAGCGATCTAGTCTCGTCCCCCTGGACAGGATTACCAGGCTTCTGTCATTACTACATAATGCTTTTCACATTATGTGAAGGACACACGACCATCTCTCTCCCTCCCCCATCCTTTTCTCACTTTGTGCCTTTCAGCAAGGCCTGGATTTTCGGCACTTTAAGGTCTGAGCCTGACTCCCCCATCTACAACATCAAAAGGCACAAGTTCCACAGGATCACTCTCAACAACACTGACAGCGAGTTCAGTCTCTCCTCCAAAATTATACTCCTCCATTGTGCAATACTGTACAAGGCTGATATTTCATACATACAAATCCAATAACAATGACCTTTGGAGAGTCCTTTAATGGACTCTCCAACACGCATTCTCTCTCTCTCATTCTCTTTCTCTCTCTCTCTCTCTCTCTCTCACACACACACAGGAAATTTAGAAGCGCGAAAACTAGAAGTAAATTTTGTGTAAAATTTATTAATTTCAATTACATCCTGGAAGTCTTTATAGAGTTCCTCATCAAGCTGTTAACCCCTGAAGACCAGATAAAGGCCAGACTTACCTTGTTTTGATCTATCCAGTACAGAAAGTATCCTTGTGGGTCGACTCGCAAGGTCACAGGGGTTACCACGGGAGAATCCTGCAGAATTGGAAACAGGAATGAGTCAGCGCCGAATCCCTTTGCACCAAGCTAGATCGTGACACTAGTCTTGCAGAGGATCAGTGGAACCCCATTCTCAACACCATTATTTGTCAAACAGTGCTTTTCTGTCTTAAGCAGTTTGGAGCAAATGGACGGACGGATGGATGAGTGGCTATTTCCACAGGTTCTCTCACATCGACACCAGGCAGAGCATTACTCTTCACAGAAACAATTCACAGACACGCCGTCTTACACTTAAGCTGTTCCGCCCGAAATTATTTCCCTACCCAATCATGGTGGCCGTTTCCTCATAAATATGGCATCAGCTGAAACAGAAAAGTGCTCAGTTTAATGCCGCCTTGCGCCCCCATGCTGTTCGGGACAGACTCCAGGCCGCCCTGCCACCAGCTCAGGATAAGCAGTTGGAAGATGGTTGGATTGATAGTTTACTTTGTCTTCTGGATTTTATTAACTTCCTGCGTTTACTGAGTTTTATTGGAAAACTCTCCATCTCCAGCTTGTTATAGGACAAGCAACATAGAAAAATGAATGAATTAGCAAACTAAAATGTACCTGAACTACTCAGATCAGACGCCAAATGGTTTCTGTATTAGATTGTTGTGTCCAAACGACAATAATCATGACAACTAGGAGTAAGAGTCAAATCTGAGCTGAGCTGTCAAAGGACAGGTCTTAGGGCAGCTTTGGTTGCCATGGTAACCAAGAAGCAATTTTGTCATTATCCATTCTACACTTTAAACCATCACCATTAAAAAAATGATTATTACAAAGTTGGAGGGGGGACGTGCCTCCCCTCCCCATGACAGCATTCCCAGACCCAGGCATAGATGGCATTTCCTTTGTCTTCGTTTTCTCTCTCTTTCGAAAACTTTTTCGAATTACCGAAAGGGAAATCAGACTCTCAGACCTCTATCATTCTGACTGCCTCCTATTTTCAGGCATCATTCCAGGTTACTGCCTCGATGCCCGTAATGCCAGCGTGGTCTGATCACTTACTCCTCTGCTGTTAATCATCCTAAATATGAATCACAGACCTCTGTACACCTGAAAACTACCTAGGATGTGCATAAGAAAGCGAATAAACAGGTTCGGCTATTCCTGGGCGCGTCTGTATGTGGTCAGTCTACATGCTGATCCACAAATTATATTTTCCACTTCACACAGTTTCCAATTTTAATAAAAATGTATTAAACACCTTTACTGGTAAAAGTTGTCAAAGTAGTAAAGTTTCATTTAGCGATTTTTAAAAATTTCTGGTACTGATACTATTATTTATTCATTGGATCAATGTGTTTGGTCTTCTGAATAAAAACTGAAAATGGACAGTAACCACAAAGTCTGGCAGCTTTTAATGTGACTTAAAAAAAACAGTTGTACCTATTTTCGGAGCTCTGCAAGAGCCGGTAGGAACAGATCGCAGCGCTAGTGCTTTGACCAAATCCTGTATCCAGCTGAGAATCGACCTTTCCGAGTCCAAGGCCTGGAATGCACCGAGGATTTTACAACAAACCAGTTTTGTTATCTGGGCATCAGAGATCAAACAGATACTGACAAAATATGTATTACTTCAGGATTTAACGCAGTTCAATTTACAAGCCGTGCTTAGTGTCACATATCCTAACCCGACAGTTAATTTCGGGTTATAGCCTGTGTTACAATCACAGTCATATTGTATTTCTTTAATTCATGTATCTATATGCAGCATACGCATTAGCCAGATGCTAAGCATTTCCCATTACTGCCTTAATACATTATAATTGACTGGATTTGCTGATGGTACACGCCTTTAGCTATTGGCGGTACTGACATCTTGCATAACTGCTTACCCAGTACTTTGTCAAGGTAAACCTGGAGCCTGTCCCAGGGCACGAGGAAGGGGACACCCTGGACAGGATGCCAGGCTCTCACAGGACACACATGGAGAACAACCCAGAGAACACAGAGGAAACACAGGGATAAACAGGTTCTGTCTCCACACTGACCACCGACTCAAACCGGTCCACCTCCGAACAGTCTGCCCCATTAATTAACTTTTAACGCAATGGAAGCAAACAGGCTACTTCCTTAATATAGCTTCAGTGTTATTTAAACGTTCAACGTTACTACAGCATAATTATGAGACCATGTGCAGGTGGGTTCTCTAAGTCTACTCTCACCACTATATGCAAAGATTTGCAAAGCACTCTAAATGAAATAGCAGTGTAAAACATTCAACTTCGGCACGTCGGAATAATGTAATATGACATTAATAAGGTTTTTAATTTTAAAAGCAGCCGCCCCGCCCTTTAGGTAAACATGAAGCACGGGCTTTTTATGCAAAGTGACTTCCCCGATATCCCGGACTGATCCCTGGGTGTTTTCCCTGGTGCTTTCGGGGTGACACCGGCATGACTCACAGGGCTGACTAAGAATGCCGGGGGGGGGGCGATGATAGCCATCCAGCCCCTCGATCCGGACCCCCATCCAGCACCCTTCGCGGTACCTTTAGCGGAATAGGTGTCTCTGAATTGCTCTGCGAGTGTGTCCTATGAAAGCCAGGCATCCTGTCCAGGGTGCCCCCTCCCTCGTGTCCTGCGATCGCACTCGGTAAGCGGTTATGCAGAATGTCAGTATAGTCGATAATAGCTAAAGGCGTGTACAACCAGGAAATCAGTCAAATAATAAGGATTTAAACAATTATGCTAAATGGTCAGCCGATTAATGTGCATTAAAGTAATGCAATATTACTGTGGTTGTAATACAGGCTGTAATCTGAAATTAACTCGGTTTGAAGCTTCCAGCCCAAGGCGTTTGAACGCGGTAGATGCGCCTTTTAACGGCACGATCGGAACCCTACAGTCACCCTATAGAATAACCCATTTAAACAAGCAGCTCGGTTTCATGATGCGGGGAAAATAAAAGTATTGAACGTGCATAAAGTGAGGCTTAGTCCAGATTTAACTTATTATTTTTAGTTGTTTAAAATCGTTTGTCCCAACACACCTGCACTCCTAGAGACTATTTTATGGACGTTTTAGCTATAGGCCTATATGTACACTTCGTTTGGTTTGCAAAGACGGGGCAATGTGCCATTACGACAAAGTAGCATTTCGGTTTGTATCTCATGCAGGACAATCGAAGCTATAAAATGCAAAACACCTCAGGTAAAGTTCACAAACGACGGGCAGACAGATAGTAGCATCAAGTGTTTCCTTTCCTGCTTGGACACGCACACAAACAAACCTAATAATAATAATACATTATATTTATGCATCGCTTTTTAAAACCCTTTGCAAACAGCATAGTGTAAAGCCAAATAAAGCACTTTCGCTCTCATTTCTAGAGTCCGAACAGTTAAGTCATTCAGGCTAATTCTGCTCAGGACTTGATATTTTAATGCATTTGGTAAAACAAAAGGTTTGCCGCACTATAATACTACTTCTTAATAAGTTAAATATTAATCGACTTTATAAATATGTTACTCCGTTACGTTGAGGTTTTCCTCCTTTCTGAAGTGATCTGGCTCCAGCAACGTGTAACAATGTCTAGCGATATTAATTAGCCCCCCCCAGCCGGCACTTCGCCGCTTTTATTTCCCATCAGAAACCCGGCGAAAGGTGCACATCGGCGGCCGTACTTACATCCTCCCATTTCATGAATTTGTTTCCTTTTCTCAGGTTTTCCGAAACGGACACGGGTTTGAGCTGCAAGGCGTGAACTCCGGGCTGTGCCCCTGCCATTTACACATTTACACTAAATAATAATAAATAAAAATAAAACAAAACAACGAGAATTGGGAGAATTTATGTTGTTTCCTTGTTCTGAAGCCAAAGAAGAGCTTTTTAATTTTTATATTTTGACAAGCAGGAGCTTTTAGTTTATTACAGAGCCATCCGGCCGTAGCAGCGCTGTTAGAGAATGAGAAAGGCAGCTCTGCGGTTTGCTATTGACGGCTGAGGCAGGGGGACGGAGCAGATAAAGTGACTTGGTCTCCACACTGACTCATTCACTGCATTCAATTCACTGGGTTCCGGCTCGCTGCATATAGCGCCCCCTCCTGTTAAAATATTGTATGCGCCTCGCTGCTCTGTCAAAACGCAAAAGGATGTGAACTTCTGTCGTAGTTTTCATGACTCTCTCCCACACACAGCAACTTAAGCAACTTTATAAATTCTGATTTATGATTATATATATCTTGAGAATATTATTATACTCATATTAAAGACAAATGCGAGATCGCATGATCAATGACATGGATGAATATACCGTGCGTTGAAATTACACAGCGGATTTCAGCCTTAACCAAGGCGACTGCCATTTGCAGCCTTTTGGAATTATATATTTAATGGAATATTTTTTGATGATTTGGTCACGTAAGAGACAAGACTAAATGTGCAAATGAATTAACCTCATGGGCAATCAAGTTTATTTGCATGCTGTGGGGGAATCTTTTAAAAGGATACATTTTATATCAAAGCCGTTTGACTCTGACATAAGGACTGTGATGTAACTGATAAGACGAAGAAAATAAATGACTAGAAATATATAGCAATTCGTTAGTATTTTGTTAAAACTTTGGACAAAATGAGGCAGAGATTCAATTTTGTGTGAATTGGCGGACTGTAGAATAATTATGTTTAGTGATTAAGAAAATGTAGTTTTAATTAGTCAATATATTCCAGGCCAAAATAGCCCAAGAGTTACCCTGCAGTTACATCTGGCTAATATTAACACCATTTGAGTTCAATTAAATACAGTATGACAGATTTTCATTCAGCACCGTTTCTGATTACAGCATATGGCAAGAGCGATGAGATCAAATTATAGTATTAAATCACAGAACTTAATGTAATTGCACTGCAAAGGATCCAGTCTACAGCTGCATACTGGTAGGTGGCGCTTTACTTCAAAAGGCAGAACCGGCAAGTGCAGCAGGGACTTTGTGAAGGTGAGTAGAGTCTCTGATGTATTTCTGCGAGTTTCCTATTCTTTTGTTTAAGGCCGTAGACTTTGTTTGTGGAGTTAATGGTTAATTTCTGCACAGATTATACTAAACTTCGCTCTGTTGGTAGGGTCAGTGGGATATTTAGTCGTTTCGTTTTAAATGGGGTATGGGCGTGGCTCTGTTCGTTCCACATGACGCGTACTTTCGAGAAGTTGTACATCTGGACTCGACGCAGCCAGAAGTCCTCTATATCCTCTGTAACAAGTCATCGTGACATAGGCCGGGTCTATATATATCGTCTTCTTCGCTATCTCCCCCCCCCCCGCCCCCCCATTCTGTGTGTATGTGTTGAATGGTCATGCTGCATTTGCTTACATTTTAACCATTGTTCAACCTCATTATTTGCACGAAGATCACAGACCAGATAACCTTCAGATTTGCGGATCACTTGACGTCATACGAATGCCTGTGACGTACAGCATACTGAGAGGACCGCTTGCTTTCTCAGTCCAACCCATAGCTATGGAATTGCTCCTCTAGTCTAACCTTTCTGACTGGTCTTTACTCAGCTTTCCTGTTCTGGCTGCCTCCTCTATTATACATATTTTTCCCTCCAGAGATTTAGTGTGCATCTCAGCCACGGTTTTCTCTGTCTTTGTACGAGCACAAAGGTCCACTGAACGGAGTCTAGGTATCAGTTTTAAGGAAAACAGGCTGAGATGCTGTTTGAACGGGCAAGATAGTTTGTGTTGTAATTATATATCCTGCCTGTGTTGTTCACTTCTTCATGCAGGCTGTGTTGTAATTATGTGGGCTGCCTGTGTTGTTTAATTCTTCAGATAGTCAGCGTCGTAATTATATGGGCTGCTCATTTGGTTTAATTCTTCATCTGTGTTATTTAATTTGTCGCAATAGCCTCCATAAGCGTTTCCTCTCAGTCCCCATTTCTCCCTGTTCACCACAGAATCAGAAATTGCTTTCTAAATCACCACAATGTTGTGATAGATCCACAGGTTTATCTATGGATGGCGTCACTGAGATTGCAAATGTACATATCAGCAACACAGTGAACTTATAAACCAGACAATCGTACAGAAAGTTAAAGCCTGTTTTCAGCTCCTGAAACTATAAATTCAATTGAAAACCCTTTAAAATTCAAAGCACCATCAAACGTTTTTGTTTTGGAGACCTATTCCCATCCGTCTGACAGAAGGAACTCGCAGAGAGCACATGAGATTAAAGAAAATATTTTACATTGCAGTATTTTCTAGGTATTTGCCACACAAGCACCGGAAATTATCAGCCATGATCTGCTGCTGCCATGCTGCTTGCAAAGAGCGTGATTTAGGGAACCGTATGACGTCAGCAATGTCTCACTGGCTCCTGAGGAGTTCAATTTTTTTATTTTTTTTTTGCAAAAGTCACGCTCGACTGGTCCTGGTGCTTTTCCACAGGGGCCTGAAAATAGCCCTGAGACTCCTACCAGCAAATAAATGAAATGTTTTAAGTGATCGCACTCTTTCTTTTTTTTTTTTACCGCTGAAGAGATAGGTCACCCTCCGGTGACCTGGTTGCTAGGTGACTCCTCAGGTCATACCATTGGCTGACCTTTGGCTAATTGGGGAAGCAAACAAAAGCCACGGCCCTGCTGATAGGACAGCGGTCAGAAAGGCTGCTTTCGCCCACCTGTTAATGATTCCAGTCCCAGAGAGCCGTTAACCGAATGCTGATAAGGATCTGGAGTTTGCTCAGGGCCTTCTGCATTTAAGATGTGAAATCACGGCACATTCCATGTTTTCCTATGGGAAAATTGTTTCTAATTGCAGATTATATCTCATATTTTTTTTGTCTTTCTGATTATGCTTCCATTATTCCACACATACTATTCGTTGTGGTTTAAAGAAGCAGTCTAACCTGGAAATAAAGTCAGTCTTGTTCTTCCCATTGAAAATGTACCTGAATAAATGACCTGAAATTCTATACACGTTTTACAGATTTGTGTGTGTGTGTGTGTGTGTATGTGAACACAAGAGTGGGTATCTGGGATATACTTGGTCCTCTAAGTTTAAAAATTAACCTGTGTGAGACTGACCAGGTAAAAAATATGGCACCTGTTCAGGTCCGGTTCTTGCTTTGGTCCCAGACAGCGCAGCGTATCGCCTGTACAAATATTTCAGGCGGGAACATTGAACATTAAAGCAAAGCAATTAGTCTAATAACATTCAGTAATTTAAGTAAGTATACGAAGCGAACACCAGGTGATTGGTGCGTGAATTGCATTCAGCATTTATCCATTTACATTTCAGATATAAACCAAACTGAAAAATTCCTCATCCGATGGACTGTGATTAAATATCGCAGCACGCGCTGCATCTTTCCTACTTGCCTTACACACGCGCTTCTCCAGCACTAATATAAATCGCACTTTGTCCTGCCTTGTGTTTTTCACGGCCTGGGTCTGATCACTCCTCCTTATTTGCTCATTCCTGAATTCCACTTCCATGTTTCCATATCGCCCTCTGCTGTTTATTTGTCTGGCTTTTGTCCTCTACAGAGCACGAGCCTTAAAGATACTCTGAACAGAATATACAGGGTAGATGGGGGCACAAATGGCAGCTTTGGGACTGCGCTCTGTTTTACCTCCTTCATCCTGGTCGGGGTTTAAGTCTCACCCCAGGCCAGCGCCAATGACACATCGCAAACCAGATAACCGACTTGTAACAAAAACATATGGACTCACTTTTTACGATGTTAACAGAGCAAAATGAAACCACGAACTACAAAAATGTCAACAGCATGTCAATTGTCCCAACAACATAACTGGAAACTGCTACATGATTCTTACAGATTGATGTCACTCTGCTCCCCTGGCAGCTATGCGACTCTGACTGTTCATCTTATTCCAACCTACGGGCAGAAACTGAAATCTGTGGTAAAAACAGAGAAGAAACAGACCAGAGAGGCAAACCAGCAATCTGCATCTCGCAACTTGGCTGACCTATCTGACACACTGCGACGTCTTACATCAGCTTTGGTGAAGATATGCGTGCCAACCAACCAAGACCTTCTGCATACACTACAATAAGAAGCCATGGTTCACAGCCAAAATAAGACAACTTCATCGGACCAGGGTGGATGCTTACAGAAGAGGGATAGAGCCCTGTCCAAGCAAGCCAGAAATGCAGTGATAAAGGAGATCACAGTGGCTAAAAGAAGCTACACTAAGAAGGTAAGAAAACAGGTTTTCAGCCAACACACCCTGTGGAGACGTCTGCAAGCAGCATAAGAATTGCACACAAATACCTGGAACTAGGAAATGGGCAGCCAAAGTCATTACAGATTCCTCACAACCTGGACACAAACTCCCCCCCCCCCCAGAACCCTGTTTACTAAAAGTAGTAGATACTGAAGCAATTTCTTTCTTCATGCCATCACCCTCATAAACAGTTGACCAGTATCCTCTGCAATGCTGCAGCCGCTCTTTGTCTTCTACACCCTGCCTCACATCTACAAACACTGTGTTATATAATGCTCATACACCACAATCTTGGTATCAATAGAAGACAGGAATATATGGGTGAGAGGATTAAGGGACTCCGGACTCCCCGCGACCAAGTAGGATAAGCCGTTTGGGAAATGGATGGATGGATTACGGGATGCGATCTGAAATCGTTGGCCAGGTTTCCCTGACTGCAAGTTGACTGCAGTTTTAACGACGTGTTATGCACAACGTAATGTGATTGGTTGCCCAAATAATTAATTTATATGTAACATTTTTACAAAATATTGGGTAGGCACGTGCCTACCTAAATTGACTGGTACAACGCCAGCAGTTGTGAGTCCTTAACATTTTTTTTCTAAAAGACAACAGCTTTTCTGCCGACCGGTGAATCTTACAAACCCGACGCAAAGTTATACACGGCCTGGCCAAAAAAAGTCACTGCTTGAATTTGAATCAGCAGGTACTTAAATGCATCTTTATTAATAGCATCTTTATTAAAGCTTAGCAACATTATGCAGCAATAAGGTGAAGTCAGCTGAGTACCTGAATCTACTGAACGGCCAGGTTATCCCATCAAGGGGTTTGTTTTCTTCCCTAACGGCACGGACATATTCCTGGACGATAATGCCAAGATTCATCAGGCTCGAATTGTCAAAGAGTGATTCAGGAAGCATAAGGAAACATCGTCACACATGAACTGGCCACCATGGAGTCTTGGTCTTAGCACTATTGAAAGTCTTTGAGATGTGTTTGAAGAAGACTTTACGGGGCGGTTCAACTCGCCTATCATCCATACAAGATCTTGACGAGAAAATAATGCTTTAATGAGAAATTAATGCATCTGGATGAAAAAAAAGTTGAGATGCAGCCTAAACGCATGGAAACGATGTATTAATGAATGTGCACTACAATCAAAAGCTAAAGGCGGCCCAACAAAATATTAAACTGTGCGACTTTTTTGGCCAGGCAGTGTGGTTTACACTATAATTATGAAGAAGCACAAAAAAAAACACTAGCAATTCTTCATCACTGCGTGCATTTGTACTCAAAGATTATATTTACCAAGTGTCAAAGAAACGTTTCCTGTTGATACAGATTGCATTTCAGAGTGCATTTACGTGACTCACTAGTTATTTATACAGACAGGTACATGCATGGGTGGAAGGAAGGGTTCGAGTGAAAAGAATTATTAGGAATGTATTTGAAACATCAGTTCAAATGATAAAGCATAAGGGTTGGGCATTATTTTATTAATTTACTCCGAAAAAAAACGTACTATTGCAAAGTCTACTATCTAGATATCCCTGTGAAGGTCACCCAGAAATGAGTATTATTTACGAACGTTTTAAACAAAACACAGGATGTAATTCAATTATCTTTAAAAATATATTCTAAACAAGCCAAAATAAAACAAGTTAATCTTACATTTTGCCACAGGGTGGAGCCAAACACCTGCCTTCCTGTTGCCGTAATTCAAGGAGTAAAAGAGCAGCAAATATTTTTTAAATCGACTTTCTACACATCAAAATTGTATATCTACTCATAGAATCATACAGGGCACATCTAAGAGAGAACATCAATGATTTGAACACGACATCAGAAGAATTTTGGTGGCTTCAAAAAAACTAAAAAAAAAAGTATTAAGCACATGCTACTCATTAACTTGAACACATAATTTGAGGCTAGAGGGGCATGTCCACGATATAATCGATTTTAACAATCCTGTAATGTGTCTCACGGGCTCATAAAAATGAACACGATCTTTCAGGCAAAGGAATATCAGTTGAACATCTGCAGACCAGGAAACTTTTTTTTTCTCCTGAGGACTTCAAAAGATCAAAAGATTAAGATTCCTCGCGGTAATTAACAACGTCAACACGTGATTTAATCTGGCATGCTAGGTCCGCTGTTTAATCCACCCCAGTGTTCTGCAGGATCTTCCACCCTCTGTAGAAACTGGCCAAACTCTCATGAACAAAGAAACGTACACAGAATGTACAGTGATTAAGATATAATGGAATGCTCCCTCATAATAATTTCAGTAGCACTATAATGTCGCAAAATGTACATTTGTTTTTTTAAGTATTCCTAGCTGTTTTGCGATGGAAAACGTTAGCCTGCATGAAACTGCAAAATGATAGAGCATTTTAAACAAACTAAATATTGCAGTAAAGCCTTTTCTGAAGAATGCACAAGCTCTCAAATATTTATGTAAACTTTGTGCAATTTATTTATTTATTTTTTTTTAAAAAGCCATATGATTCCAACGTCTGCAGAAGAGTTTGATGTATTTATGGAAACAGAAAACTCCCACTGACCTGGGCAACATACGTCTTTGATTAGTGGCCTCTCCGAGAGATTAAATGGAACTTAAAACATTCCCTGGCATCCTCAACATCATCACAATGTGCTATTCATTCAGGGTAAGCCTTCGGATTTTGATGAATGCTACGAAGCAGTCAACTCTGTAAGTGTCGTTATGTAATTATTATGTTCCTCTGTCAAAACACCGAATGAATTAGCACATTTTTGGGGCCAAGCTCTCTTTGTAAAAGGATCTTTTTTCAGTAATTGATCCCTTCTTTGGAGATTTATGAAATACATGGTCTTTATGGGGTCTTTCTTTTGGACTCTGGTAAATTAAATGACAGTCTGATGCTGGTGATTGCTGCCCTGTCAACTTTCTCAGCAAATCTTCACACATACAATACTATTTGCTTTATTTAATATCCGGGCTCTTATTATAAATTATTATTATTGCTATTATTGTTATTAATAGTTCCAGCTTTTCAAACAACAGGCGTGTGACAAAAAAGATCGCTTGAACAGTAGTAGAGCATAGTAGCAGTACATCCATATGTAAAAAAAAAATTGTATCTAAGCATATTATTGAGGTGTATGTGTAATAGTCCAGATTATGATTATGATTATGATTATGGCCACCTTTTGGAGCTGCTATGCCAACATGCCACATTATGATAGCTAGACATGTAATATTACAGGTAACTGAGATTCAGTCGAACATTCCATATTGTGAAAACTGATGTTTCAGATTATTGAGATGCTAGCCTGATATTCCACTTTATGAAAGCAGGGCTAATATTGCAGCAAACTATAATATCTCCAGTATGCCTCTCATCCTCTTATGACGATGGAGCGTGTACTGCATGCGACCTTCAGGACTGACCTTTGAATGTGAACATTTCTTTTAATAAAAATGTAGTTCTCACAATGAGACAGAAATAAAATAATAACTTGAAAAATTGAAATCTTCCGCAGAAAGTACATATTTCACCTTCCTCAAGTGTCTAGCAGTGATGGAATGTACCTATATGCAGCAAGGGGGCTGTAAAATATGCACGCTGGGTGTGTCAGGGATTTTGTTTTTTTTTTTTAGTGGGGCGGGAACAACTATATAAAAATTGTGGCTATTCCTGTGGAAATGTCTACAAATTTCACTAAGTTACAAACGGCTCAGTTCCTATAAATGTGTGAGTCGTGTGCAATGAAAGGCAGCGATGCCACCTTGCTCCCGCCTCTACCCTGAGGTCACAGCACATCTCCAGTTAAAAAGGCACAAGTCGTCACATGAGGTCTGGATTTAACGCATCTGCTCCTTTCCACAGTCCAAAGCCCAGATCCGCGGCTCAAATCCCCCTGTGACTCACAATGACATCAGCGGGACACAGTCACAGCATCACAGTTTAGCCACCACCCAACAAACGTCGATAAAATTCGGACCGAACACTTGACAGGTATTGTTTTCTGTCAGTATTAATATCACTAATATTACATCATCTTTACAGAAGTGAATGCTGTGGCCATAATTGAAGGATATGATCGCTGAATGTTTTTATGCCGCTCAGCTGACGTAGTTCACAGCTTTACCTGTTCATACAGGTAAGTATGTGTGTGGAGTTCGCATGCTCTCCAAATGTCATGGGGTTTCCTCCGGGTACTCCGGTTTCCCCCCACCTAGTCCGAAGACATGCTGAGGCTAATTGGAGTTACTAAATTGCCCTTAAGCGTATATGTGTGTGTGAATGGTGTGTGAGTGTGCCCTGTGAAGCACTGGCCCCCCGTCCAGACCCAGAAGGATAACCAGTTTGGAAAATGGATGGATGGAAGATAAGAAATGTTACTGGTCACCAAATGTTAATATGCATTCATTGCAAAGATGAGGCTAATGCAACATTATAAATATAGGCCAATAAAGTATTCTTTTGTCCATATCAAGTACTGTGCAAGTCTTAACCCATAAAACAAAATATCTGGAGCTATTTATCTGGTTAGTGAGCATACATTTGTTCAGAAACACATACAATTAGACTATTAATATAAGATAATTTAACAATTAACATTTTTATATATGTAAAACCTAAGTGTTTATTGCTGAAGGCAGTCAGATGACATGCCGTTCTTCTGGTAGGTGTCTGCAATGCATCTGCAATAAATGTCTTAATTCTCTGTTTGTACCTGCGAACTTGCGAACTCCACGGAAACCTGTTTACGCTGCAGCATCGACAGCCGCAGATACAAAGTCGCAGTGTTTGCGCTCTGATCGCCAGATAATTCTGCCTCTGTAGAGTCTCTGCTGTACGCACGTGGAAAGCTCTAGAAGGTCTGAAAAAGGAAAAAAAAAGCCCCACAGCTAGACGCTTTGGGGGATGGCGCCCAGAATAAAACGATGGGGGCGATTGAAACAGAGAACTGGTTGAAGATTTAAAGATTTTTCTAATTTTTTTTTCCCTCCCCCTTTCAACGTTAATTTGCAGGCGGGCCGTGAATGGGAGCCATTTTCTTTGTGTGAATTCACGCGGCTACAGTGAGTATTGGGCGGATATTTATGACTGCTGGCAAGGCCTGAAAGGCAAACGGCGAAAAGGGAAATATTGGAAGTTCACGAAGGTCACAAAAACTCTCAGGGGATTACATTACTGGCTCTTTCCGCGGCCACATGCCTCTGAATGAATCTATTATGCGAATCGGCCCGGCGCAGGAAAACAAACTTTGTCAGGACACTGTTAATTAGCACCTGACTCTTTGTTGGAAACCCTCTAATCCAACTGGATTCCTGATAGGGGAACAGGGAAACCCCTTTATGAAAATCAAACACGCAGTGTGTGGAGCAGCCTCCGGGACTTTCCGATGCAATTTGCTCGGAATCAACTTCAAATCTTCACTGTGGCGGAAGGGGGGAGGGTAAGGAGTAAGAGGGGAGTCTCTGAAAGGGGCTTTAAGATGGTTAAAAAAAAAACCACTGGCCAGGCACTAGGTAGGAACAGTTAGTTTATTAAGTCTTGAAAAATAGTGTTCAAATATCCAATGCTTGGCAATAATTTGCAATATTTGAACCCTTGAGGTTATAATAAAATCGCGGTTCAGTTCTTTGGCTATAACGCTTAAGGTTATAATAAAATCGCATTTCAGTTCTTTGGCTATAATGCTTAAGGATAATAATAAAATTCTGTTTAGTTTTTTTTTAGGGGAGAGCGTTGCGGGGTTCTGTAGCTCCGAGATCCATCAGAGTGTGACAAAGGCAGTAATGATGCTGGATAAATGGCAGCTTTGTTAATCGTGTTAACTCCACCTTACAACTCTTTGTGCATCAAAACTATTATGCTTAAAGATATCTGCAGGACACTCCCACAGAATGAGAATACCGTCTTAGCAAGTGTTTATCAAAAGGAATACATCCTGGTAGATCAAAAAAAGTCATTAAACCACATTTTATGCAAGTGCTATACATAAAAAGCATCTCTCATCTCTTCTTGTCTTGATGGCACGGTCTTCCCCTTTGTTACTGAAAGGCATTATATCTTTGCGAGAAA
The DNA here is from genome assembly GCF_023856365.1 of Brienomyrus brachyistius. Taxonomy (NCBI): domain Eukaryota; kingdom Metazoa; phylum Chordata; class Actinopteri; order Osteoglossiformes; family Mormyridae; genus Brienomyrus; species Brienomyrus brachyistius. The sequence goes on along the minus strand of NC_064551.1, from coordinate 16,906,408 downwards.
TTTGTGAGAGTTTGGATAAATATTTACGGACATACGGCAAATTCAAAGGGCTTCTCCGGAATTGGATTTGGCTTAGTACAGTGTCACATGGTCCGATGGGTTTTGGAAATGTGAGTGAATGAAAATCACTCTTGGTCACCTGCCAGCTTCAAGAAAAATTAAACTACTCTCTTTAATCTTTCAATATGTTCTGGGTCGCAGATAAAGCGCGGCTTTCAACACAGTGCTAAACTGTAAGTAGTAGTTTTGGCAGCGGTCACTGCTGGCAGACTGAATAACAGCGACAGAGACAGCAGAATTAACCTGTTAGGCTTGCCTGTTAGACACCAGGGTATAGTCACACTCATTTGTTTAATAGCCTTTGGTCTTAATGAAAACACTTACAGTAACATGCTAACAGAAGTAATATCAACTTAACCTTGTACTACATTGTGCATTGATCTTAACAAAGTTTTGTTAGTGAAGTTATATGTGTACTAATCTATGAAGACTAGTCTGGGAGCAGGACTATGTCTCAGGACTGAATTTACATACAGGCCCCATAGGGTTAATCAGGTGGGGGCGACTTCAGTAAATTGGGTGAAATGTTTGGAGTCTTTATGGTGCCAGTTGTTTTAGGTCACGCCCCCCAAGACAAACTCTGCCAGAGGTAAGTCTTTTTGATGTAATTTCTGAAATGCAACGGCGACCGCTCCGGGGGGCTGGGGGCAGAGCGTGTCACCACATTCCCGTCCCATGTGAATACGTGTGTCGCTAAAGGGACACATACTGTTCGCTCGCAGTTCATGGGCCGCAGCCCCGAGTTCCACCTTACGACGGGGAACACGGTCTGCTTCACAACGGATCTCATATTCATTTTAAAGTCGGCCAGAAGAGAAAGAATCAAACAAAAAAAACCCCACAAATTTCTATAAATATAACAGTAACAGCAACATCGGCTTCATCATATGAGATCAAGGCATGCAAGCCCTTTATTACATTATTAGACTAATTACATAGTTAGTAAGCAGTAGTTGAAAATATGCGCTAATATTGCAGTTCTGTGACCTTAAATAAAGGCAGTGATCACGTTATTGCTTCATTGTTGCTTCATTAAAGTGCCATTGCTAGATAAGCTGAATTTCTTCATAATACATTCTCTCTCAAAACTGTATTTTTGATGGTGGTTTTTATTTCTGGCATGCGATGATAGGGCATCCCTTGGAACAGCTAAGCGTATATCACCAGTGTGATTTAACAGTGTTCAGTAATAACCAGGTCGCTGGTTTCAATGCCGTGCTCAGGAGAGGGGCCACATCACTGTCGGGCCCTTGAGCGAAGCCCTGAACCCCACAGGAGACGCTCCTGGGACCCTGGATGGAACAGCTGACCCTGCCACTGACCCCAAGCTTCACTCTCACCTCTGTAAGTGTGTGTGCATCTTAGAAATAAGGAGAGCATGATGGGATATGTGAGAGCTGCCACATTGTAGAATACCCCTCCAAGTGTTTGTACAAATGGCAAATGAAGCTTCACTCACTTTGTACTGAACCGAATGTTTACTTTAGTCCATTTCATAAGTCATTACTGTTTATTTTTTCTATTACTTTTTAATCACCAAATAATGACACTTGAGAACATCGATAGACGCCTTTTTCCTGCAGCAAATATTAGCCCACGAAAGCGGGTCTCGACGTTCCATTGGTGCGATTCTGACCTCTGGGGGGCTGGAGTCCTATCTGGGACCGTGTCCTATACCTGAGAGGAGCTCATTGTTTGTGGAGATTGGGGGTGTTTAACGGACCAGGTGCCCCGTCTCCGTGGTGAGGGCGGGGGGGTCGGGGGTGTGTCAAAGGCACACGCACCGTTTAACGCTGAGAGCCTGAGATAACATTTATTCTTCAGGACATAAACCTGAGTGCGACAGCTTAGCAAGTCAGATTTACACTATCGTTTAAAAGCACACAAAAATAATATATATATAGACACACACACACACATACATACATACACAATCATAAAACGGTTATACCTGTTACACTTCTGTGATTGAACGATAAGTAAATTGTATCGCAATGCCCTACAACCCTAACCAGGATCAGTGGTGCAGAGTTGGGTGTATTTGGGCAGTGTAGTTTCACATTATAGCTTGTTGTTGTGTGTCCTGGTGGCTCGGTGTGGGGCAATATTGCTTCCAGGGTTTGGGGTTCGAATGTGGAGTTTGCATGCTCTAGCTGTGTTGTGTGCTATCCAAAGACTTAGGCTAACTGATTTGTGTGAATTGTCCGTAGTGTGTGTGTGTTTGTCCTGTGATGGACTGTGTACAAAGAAAACTGCAGGTCTACAGTGGCCGAATACACACATTTAGACCATAAAATCACATTTAGGTATAGAAAGTAACAATACATAATCTAAAACAATTAACAGTAGCAGAGCAAATAAAGTCAGGAAAAGGATTGCATAGAATTCCATGGCTCAGAAATAAATGATATTGCACAGGGGGTAATTTCACGTGGACGAATGAATGTTCTTTGGACAATGATTCCACCCTCTGCAGGTCAACTTGGCCAAATAAGAACAAGTCCTCAGTCATTAAATAATTATTAAGTACATCAGTGATACCAATACAAGCTTGGACTTTAAGAAACAGGCAGAACAAGCTATTTCACTACAAGCTATTATATTGTAATAGGAACTACAAACTTACTTCTTCCAGGATAACAGAAGTATTCTGACTCTGATTTCGAAGTGCACAATAGGTTACCTTTTAGGTACAGCAGGTGGCGCTGTTGCTTGTTGATTACTCCTGTTAAGTTCTGTCAGACAATGTAGCAAAAGAAAGTGGTCATTGATTTAATTAGGTTTATTAAGTTATGAAAGAATTGCCATAAAAATTATGTTTAAAACACAATATAAAAAATGATTCATATTTAAATAGCGTAATTAAAATCAATTAGTAGGCCATTAAAACCAAGTGTTTATAGTCTGTTTATGGAATTAGGTACTACTAATGTACTACAACTACTACTACTACTACTAATAATAATAATAATAATAATAATGATGATGATGACTTATTGCATAATGTTAACGCTGGTTTTCTACCAGCAACAGTGTTGTTGCTAAAGGGCAAAGAAAATGAAATGCTTTGCTATGTTGTCATTTTCCAGCACAAACCAGGCTTTCAGAAGCATCATAAGAAACACGCATAGCTTGTGCTTCCTGCTACAAAGTAACCTGCTGGGGGGAGGGGGGGGGGGGCGCCCGCCCTCTGGACAGGTTCACTGCTGTCCGGCATCTTCCTGGGAGCCCCCACCCCCCCCCCCACTGAAAAAAACCCAGCAGTGTGGAGCACTTACATCATGATGGGTGGTGCCCCGAAGAGTCAGCGGGACGGGCGGCCGGCCAAAAGCTACACGAGCCTGAAGGGGAGTCACGCATTAGTGGGGCAGCAGAGTAGTAAACGCAGTGGCGCAGGAAGCGCTTAAGGACTTTCTACTGGCTCCTGCCGGGCCGCGGGACACACGTCACATTCCGTCAAGAGCCTGCCTATGTATTTACGGCGCCTGAATCCTCCCTGGATCCCTTCGCTCATATATTTTGCTGTTTCCTCTTTTCAGACAAGCAGCTCCTCTCAGAAGCGGCCATGAGGAGCCGGTCTATCTGAGACGGCGGCGGGGCCCCGGCGAGGCGTCAGGGGCTAAAGGCCGTGTCTTACCATTTCAAACAAACACACGTTTCCTCTGCCGAGAGCGAGTTTGCACCGCCCCCCCCACCCGACGACTACACTAGGGTGCATTGTGTGAGGCTGTCGTCGGGGCCCCCTAGAGCTCGCACAGCTGCGTTGCGGCCCAATAGCCTTCCCCTGTCACGCTCTTGCATGGTCACCTGAAGGCGTGTGGCCTGCCTGGGACAGGTCAGACATCCACACCATTAGCACAGCCGGCTAATTTCTATACGTCGTATATGACGGCTAAAAACAGCACATGAGGACATGCAGGATGAAGCAGAGCCAATGAGGAGGGCTGATATACATGCCTGACAACGCTTATAATCAGACGGGCACTTTATTTATATTCACGTTATTATTATAGGCTGCTTCATTTCAGTTCACGGTCCATCATTGGCAGGCAAATATAGATCAATATACATAGGAGGGTAAATGTTCCCTCTTTCATTCTCCCTCCTCTCTCTCTCTCTCTGTGTAATTTTATGTATCACAGCCTATATTTATCCAGCAGCTGCAAATAAAAAAAAAATGGAGCGTATGAAAAATGCACAGTATATAATGTATATTTATGGTGCGCGCGGGTTTAAATGGAAGTAATGTGTCCAGCACGGCTGAAAGGCTGCGGTTAGCGCCGCAGCTGAACAACGTGAGTCCGGGCCGCTTGCTTCCGACCCATGGGCTGTTTGGGAGCGGGACGGCGAGCTGTTTTACATTTAGTCATTTGCGAGCCGTGTAAATAAATGGCCTCATTTTGAGTTGAGTCATTCAGGGCCCCGATTCGAGAGAGAGGCAGCGTCGTGTCACAGTGACCGCAGGCCCTCTCGACAAAGGCACGCCCTGTGTCCCACCACACTCCTCATGCCTGCTGGAAAACCTGAACCGTAACGCTGTGGAAATGGTCCAAGGGCTCTGCTTCAAATAAACACGGCAAACAATCCCGGTTTTCCCGTTTTCGCCGCTCGGAAGAAAAGAAGCGAAATTCTAGTCTAGTTAGAGTACTCGGAATTAATTTGCCGTGACCTTTCAAAGAAGGCTTTCTGGGATGTAGAGGAGATATATTCCCTCTGGAAACAGGTGACAGAGGGATTCTAGGCCTGGCATTACACCCAGCATGGTACAGGCTGAGGAAATCCATCACTTACCCACCTGCTTTCAGAGCAACAACTATGTTTATGACCACAGGGAAATATTTTGGTTGGCCGAATCCAAATACGTGCTGTCGGACCATGGTAAAGTTAACCAGAACGGATAAAGGAACGGGCAGCGTTGTGTCAGTGAACTCGAGTAGGCAAATAACTATGGTTACCCTACAATCAAAGGACTTCAGGTTCAAGTGCAATTGAGTAGCCTGCTTAATGCTTCGAGTGCACATACATAAAAGAATAAATCATACCAATGGTAATGTGACGCTTTGTTTTGACAATGTATCGAGTCCCGTTATATCGTTTGTGTGCATATTAAATGGACAATAATCACTGACTAACCAAGCATAAGTCCACAGTGTGCATTTACAATGAGTATTCAGCAAGAAATATCATTATGCTGTTATTATGACCAAGTTCTCATTCTTAACAAATTGAATAAAGTCGACGTCTCCCTCCAGGCTGCGGTAATCGTATCTCCGCATTTCTCAAGTCAATGATCACTGAAGCTTAGTCACGTTACTGTTCGTGTGGCGTAGCGTGATGTCACACGTAGCTGAGAGTCTCCCGGCTGACCAGCATAGACGTGGATGATTGGCCATACCGAGATGGGACTCTATCTCAAAACTGTTGCCAGGTTGGGAAACTGAAAGGCGAACAGATCATTGGGTGCCAGTAACGCTAATGGCAACACAAACCGGGGCCATGCAACTCGCTCGATATTCTTCAAGATGTACATTACGCTTGTTAAAGCCAACCAGCCCCAGATGGAAAGTTCGCAATTAAGTTCCAAGGTGTTTCCTGCTGTTGAAAGCCAATGTCACTTTCGCACCTCTGGTAGCTAGTAAGGCGACACTCCATGGTGAGTCACATTAGTGATTCTCCATTCCCCTGTGAAGTAGGTAATGTACTGATTCAACATGCCCCCCCCCCCACCAGGCTGAATGCCTTTCTGAGCCCGTAAGGCCATTCATATAGTGCAGACCATGTATTTCCATTGAAATTCTGGTTTGGTAGATATCACTGTTCTAATGCTCCCTGGCAACCGGTCCGGTGGACATCTGTGTGGTATTGAAAGGGAAAGGTTGGTACTGACTGCCGTACCCAGGAAACCTCAGGAACCCGCCCGGAACCTAACTGATGTCAATGCTTTTACATACAGGAGATGTTAGAACTTTACACATAATCATATTAATTACGAGTAAGATTCTCCTTAACCTTTACCCAGCAGTCATCATTTTAATGGAGTTTATTGGTTATCACAAGATGTTTCTACAACCTGGTGAAAAAAAAAAAATCAAGAACTATACTCTGTATAACCACTCATCCATTCAACCATCCATTCAATTCAACCATCCATCCATCCATCCATCTGCTTTCAGTAACGGCAGTCAGGCATGTGCTGTATGGGTATCATTTACAGGCGAACAGAAAAGGTGGTAAAAATAATCACTGTCCACACACACAAGCAAAGAAGCACCCAGGGAACCTGTCGCTTTGTCCTTGGCTAAGAAAAACATAATTGTGTGGAGTGTGTTGCATTTCTGAGCTGTTTTCTAGGGACCACATCGATTTGCTCGTGTCCGTGGTGTACATGCGCAAGCAGGCTCGTCACTCAGAAGCGAGCAACGCCTTCCCCACTCGCACAATGGCCCCGCCACGGATACCCGCACGGATATTTCCATTCGGCTTTTATTTTTGTACTGTCAAAATAATTGCACCGGTATCCAGAGATGACGTTTCTGCTTGAGAGGCCTGCGTCTTACACATGGGGCCGTGATGACGAGCAGCTGGAATGAAAGCCGGTGCCGTTTTGCGGGTGGCTAGGTGGGCACCGTCTGTTTCGGGTCTCCATTTCGTGGGAAAGAGTAACTGTTTTCGCTATTGCTTATGTTTCTTATATTCGGACCATCTGTTATGCGATCTCTGGTGTTTTATGTCATTTTTAGCAGAACTCCCTCAATTTAAACCACATTTCGCCACATTCAGGTGCTGTAAAATACCTTTGAAATCTGGAGGAATTCTGAGTCAACAAAGGTTAATAGAATGCATAAGTTGTCCCCCTCCTCCCTACTGAATCTTCTGGATTATTCCATAGTGGTATTTCCTAAGATGATAGTCACATGCAGTCTTGACTTAATGTGAATTGGGCCTTTTTTCTCAGGTCTGAAGCAACACTGACTCAGTGTTTATTTGGATCTCAGGAGAGTTTTTAGTGTAAAAACCATCGACTTTGTCAGACGTTTACATGAGCGACGCACTTGCCCGACTGGCTACAAAACGACGGTTTACCACATCCTTGGGTCAACAAGAGCAGGTCTTGTTAAGGAGCACCTTGCTTTTTTGAAACACAAGTTTCCTTCTCGGGTGGAAAAGTGCAGTCAGTAAACACTGCCAAATTAGCACAATCCTATTTACCTGTGCGAAGGTTTGCTTAACCTGTGTTTTAATGGAAACTCTGAGTAACATTTTTTGTGGGAAATAGAATCTCAGAGAATTTTTTTAACAGAAATCATTTTATATGTGGAGGTTCTGAGATTAATGTTAGCGACACGACTTTCACACAACCCTCCAAATGGGTCGATTGTGTTTATGCTAAAAAGCTTCTCCGTCGTCTAAGTTGAGACCCAGTTCTTCTGGTGATTTTTCACTCTGCAAAACAAACAGTATTTTTTACCCAGCTAAGCAAACGTGTGAATCCAGGCCCCTCGCTTTATTTGAATACTTTGTGTCCCCTGTGAGTTGTTTGTGGCACCGAGGGGCAGTTGCGAGGGAAATGTATGAGTTTATGGTGGAGTTGGTGCAGGCTTCGAGGACCTCGTTTATATGCATGAACTTACCAATATTAATCCTGTGTTTTTCTAGTTTTTCTTCTCAATGCATTAAAAACCATGAGCCACCAGTTTGCAGTGGCTTTCCAGTATGGAGTAACGGTTTGGTGCCCCCCAGTCAGTTGGCCCCATCACCCAGGCCGCTGTCTCTCTGCCTCTGGCAACTGGGTCACCTGATCACCTGACCATGATGGCTGCTTTCTTGTGCATTGTTTACTCGCCTGGTGTGCGATCTGCACATTTATAGACATGCTAAAATTATTTTCTTGGCAAGCATCCCTGAAGCAGCTATCATTCATGCCATGCGTAGATGGAAAATCAGACATTTCCCCCATGTTCCAGGAAATAAGCCCCTTTCTCGAAAGACACAAGGCATCGTTTATCGGAAATGCAACCCATTAACCCACAGCTTAGCTAGCTTGTCCAGAAGCATCCCCATTCTGCTAGCTTTGCCTGGAAGCATCCCCATTCCGCTAGCTTTGCCTGGAAGCATCCCCATTTGACTAGCTTTGCCTGGAAGTATCCCCATTTGACTAGCTTTGCCTGGAAGTATCCCCATTTGACTAGCTTTGCCTGGAAGCATCCCCATTTGACTAGCTTTCCCTGGAAGTATGCCCATTTGACTAGCTTTGCCTGGAAGTATCCCCATTTAACTAGCTTTGCCTGGAAGTATCCCCATTTGACTAGCTTTCCCTGGAAGTATCCCCATTTAACTAGCTTTGCCTGGAAGTATCCCCATTTGACTAGCTTTCCCTGGAAGTATCCCCATTTGACTAGCTTTGCCTGGAAGTATCCCCATTTGACTAGCTTTGCCTGGAAGCATCCCCATTTGACTAGCTTTCCCTGGAAGTATCCCCATTTGACTAGCTTTGCCTGGAAGTATGCCCATTTGACTAGCTTTGCCTGGAAGTATCCCCATTTAACTAGCTTTGCCTGGAAGTATCCCCATTTGACTAGCTTTCCCTGGAAGTATCCCCATTTGACTAGCTTTGCCTGGAAGTATCCCCATTTGACTAGCTTTCCCTGGAAGTATCCCCATTTGACTAGCTTTGCCTGGAAGTATCCCCATTTGACTAGCTTTACGTGAAAAGAAAGGGTGTCAAGGAAAGAGCAGCTTTGACAATTTCACACAATGGAGGTCCTGTTACCTAACAGTAGCTGGCCTGCTTCAGGGAGATTTACACTGTCCCAAAGGCACATTTCATGGGACAGTTAGCAAGGTCAATGCAGCCCATCAGCTACTGTGATACCAAACAAAACAGGGTCAAACAGGGGTCCAGCTGTACCTTTTATCAGAGTTCAGGGGCTTTTAATTGCAGGACAATGCTTCACTGTTCTACAAGTGTATGTCTATAATCTCACACACTTTACGTGATTGAGAACAAGCAAGAGGTGGGAGACGGGGGGGGGGGGGGGGGGGGTGGGGGGGGTGGATTAGGAGCAAAATCACGGGAACAAGAACAAGGAAATTCTACTCGCAAGCCTCCCAAATCTCCCAAACCTCCCAAACCTCCCAAATCTCCCAAATCTCCCAAACCTCCCAAATCTCCCAAACCTCCCAAATCTCCCAAATCTCCCAAACCTCCCAAATCTCCCAAACCTCCCAAATCTCCCAAATCTCCCAAACCTCCCAAACCTCCCAAACCTCCCAAATCTCCCAAACTTCCCAAATCTCCCAAACCTCCCAAATCTCCCAAACCTCCCAAACCTCCCAAATCTCCCAAACCTCCCAAACCTCCCAAACCTCCCAAATCTCCCAAATCTCCCAAACCTCCCAAATCTCCCAAACCTCCCAAATCTCCCAAACCTCCCAAATCTCCCAAATCTCCCAAACCTCCCAAACCTCCCAAATCTCCCAAATCTCCCAAACCTCCCAAATCTCCCAAATCTCCCAAACCTCCCAAATCTCCCAAACCTCCCAAATCTCCCAAACCTCCCAAACCTCCCAAATCTCCCAAATCTCCCAAACCTCCCAAATCTCCCAAATCTCTCCTGTTTTCTGCTTTTTGCAGAAGTTATTCTTATTATCAAATCATTTTTTTCATTTCTCCAGAAAGTTTCAAACAACGATCCACAAACTTTTGTATACAGTACCATGAAGACATATCTTCATAAATAGTCACACTACAGCTTAAAAAGGAGAATAATGGACTAAATGAAAAAGTCATAAAAATAGTAAAGCGAAATTCTTTTTAAATAAACATGGCAGAGATTTACACAGAACATGAGACTGGGACATGTCATGTCCCTCAGCAAATATTTTGTACACAAAAGAAACATCCTACAGGTTTTCATGGTTTTGGGGGGGGGGGGTTGGATAACAGAGAAGGAATGCTATCTATCTATATTTAATTTAATACTAATAAAAATATGGAAATATGCCTTAACCTTCTCCCACATCAGGAAGTTAATTTCCACTTTTATTTTCTGCTCGGACCACAGGCCTGCTTGGAGCTCGTCTGCGGAATGTGCAGTAAGACGTGCAGTCACGCTGCATGCGCACGCGCAGGATCCGGCGTGAAGCTGTCGTCAGCATCGACGTCCAGACGAGACCTTCCCAGAAAGCCAGCTAAGGCGCTAATTTCCACATCGTGATGAGCGAGAAAGAGTCTCTACGCTTTTATCCACCATATTTATAAACACGTTATATGAGGGACGCGTTGTTAACGGGAAAGGCTGAAAGTCAGTACTAAATATACAATTTAATTAAAGTCAACGAACCCCCCCAGTTTGCACATTATCATTACTGCTGATAATTGCCTGTTTTCCAAGCCAATGTTAAACTCATTAAAGAGTTTATGCAAACCAAGAAAAGTATATTTTGTGAAAGTACTCGTGTAACTGATGGTAACTGAAAAGGGAAGATGCCATAAACCCGACATAGTGCTTCCGCTGTGCCTTTAAACACGACAAACAGCGACAGCTTCATGATTTAATAATAAATGTGGCCAGAACCTATATGTAGAGGCCAGCTGACACCACAGTGGGTGATGTGCGTCACATGACCTCCCGTTTTCATCTGGATGCTATTACTGATATGCGCTAATGTTTTATATACAGCCTACATGCTCCTGTCAGCCGTCATTTAACTCATCAGTCCATTTTAAAGACTATACCTCCTATGCCTTTCGTTTGCACTCTTGAGCTTCGGCTGACTGCCTTGGACCGAAAATAACCATGACCAGAACATGACCCAGAGGTCACGAGTGCAGCAGGTCATGGAAAGGTTAACAGACTCCATTTGTAAGCGTTAACTGCAGCTACTTACATGTGTAACGGGACCCGGATAGGTTGATATCCAGGTGTAAAACCCCCTGGCAGCTGTATGTGACTGACACAGAGAGACAAACTCCAGGTTTATTTTTCCAAATAGATATAATAATCTATAAATGGCTGCAAAGAACATTAAAACATCCATACGAAAAAATACTTCCGCACGCCAAGCTTTACGTTTATACTGCGGCTCAAAAGATTAAAATCTCTAAAATCAGAATCCACCAATCAGCCGCTTGTGGAAACGCAGGCAAATCTCTGGGCATCTCCGGGCATCCTGGCTAATCGGGCAGCAGAATCCGTTTTCCCGGCCAGCTTCCAAGCCCAAATGAGCCCCAAACAGGACCTGCAGCTCAGAGTGTCAGGCAGTTATCACGCCGCTTCGGCATACGGAGAAGCCATGACCTCTAAACACCTCTGACCTCTTCCAGCTAACATAAACTAATTATATTCGTTACACGGGGAAGCTTTTTGGCATCTATGAATGGTAATCGCCAGTGATGGCTTAATCAGCTGTCCGCTGATGTGGAGCATGTAATCCTGGCCTCATTATCTCGTATTTTTCCAGGAGCACCATGGTCAGAAGGCTTGGGGAGATACATCAGGGATCTGAAGTCCTGCTTTCAGAAAGCATCAGCCATGAGGTGATGAGAATGTCCGTTCCGTGGTGGGACAAGGTGCTCGCTGTTCATTGGTCACTTCGTGACCATTTAAGCCCATCAAAATAGTTTTTGTTCACGGACAACGTGTTGATGGACCCAAGGCTGGGTGTGAGGAGCGGCCCCACCCGCACACACTGGTCCGAGGTCAGAGGTTAATGGAAGCTTTCTGGTGTAGCGGATGAGATTTTTTTTAGCTAGGAGCAGATCTGTGAACAAAGGGAACATAATTCGATGCAATTAGTAGGACGGCTACTGGGTTGGAATTTCCCAGATGAGACGTTGGAAGCTGACCAGGTGACACAGAGCAGATGGGACACCTGTAACACTGCGGATGCCTGCAAAAAGCTGTGGGCACAATGATGGAGACGAGCCCAAGATGCTCCACTACAGGCCCATGATACAGTTCCTGTTCACTGTAGCTGTTTGTGCATCTGGGCGACATGACAGTAATATAACCAGGTTGTCAAAAGGCCTAGTGAGTAATGACCCTTAATGAGTAATGAGTAATTTTATGTTATATGAAGACACAGAAAAGACTGGACTTCATCTATCCAGGTTTTTTTCTTTTTGCTCATATTTTTTAAAAATTTGCATTGACGTTGCCAGCAGCTGCTCCTCGCAGGATGAGAAACAGGTTGGTGAAGACAATCCTGCTTTTGTTCGTGCCACAGTGACGGATGTTCGGTTTAAATCCACCACACTGCTTCCCGCCAGGGTCCTGGGTGGACTGTGGGATCTAACAATCCTCCGTCGTCTTCTCCAACATGCCTCAAGTAAACATCTGGAGGTGGTGGCTGTAAGTCCTTCATGTCCGGGTCCTGCTACGTCATCTTTCAGTAACGTGCACAGGTAAGAAACTGCCCCTGTGAAACACCCAGCTAAAGACTACAGGATTGGTCAGGGTCAGAAGGTATTGTTAATACTGAATCTGGTAGCTTCCCTTGGTGTGTTTTGAAGTTAATTTATTTCTCATGTATTAATCAATAGTTCTGTATGTTTTCTGCATATGCTTTCAAAATGGATATGCTACAATACAGGCTTGCTCACCAGATCTTCATCAGATCACCGCTGTACATTATTTGATGACTTTATCTGCGGTCCGGTGTGGCCCCTGCCCTCCCTTATCCGCTCGATATCACATTATCGTTATCTGAGCCTTTCAAGTGTCGAGCGCGACTCGCTACGGGTGCTATAGTTGGGTTATAGGCATCATCCTGGGGTGGTTCTGTTTTCTCTCTTATCTTAATCCAACCCGCAGATCCTCGGGCCGGCCCAAGCATCAGGGTCCGAGAGCCACACGCTCAGCCCCCGGGGCAGGATTTGGCCTCTCCTGCGCATGGGATTCTGGGACAGGAATACATGTGTGGCTCCAGATGTGCATGAAGGTTCATAAAAGAGGCAAACACACACATGCAGTCACACGGGCCTCAGCCACCCAGCCGTCAGAGGGAAACCTACTGGGACGTAAGAAGCTGTACTTCTGCCCGCTGAACGTCCTTGAGGAAGCGAGTGCGAGGAGTGGAGCCCTGAAGCCGCGATTCCGTGACCCCAGACTCGCCAGTTATTTCTGTTGTTGCTCTTTCCACTGCTCGTAAAATGGGTGGGGGCATGGTGGTAATTTATATTTACTGCAAAATGGGCTACAATGTGGCGTTTTATTGCCACCCCCCATAAACAGGCTCTTTCAGGGGATATGAAACATGGAGGTGGAGGAGTATTTATCGGGCTGGTCTCTGGGGGAAACAGGGATAGTCACGGGAGACGATGAAAACCGGCTCCGGTCCGGAGCGGATCGCTCTGTCATGTATCGCGCACTCAGCCCCTTTTCTCAGCCCGTACTTTAACCGTTTCGCTTTCTGTGGTGGATTAATCCCCTGAGAAACAAACTTTGCAAGCAGAAATCTAATTTTCCCCGCTCCGTGTGTGGCCCTCTTCACAGGGACCGCCACGTTAAGGAACGGTTATCAGTGTGGGATTTGCCAAAGGGGGACCTAGCAGCGGAGTGGAGTTTAGCTCTCTGAATTCGTGGTTATTGCAGCTGGAGTCTTACTGTGATAGGTTTGAGCCAAGGGTAGCGTTTGTGTTTTGGTTAGAAAAAAAAAATCCTTTTTTTCTGCAAAAAAAATCTGAAGCAACTGGTGAATGCAACCCCCCCCCCCCCGTCCATTTTAGTTTCCTAGGCGAGATGCTGATTGGTACCACCCCTGTGTCAAGAAATCAAAACACACCCTTTCATACTGGCACACTCGGTCCAAAGATTAAAAACAGTCAATATAGGCTTAAATAAACTCTTTTTTTAAGAAAACAAACAAAGAAAATCTATAAGCTACAAATAAAACTCCAAAAAGATGCAAAATTACTAAATAGCCTTTAATCTTTCACATACCGGTTAGCCGTCTTTCATTAGAGAACATCTGCATGTAATGTTCGGTTATTTGTGAAGTGTGTTTTAGGCTTTTGTGGAATGAGGCCTAGCTATCCTGGTGCACTGATCCAGTGCGTACATCTGGACCGTAGGAGATGTGGGCTGGAGGCTCGGCTGACAGCTCAGGGTTATCCTGTGCAATGTGAGCACAGCTGACTGTGAAGAATTAGCGAGCTTAGCTGTTAGTGGGCATCTTACTCCCATCTGCAGCCGACCTGCATGGTTTGTTATCTTACTTTGCTGTACCAGCGATTCAGGGCACAGTCTGAGTCCGAGCCACATGAGGTCAGCTTTTCCTCAACTACGTCATCATCTTTAATAATAATTACAAAAAATACGATCAGATGGAATAGGTCGTATTTTTCCGCAGAAATCTTTCTTCACCATAGGTACTAAGAGAGTATCATGAAAATCCAATTTTTATGACCAAATCGTTTTATAAGCCTAAGAAGTGGGTGCAGAATTAACTGGAAGGTAAAGAGCAGGAAGCTATTAAAGCCACTGTCTTGCATTTTGTAAAACACGCATTATTTTACCTGATTATGAACAAGTGCAGCTGAGATTGACTCGATATATTAAGGTTCAGAAGGTTCCAGAAAATATGCTAACCGGTCGGATATATGATAAATATACGATATGCTGAATTTAAAGGTTAGCAATGTGTCCCTTCTTTAGACATGAAATCTTTGTTCTTCTGGGGAATAATAGGCTAAAAGACTTACCGCTTTCACACAATCCACCCAATGTAATTAAGTAGCTACTGTAGACAACCAGTACAAATCCGCAGCTTGGTGGGAAGCATCCCGTGTCATAATACTGCGCTCTTTTGCCTGTTTAAGTGATGTTTAAACTTGTTATAAACCAGCTTGCCAACTATTCATAAGAAATATAAGGAAAGTCGCTGGTTCGAATCCCAGGGTCAGCAGTGGTGTCACTGTTGGGCCCTTGAGTAAGGCCCTTAACTCCCTGCTTTCTCAAAAAATGGATAAAAGCATCTGATAAATAAACAAATCAACGTAACATTCTCACAATAGTGGAGTGGAAACCAGCACACGTAACTCAAACCTCAAAATTGTGTCGATGTTCCCTGGCACGTTCACGGGTTCACAGAGCAGTGCAGCGCAGGTCATGCCAATCATCAGATACGGCTCCATTAATACTGAAGCTCCTGGTGGGAGTTTCCCAGTCTCAACTGCAGCTATAAGGCTGTTCAGAAACCACAACTGTCACGCGCTGTTGTAATTACTCCAAGTGCATCGCCAAATCAGATTGGTTTTAAAATTTTTTGTAACACAGCACTAAAATGACTGAAAAAAACCTTTTGTATTTCTCTAACCAGATGGCAAGAGCCCGACATACTTTCTACGTCCAAGTCGGTGAAAAGTTTACCGTCTTTAATCCGAGGACAGAGCTGGAAGCCAGTCAGTAGCTCGGTCTGGCAGAGTTCGATGCAAATTTTGTGTCTCACCTAGCTCAGATTCCACAGATTCCTGAGCCCAATTGAGGTTCTTGGAACAGGAGTTGTGCTGCTCAGGTTAACCGGTGGCGTGCTGGACCTGCCAGTCAAGGGCCCTGCTCCAGAACCTTTGAAGAAGATACTTAACCTTCTCGCGAAGTATCTGGCAGAAACCGTGTACGTCGTCTTCGATGAAATGCCAGGGAAATTAAATGTAAGTGATTCGATGGCATCGTTCGGTGCCCTCGGGGAAATGATGTGAGTCATGGTTTTGGAGCTAAGCTCGTGTAGGTTAGCGAACAGCTACGGGTGGCAGAGAGTTCACTGACGTGCCACCTGTCTTTTTATTGACACGCAATGGCGTATCGACGACTAGAGGTCCGTGTGAGGCGCTGGGGCTGAGCGTGTCTGACAGCGTCATGCGAGAGGACGCCCGCTGGTCGGTCCGTGAAGCCCACAGCGAGGAAGATGGATCTCAGAATGAACAGCCAAGGACCACTTAACTAACTGGCTGGGCCACATCTCCCCAAAGTCGTACCCATAATAGTAAATACACCAGTTATGGCAAATTGATTAGTGCAGCTTGCACTAATTAATATGCCATGTTTAGTCAGAAAAGTTGCAATAAATGTAAAATTAGAAATGTCGATTCAGATGGACAGTCATAAATCAGAAATACTTGAGCCATGGTGAAGGATGCTTAACCCCCCCCCCCCCCCCCCCAGCAGCATGTCGTTAAGAGCAAGCCGGATTTGATCCAGGTCCAGCTACACAGGGGGGGCTCTTAATCATAAGCTTGGCCCACCTGCCTCAGGAGAAATAGTTATTATAAAGTTATTATATCTGGTTAACAGATCAATCCACAGCAGGCACCCCCAGATGATCCTGCCATCCACCCAACAATTCCAAGCCAGAACCACGGCTGGTCCCAGCTATCTGTGGTTTGGAGCTGCAGGGGACCCCGACTGGCTGGTGGTTCCCCCACATGTTTGCTCCTCATGCTCTCGTTCCCCATCCCGTGCCTCCAGTGACGTGGGTGTGAAGATGGCGCTCTGCTTCCTGACTGCAGCAACGCGTTCACCGAACGTTACTGAGCATCAAGAAGTGGGAGTGAACAATGTGCAACATACTTCGTCGCCCATTCGAAAAAAGTCATTCATTAATTTTTTTTTCAATAATGGGAAGGGAATGTGTTGCCTTGGCGACCAAGCAGCTGACAGTGTCTTAACTTTTAAGGATAATTGAAGGAAGGCTCCCTGTTCATCCCAAGCTGGCATGGGTTAGGGTTAGGGTTAGGGTTAGGTACGGAGCTGGAGATCTTATGGAACAATCCAAAGCCGTATTGTTCCAAACCTCACTATACATGTACTTTTATTTGACATAATTTGTCCAAACCTCACTGTAAATGCACCTTTATTTGACATAATGTGTCCAACCCTCACTGTAAATGTAGCTTTATTTGACATAATTTGTCCAAAGCTCACTGTAAATGTAGCTGTATTTGACTTTTGTCCAAACCTCACTGTAAATGCACCTGTATTTGACGTAATGTGTCCAACCCTCACTGTAAATGTAGCTTTATTTGACTTATTGTCTCCAAACCTCACTGTACATGTATCTTTATTTAGCTTTATATTCCCTCACTCTACTGTACTTGTAGCTCCCATTGGGCATTTCGTATCAGCCAGGTCTCTTCATGTTCCGACCTTTCGGCCGGGTTTAACATCTGACGCCAGGCCTCCTTCTCAGCTCTCATAATGTGTGAGGGACTCAGTGTGATCAAATTCCTCCCTGCTGTAGCCTCCAGAGGAAGGCAATGCCGCCTGGGTGTGGACAAAGCCAGAGGCTTAAGATCAGGTTCAAAGGAGACAGTGGCTGTCCCTCCTCGGCTTTTCCGAGCCTCGAATCCTGGCCTGATCTCCTGTTCCATTCAGAAGATGCTGCTCAGACAGTTAACCATTGTGCCTTTGTGACCAGATCCAGAACTTATGGTGGGATAGGCTAAAAAAAAAAACAGGAAAATCAATTTTCCTGCTCTGTGCAGCATAATGCCAGTGTCTGTGTGGCTACAGAGAGGAAGGGAAAATTCTCATCATCTAATGAAGCTGTCTCTTTCTGGACTGTTTAATATAAGAAAGGCTGGAGCACCGTGGCCTTCATGTTGATTCCCCTGACACACAGACCCGCCTCGCATTCACAGAACTAAAGAATTGCCTCAGAAAGCTCTCAACTTGGTGCTCGCACATCTTTTTTTGTGGGTAAAACGAAATTTTTATGATCGCAGTTTAGTCAAACAGCACTTGGAAATTGATGCATTGAAACAATACAATAACGATACAATATTTTTTATATGATTAATGGATGATTCTGCATTCTGCAGCTATGTCAATCTACTGTACAATGGACCTGAGATGTGCAGTGATGATGTGGAAAGAAACCCAGGTTACTCTCTCAGATTTAAAGCAGTTCTTAAATCTGTTAGAGAAAGTATATTATCTGTTCTTTATAGTCCTGTGCCATAGAGAGTCTCAGACTGAAATACTGGAATCTTAGAGGTCCTGGAATATGGACGGTCCCAAACAGGAGAACCACAGCTCTGAATTTCTTGGGCAGTTCCAAACAGGGGTACGATAGCTTTAAGTTCCTGGAAACTCTCGTGCCTTTGAGTACATCCTCTTTGCTGCTCACATCCAGGTTCATAAAGCATCTGATTCATAAGGGATTCAAAAGGACGCAACCTTCTGCTGCATTAACTACGAAAAAATGACAAGATATATCAAGATGTCAAGATGCTGCCTACCACTGCATCGGCCAACTGCAAACCATCGTAACAGTGTGCAGTATCTCCGGAGCTGTTTGACAACACTGGATCCCACACAACAGCTGCCAGATATGATCGTAAGATAACACTGCAGTCACCATAACATTTATTACCATTCACCTGTGTTTGGAGAAACACACCTAATCATAGGATTAACAGCAAATGATCACTGTTGTGAATTTGTAAACATCAATCCCAGTGCCTGCCAGAAGCATACGCCATTTAGACTTTCAGCAAAGGCCAAAACTAAACTGCGATAGAAAACAATATGTTTGTTTGATTTCCAAGATGGATGAGTGATACCTTTTGATAGAAAGCTCCTGGCAAAGTTCGGTTTGGTTTTCCACTGGACAGCTCTGCTTCTACCTCTACAGTCCTGGCTGCTTACTCCCCTCAGCCCTACGATTTACGCATTACTGCCTCTTTGTGCAGAAAGCCAGACCATGTTCCAAAATTATAGCAAGGAACCAAGAAAATAAAAGTGTCAGCACCACTAAGAGAGGAATATTATTCTGGAAATGTTGTTTTTCTGTCACTTTTGGGTAGGGAAATAAGGCCAGAGAACAGGTAACACATTTTTAAAACCACAGAGAATTAAATAAGTATGTTTTTGGTGCTGAATTTGCAGCAACCAAACCTCTCGCTCTCTATCGCAGTGGAGTGAAACGTGCAGCGTCTGTCCCCTGCACTGCATTATCTCCTACACCTTGAAAGATCACATCTTAAGCTCTGGGATGCCTGATGGAGTCCTGGTGGTTTTCGGCCTGGTTGGACCTCTGATGGGATGACGGTGTCCTTCTCATTAGGGCTCAGTGACTTTGGCTTGACTTTGATCATCGTAGTATCGGAATTCTTAAGTCATTGCACAATTGTACATGCAACAAAAAAAAACCGTTTTGCTTGCTCCTATTAGCAGGGTCAATACATGGCAATAAAAATACATGTCAAAGGATAGTCACAAAATAAATATACATTAAACAACAAATAAACAATGAATAACACAACACCGGCACTTACAGTATTACTTTAGGGGTACCGTGATCAAAGGCTTTTAGTGCCACTGGAATTAACCAGACGAATCACTGCACCAGCTAAAAGTAGCCATGCAGCACCAGCCAGACAACTGAGAATGAGCCATATAGCTATCAGCCCGTTGCTGTTTGCCAGGTCCAGCTCAAGCGAGGGTTCCAGTGCTGAGTCAAATTAAGCCACAAACTCCGCTATATATAGAATGCGGAGCTGCACAAAATATTACTGTACTTGGACACAACCCTAACCAGCAAACAGTTAATGTCAGGTTTTTTCGGCCTGTTAATTAAATTTATTTTTTGTGGGATTAGCTGTTTCTTACCAGTTTAGCTGTAGATCTAGTGCATTTCCATCAACAACAGACACTGCTGCTTAAAGTAATCATGAGGGCAGTTGATTCTTATCTGCACTTCTTCTTCTTCTTCTTCTTCTTCTTCTTATTATTATTATTATTATTATAGGCCCAAGCCGGCTGTAAATGAGAGGTGGATAAACAGAGGCATGCTGGGATACTCTGGTCAGCCACTTCCTTTGTGGTCTTTCACCCCAAACCAGCTTATAAAATAACCTGCTCAGTCTCGTAACAAAGCGTCTCCCTTTCAGACCTGGGGGTAGGTTGTTCCTGCCAACCTGACATGTTACAGAAGTGCAATTCATAGACTTCATGACCTTTATTTTGTTATGTGTCTACTACACTACTGCTGTACTTGCGTGCATACTTGGAATTTAATGTCAACCAAATAAAAAAATTAAAATATAAATGTCCCATAGTGGGGGCATGGTGGAGCAGTGGTTAGCACTGTTGCCTCACACCTCTGGGACCCGGGTTCGAGTCTCCGCCTGGGTCACATGTGTGTGGAGTTTGCATGTTCTCCCCGTGTCGTCGTGGGGTTTCCTCCGGGTACTCCGGTCCCCCCCCCCCCCCCCCACAGTCCAAAAACATGCTGAGGCTAATTGGAGCTGCTAAATTGCCCGTAGGAGTGCATGCGTGAGTGAATGGTGTGTGAGTGTGCCCTGCGATGGGCTGGCCCCCCATCCTGAGTTATTCCCTGCCTCGTGCCCATTGCTTCCGGACCCCCCGCGACCCAGTAGGATAAGCGGTTTGGAAAATGGATGGATGAATGTCCCATGACCCTCCGTAAAGATGTGGTTACAGAAAATGGATGGATGGATTTTGTCAACCCTGACGAGGATAAATGGTTAGAAGATGGATGGATAGAAGGAAGGATGGACTGACTGATTATCTTCTCACTTAACACGCACACACAGAAGTTGCGCTTCCGCCAACTTCACAGCTTTGACAAATCTGGAAAAAAAATCCTCTGGTTAAAGTTCTTGACACTTGTTTAAATATCTGAAGCTATTTTACCAGCAACCTGATAAACATTTACACTAAGGACAAGCCCTGCAGTGTTTATGGGCAAGTTATAAAGTTCTTATTGTACATTTTTTTTCCAGACTCTGAAACACGGAGGAAGAAGATTAATCTATGTTAATAATTCTTGTTGGGAGCAAAGAAACATATACTCCTGAACTCCAAACTATCCAAATGCCGGCAGCTTTCAGAGATGAAAAGATCAACAATGTGGTGGATGTTTATGTCTGGCCTGTACTTCATATTTCCTGTGTTTAAATAATCAGCTATTATCTGATTTACCAAAAACACAATTTATTTGCAAATCAGATTAAATCACAATCTGCATGTTCATGAGGTTGAACATATGAGTTTACAGCAGAGAGGAATTCTTAATTTCCTTATCTTTGCCACATCTGAAGGGAAAACAGCATTTTTAAAAAAGCCACATGAACATCTAGTGGTGCGTAAAAGCTATGGTCTGTATGTCCTGTTTAAGAGTTAGTCCCTGTGTTCAATGTAAACCTGTTTGTCCAATGTGAAAATAATGCATCCTGGGTTGTTCAGTGCTCCACTCCTGTAGTTTCCAGGATAAGCTCCGGACCCCCCTGAATAGAACAAACAGATAGTAAATGGATGACTGTCCAACATTAGACATGTTCAGTGTGCTGTCTGCCCTTACGTGAGACTGTATGTCCAGCAATTGATGTTGTCTGCAACGTTGAAGATCCTTTGGAACAAGCCCAGTAGGCTCTTAAATAGTGTTCAGCCACCTTCTGTTCATGTTACCGGTTTCCATTAACTGAACCCCTGTAATGACTTTACTCTTTTATTTACCTGGGATTTGTTTAGGATTTGTTCAATGGGAAGCTTAAACTCAGAGCAGTGCGAAAGCTAACCTTCAGCATGCATTAAATTCCCTTGCGGGTTACCACACTATTCCACAGTACTGCGGCGTCATCTTTGCACATGATCAAGTTATGTTTCTGGGTATCATATTTTTATACTGTGCTACCAGTGTGTCTGCGATTCACCTTTTGGTTCGGCAGAATATAAAGTGTGCAGTATTTGCTTGTGATAGGTTATATAACTGATATCACAATGGGGGAGGGGAGGGTATTTGATCGTTTGCTTTCCAAAAACTTGTGCAATTACAATGGTCATATCTAAAGATTTAAAAAAATCTGCTCTCTCAAGAATCTTCAAAAAAGAAAACATAATTTGAAAAATGTGCCTTTTTCTGGCTCATTGCTACAAAGACCGAGCTTTAAATGAAACTGTAAGGAGTCGAGTTGCAACCATCCAAAGTGAATCAGTTCGATCTGCATAGAGTTCGGACCCACTGTGTAAACAAGGCCATTGGCAGATCCGGAAATATCACATGGAACTTAACCACTCTTTGTTGACTTTGGATGCCTACCACAGGAGCGAGCAAATCTCCCCATTTAATGCAGCTGCGTGACGCTCATTGTTACGTGAGGTTCAGGCAGCATATGTGCACAGCTGACCGTGGGCAAGTTCTCAAGAACATTATGATGGAACCTTTTAGGGTCAAATGAGAGACCTCACAACCTCACTGATTCACCTTATGCTTCAGGGGCAGTTGCAGGCAGCTTTGCCACAAAACAAATACTTTAACCAGAGTTGCACAGGGCTGATGGAGGCTAGGGTTATAACTGGAACAGTGCTGTATGGGGGGGAAGGTCATCAGTTCAAATCCTGGGGTGATTTCACCGTTGGGCTCAGCCCCTGGGACTGGCTGACCCAGCTTTCTTAAAAATATGTGTTGCTAAATAAATGTTACTGTACTTTACATAGGAGAGCATTTGCTTCACCTCCCACAGGGACGGCAACAAAAGCAAACCCCTCGAAGATTTCACGATTAAAGGAGAAACAAAGAGCAAGCGGGCGTACACCTGGAAAGAGAACCCTGAAAGCGGCGTGCCGCATAGCAGGAGACGAAGGCTCCCCGGGATCGCCGAGCATCACAAATCCACGTCGTCTAATTCTAATTGTGTGCGTACGTCAATAGCTGAGTCATTCACGCTGCTGTTTGCGGCACTTTATCTGATGTGGAGGCCCTTCTGTCGTCTTGAGCCGCTTCACGTTGGCAGCGAATGCTGCATGAAATGTAGATTTTCGTTCGAGGTCTGCGAGGCAGTTTTTAACCGAGTGCAAGAGCCTGTTACAACGGTGGGGGTGCAGGGAGGGGGGAGGTTAACAGTTCAGAGCTTCTACAAAAGGGGTCAAAACAGCGGTCAGAAAAAGAAGGACTTAACATGGCTGCGATTCCCTCCATAGGATACCCAGCAGAGTATCTGCTCCTTTGCCGCAGCCGATGATGCCAGAGCTCCACACTTAATTAAACAGCCTCCCCTACCCTCATTAGGAAAATCCTGTTTTGGGGGCTTTGGGCTTTGCGCTACTTAAGGAGTTACACAGGTTAATTTAAATCCCACTCTGATCACCAACACATTGGACAGGACGTCTCCTCTAATATACAGCCCAGGAGATGAGATGGCGAACGAATCCTCGGCTCCAATGGGCTCCGTTTTCATCCTCCGAAGCTCATTAGGCAAACCTCACAGCGTCCTCCTCTAAAGTGCTTTCGTCTGCTGTCAGTAGCAGCCTTTAAAGTTCACTGGATGGCACATGATATCAGGGGACAGTCTCGTTTTCTTCCGAACCAAACTAAGAAAAAGGCGGCATGTTTTACTAGTTTATCGGTTCTTTACTTATGCGTACCATGTGTGGTGTGGTGTGGTGAAGTGAAACTCATTACAAAATCAAGAAACAGCATCTCTTTACATGAAAACAAATACTTATACTCGGAAAAAAATATCCAAGAAATCAACCAATAATTTTAATATTTTTTTCAATATTTTATATATGCTAAGGAAAATTCAATATGTGAACGTAAACGAGAATGAGTCTCACAATATTATTTTCATATTTAAGTAAATATTCAACAAACAAACTACATGTACTTAAACTACATTTCTGGGCAAAATACACTGATTTTATAAGTGCTTTTACTAGTCTGACCTCATGCAAGTTACCCTGTATATTAAATATACTGTATACGTAATTTCTGGGAATAATGGAAAAAATACATGACTCTCGGATGCTGAGCTATTTTCATTACAGCCAGCAAAGGACACACACTTTACATAAAGAAACGCCTTAGTACAAGGAATGAGAGACACGTAGATCCGATGTCCACTTTAACCACGATATTCAAAGCTTGCCACAGCAGGCGGTCTGTACGTCTGATTAAAACGCCCTGCGTATGTACCTGCATGTCACTGGCATCCCACTCCACACATAATTGACATCCGATATTTATCACCAATATTTGCCTTATGGATGTCCGTGTGCTTTCAAATGATGCTTCACAAAATGCTGCCCGAGGTGATTTTCTTATTCCGTGTTCTCGGACTTTTAAATCATCACGTTAAAAACAGCGGCCGTACAGTAATAATATTTTAAAATGCCCCCCCCCCCCCCCCCAAAAAAAAAAAAAAAAACATCTGTGGTGAACTAAAGTACGCGTTCTGTTTTTATAAAGAAAGACAAAACGAAGCATTTCTGGACCTGGGGAGACCTTTCAGTATTCCGCGAGCCCCCCAACCTCCCCTTCATTTTTCTGGTGTGTCTGTCTGAGAGACGTGTGCTGGAATTTCGGATTGATGCAGTACAAACTTCCCCAGTACTGAGCACACTGTCGACAGGCAGCCGATTGGGAGAAATGAGCTGGAACCGTATGAACGTGGCTTAATGGAAAAAAATAAAAAGCAACTTTCACGTTGGGTCAGTGAATGTATTTGAAAGTTGAGGGAAAATTACAGTTGAATTATGTTTGTCGGCTTTTCTGTTTAGGTTTCCTCTCTTTGTCAGTGAAAACTACACAGTCTTCCCATTATGTGATTTCTTCTGTAGTTCTGCGAACTGAACGCATCGTATGATTGCTTGGGACGTATATCTAAGAAGTTCCCTCAAAAACAAAACACGTCTGGTAAGCAGGCCCTCTCGTTAGGAGGCCTCGTCAGATAAGGTCCAGATAGGGGGCGTCTAATTACTGAAGAATCTCTCTGAAAGAAGATGGTCTCGTATGGTCTGGGAGATATGCTGCAGAAGCTCAGCTGGTCCCCTTAGGTTCTGCATGCATGTGTTTATGTTTGTTCCTGCACTGTCCTGGAAATCCCATCAAGGGGGAACTTTGCCAACTTCAAACCCTGGCCAAGCTCCAAGTATAAAGAATCACATTAAATGTTCAGCTCTCCGCAATGTGTGTCAGGCTTTCTGTCATTTCCACTTACTCGTAACTATTTTCAGTTCAACAGCGATAATTTCAGTTAAACTGGTTGTACATAAACCCTCTTTAATATAAAACGTGAGTCACACCTTAGTTTTGATACATTTATCTGAGGTCACTGGTATACGATTAAACCTGATTACGCAACCGGACCATTTCAAGTTAAGAACTGCATTCGATGGTGCAACAGGGATCTGAACAAACAACCTTCAGGCTGGGGAGTGAGTTCCTTTTCCTCCACCCGTCCTACCATCGGTAAATATCA
The DNA here is from genome assembly GCF_023856365.1 of Brienomyrus brachyistius. Taxonomy (NCBI): domain Eukaryota; kingdom Metazoa; phylum Chordata; class Actinopteri; order Osteoglossiformes; family Mormyridae; genus Brienomyrus; species Brienomyrus brachyistius. Next base: position 16,881,126 of record NC_064551.1, on the reverse strand, counting down.
CTTCTACTCCTGGTGATAATAACAATAGGGGAAACCATAATACGTTAAAACAGGTGGGAGCCACCATTATAACAATCACCACATATTTTAACAATTTTCTTTTCACCTTTGCTGAAATTTCTGCATATAATTACATAATATGTTCAGATGTATGCAGCATTCTTTTTCATTTCTCTAGACTTCAGAAAAAAAAAAAAGAATTTGCTCCTGGACCTAAATTACAGGGTAAACAGAAGCCCATCTATTATTTTTTGGAGGTAGTTCTCTGAGTGTGGCAAGGGCTCTCCATCGTGAGAGAGAGAGAGAGAGAGAGAGAGAGAGAATCCTGACTCAAAGCCTCCTGTCCAAAAGCCCCCAGAAAACAGCTGCCCCTTGGTGTCCCCGATGCACGGCTGTGCTCAACCTGCACTCCTCCATTCCAACGTCTAAATTATACAACAGGATACCATCTGCTAGCCTTCCAGGCCGCGCTCTTGCTCTGTAACATCCTGCACAAACATGTTCAAAGCCAGTAAAGAATGCCGCTTGACACAGTGCTCATTACACGCCGGCATCATTCCGTACCATTTACACTCCTTTTCTGTTTCTCCGACTTAACCAACCCGGCCATGTTTTCCGTGTCTTCCACGTCCTCCGTTTAATTTGTTCTGTTTCTAGAAGAAATTCATCATAAGTATTCAGATTTGCAGTCCTTCCCCTAGCAACGTACTTGAATGACTACAACAGTTGCCCAGTGTAAAATATATATACAGGTATATGATAACTAATTTAGTAGTCTCACTTAATGAACTTTAATACTTAGCAGTGTTAAAATATTGGTCACGTTGGACCAATTTGCTTTGAAAATCCAAACCCGGTAAAGTAATGTGTAGCATTTAATAGGATGCTTGTAAAACCCGCAAAGCTGTGCTTTTTTGTACCCTAAACATATATGATTCTGGGAAAAACTGGGAAAGAACTGTCCTTATAGCAATTCCAGGCTGTGTTTCTGGTGAGTGGATTGGCCTTTAAGGGACCGTCTTAAATGTCACAAACTGAAAACTGAAGAGTAGAAATCAATGTCATTTTTGTGTGCTAACAAATACCAAGGCCTTACTAATTGTTAAAAACATTTTTCTGAAGATAAAGACATTCCCTAAAATAAGGTATTTGAACTGTTCGATGAAGATAGTCAATCAGCTTGTGTAAAGTCAAGCGATAACCCTGAAATTCCGCGTTACACTGCAGTGCGTTTGTAAACAGTTTACACTGTTTCTCTGTCATTTTTATTTTTAGCTTTCATCCAGAGAGAAGTGCTGGAATCTGACCAATGATATCCTGTCTTGGAAACACATTAATGTCTTTTATGTTAGCCGGAGGACTTTTCTAAGAGACCTCTTAGCCAAGGCGATCTGTGAGAAAAAGGACAATGACACCAGTGATTTTAGCCACAGTGAAGCCTTTAAGTGACACTGATATTGTAACTTTAACGCAAAGCAAAGGGACGCCTCAAAATGCACTGACTATTCCAGGTCTTTGTCAGTCAGCTAGATCCAATTTCTGACTCTGTAACCTGTTTATGTAATTCACAAGTAGAACCTGAATACATCTGAACACATTTTTCATCATTTTACTGACTCTCCTACAGTTTTGTTCCCAGTTTGTACCCATGATCATTGTTTGCCTCTGAAACGTTTGCATTGTGTCTATTTGTGGGTTACATTTGATACTGTTATTTTTACCAAACGAGAGCAATATAGCGCAAAGGATACAACACTGTTTCTGTCTGACACATTTTACCAGCATCAAGTATCATTTCCTGCAATAAACGTCCGTTTACTTTCGACATGCTCTCCGCGTTGCACAACTGAGACACTCACTCCATTTGCGTCATGTTGTCAGACTTGGCTTTTTCGTTTCCAGATACTGCATCTCTCTGTCATTCCCTGGGTTTCCAGAACATTGTAAAAGCTCAGCCACATCCCTCACATTTTATGCTGCTTAACCAGTTAACAACACTCCAGCTCAGATATTATATGTTACAGTAACTGCAAGGGTGACTTATTAAGATCAAATAACAAATTTGTGCTTGTATAAGGGTCAGAAGTACTGAATATAATGTGCTGCGGCGCAAATATTCAGGCTGAAATCCACAGCAACTGCTTGTCCCCTGAGCTGATGCATCACACTGTAACTATTGCGTGTTTTGTCTCGGACTTGGACAAAACCCAAAGAGGCATTTATTGTTTATAATTGGCTGACGCAGGTTACTGGTTCATATGGCAGAAATTCCCTACATTTTAAAGCAGAGTTACTTTTTCAGTTGGACTTGAGCAAAAACAAACTATATGGGACTTTTTGACTTCAATTGGAGCATAATTAAGAGCTAAATATGAGTAAAACGTTCCATGTAGATTACTAAGGCACTTAAGCGTTTGCTCTTTAAACGAGGTTCATAATGACCTACTTCCTGTTACATTATGTTATGCTCTGGGTTTCTTGTGATGTATCCATGCTACAATTTTCAAAGAAAACTGACCCTTAAAAACTTTTTTTCCCCATAATGCCATGCATGTACTTGGGCAGGCACCTGATGATGTCATTTCTATGCCAGCTAATTTTTCCATCACCCTGGGTGAACATTTCCAGTATTACTGTCTTCACACAGCATATTTTCCTCATACTTTAGAATAATTTAGATCTAACTCTCTGAGTTTCCACTTAATACGGAACTGGATTCAGTTATTTGACAAAGGTAATTAGAGACTAGCCTGTAATATCTCATACCTTTGTTCCTTTGGTTGAATGCCTTGGTTGAATATGAGATAATTGATTTAGGCTGTGTCCCAGTTTTTGCACTAGTGTCCTGCTCAGTGGGATTAGCTAAAACACTTGGCTGTAAGTACTCTGACACCATGCGGACAGTGCAAGACGCTTCAGAGGACCCAGACAGTGTTTTGGAACACCCTGCCTATCAATATACATGCTGTCCAGGGAGGCATTTCCCAGAATTCAATATATATAATAGATTCAATTTAAACACTGCTCAGGTGTCTAGCTTAAGAACTGAAACTGTATGGGTCTTCTTTAGAGTGACCCATGCAGTATATTATACTGTGCCAGTGAGGCTGTATAAGTCAGCACTGAATATAGGTATCTGTCTCACGGCTGCAGTCATATGGTCTATGTCAAGTTTAAGAAGAATTTATCTATTTGCATAACCCTATAATTATGAGGCTTATTATTTACGATATTTTTCATTAATAAAGGATCCTAGCATTTCACATTGATTATACTGCGTATTTCCTGCATTGCTTTCTTCAAAAAGGGTCCAAACGTATCACTAAAGATATTTGGAAGGAGACTTTAACCTGAGGTGACCGAATAATAAAGTGGACTTTGACCTCCGGAGAACTTCAAAACAAGGCGGCTAAACCACTTAAACCTGCTAAACCTTCCCCTCTACTTCGGAGAAGATGCAATGGGAAGATAATCAGCATTGAAAAAAAAACCACACGCTATAAATTATTCAAAACCCAACCCCAACGCAGGATTAACTTATAAAGTGTCCTGTCCTATTCAGTCCCAGTCCAGGCTGACACCTCACACTGTCGGGGCAGAGAGAGGCCGCCGAAGCGTGGACGGCTCTAACAATCTCGTGCTCAAAATAGAACCGTCTGTTTCTCCCATGACAAAGATCGGACCGATGTTGAAGTATTCACAGTGTATCACGTTGCTTTCTCCAATTTAAAAGCTGTTGTTCAGGCCTTTATCTGCGAAACTGGCAATAAAAGCGGAACGCGTTTCATTCAGGACACTGACGTGCGCCGACGTTATGCGGGATCCGAACGTGCCTGCAAATACAATATTTAAGCAGCTGACGATAGAAGCGGGTAGCTATGAATATCCACAGAATTAGTTTTACTTTTGTACAGTTATAACATAAGTGGAATTTCACACTGGACCTCTTCACCCAAAAGGAGAGCATGCCGACTGCGACAGCTGTCTCCTTCAGAGACAGGAAAAGCAGAAGGATAAGAGGTTAGAACCCATAATTTGTGGACACAGATCTCAAGTCTTGCGTAGTCACACCCTAGATTTGCTGTCTATAGCAGGTCCAGGGGGAAGAAAACACCACACACAGCAAAACAGAGAATTTACACTTTCCAATAAGGAGTGACTGAGATACAACTTCGTAACAGACGCTGGGTGGACTTCTCTTAAACATTCGCCTTGGTTTTGTTTCTTTTTTCTGTATTTTTTTTTTTGTAATGGCTATGAGCCAGGGAACCCTCAGATATGCAGTCCTGAAATCCAAGAACTATAGAGAAGAGATGTCCTGCAAAGAATCAATGTGGTCAGCATTAATGATGGTCTGTCTCAAAACATGGCTGAGTCGGAGATGATGAGGGGCCCAGATTAGTCACATGTCTTGTAGTTACGAATGTGTTCAGGAAGATCAAAGTGAAAGGTGTTGCATTCCCCCCCCCACCCACCCCCTGAGCCTCCAACAGCTGCAGCCAAGTTCAAATAAGGGGATTTCAGCTGTTTGGCCGATGGAAATTACATCGCTCTTCCAATGAAACAAATGGGAAGTTCAATTACTTAACCAAAACCATCTGTAGCAACAACACAACAACAAAAAAAAACTTCTATAACTCCTGGGCTCAAACCTGGATACCCCTTGTTCACTTTTCACAGGATCCTGGTCAAGATATTTGAAATCACATTTATGTGTCTGGTCCAATTTCAGTGAGATTAAATAACGAAAATTGTTCTGAACCTCAGATCTGAACGGAATATATATTTGTTGAGTATTTTATTACAAAACGTATCCCCCGGGGAAACCATAAAGCCATTATTTCCATTTTAACTGACAAAAATAGTGAAACGAAAAAATGCAATATTGTGTCCTTGAACAGAAGTTGGCAAGCATCTTGACAGCTCACAAAACTGAATATAATGTAGCTTTAGTGAAACGGAAAGGGCTGGGCTGAATTTCAGCCATACAGAACAACGACACCAATACTGTCCACGGCCCCTGGCTTTGTTGCAATAATCTCTTCTAAAGGAAGGTTCAAAAGCAAGGAATTCTTCCCAGATAGACCACCAGCTGTGTGCCTGACAATGATTTGTGTCCACAACTAAGGAACTGACATTCTCACCGGTAGAAGCCAATATTAATCTCCAAGAAACCATTCAGTCTCTCTATAGTGTTGTAGATCACTATAGATACTTGGCTTAGCATTTTCTGAATAATAGGTGATGAGTTGGAGGAGTCATGGTCATACAGAACCAGAACATGGATAAAACACACGAGGAATTTAATTTTAAAGAAACTGAAAATATTCAGAATAAGTATTTCATTGAAAATCAATTGATGGACGACTATAACCTAACTACACACACACTGGGTGAGTAAATAGGGTCAGTCATGATCTTAAAAAGGTCCAGTCACAAGACAAAATGAACTAATGATTGGTGGATGCCAAAAAAATGTAAATCATGGACTGTATTCATTTTAGGTGATGCTGTTTAGCCTGAGAGATGCACCGAACAATTTTTTTTTTGTCTTCTCTCCAATAGTTTTGTTTTCCACAAATTATCGTGTCATGGATTAAAACTGAAACTTGAAACATATACATTCCTGTAGAAAGAAGAGACATCCATAGAACATGTTATTTTCCAAGAGGCGAATAATTACCTGGTTGGTGTTTACCACGCTGGTGTAGCTGCCTGCTGACTTTTGAGAGCAGTAGCAGTAGTTAGGACCTAGTAATGTCCAATGCAGTACTTTTATTCTGTGTTGTTTAAAAGCTCAATTGTGCCCTGATAATTAATGGATAACAACATGGACCATAATATTTATTTTAAACAGATGCTTATCTTGGGCAGGACCTGAAACCATCATAGGGCATATGACTGCACAAAGAGAAAAAAAATAAAATTCTTAAGAAACAATATTGTGTTTTAAAATTGTACTTGCAAATTAGAGTATGTGCTCATAAACTGGTGCCGAATTCATGTAACTAATTTCATTTTGTTGTGAATGGGAGGATGATGATGAATGAATGAATGTTATATTTATATATTTTAAAGATGTTGTGCGATATCCTCCTGTGTGGTGTAACGGCAGCCATTCTGTACAAGTATATTCACCACACAATAGCTAAGATGATGAAGAGGCAGGAGAGAATTCACGAATAGGATGATTAGGAGGCCAGATTTGAAAGGGCCACAGTGGGCAATTTTAAACTGGACATTGGGGTACCATCCCTAGTCTTTTAAAAGATGCCCAGGGATCTTTTATGACTTCAGAGAGTCAGAACCTCAGTGCTATGTCTCATCTGAAGGATGGTGCCATTTTTACAGGACAGTGTTCCAAGTCACTGCACTGGGGCATTGGGATACACACAGACCACAGGATGGGCTTCCCTGTTGGCCGCAGTATTCCCATCATTGCACTGGCGCACTGGGATCCACATAGACCACAGGATGGGCTTATCTGTTGGCCACAGTGTTCCCATCACTGCACTGGGGCATTTGGATCCAAATAGATCACAGGATTGGCTTCCCTGTTAGCCACAGTATTCTCATCATTGCACTGGCGCACTGGGATCCACATAGACCACAGGATGGGCTTATCTGTTGGCCACAGTGCTCCTTTCACTGAACTGGGGCATTTGGATCTTCAGAGACCGCAGGATGGGCTTCCATATTGGCCACATCAATACCTCTTCCAGCAGGAACCCAGTTTTCCACGTGGCCTCCCATCCAAGCACTGGCTGGGCCCAAACCTGCCTTGCTCCAGATGGATTCCCTAGTCTAAACTGCAGGTGGAATGGCTGTATTTGTTGTGCAGAACTGAATTTGGAGATCACTGCTGGATGTTTGAACTGCATCATCGGTTTGTATATGGACGCGCTACTTCTGGTCTAGCATTTAGGTGGAAGGAAATTAGAAGTTTATTTCTTTTCTGAGTAACTCCAAGGTGACTAATATGTACTTGTCCCACATGAAGGGAGAGGTGTGTCTATAGCTGGGACTGCTTGAGTGAAGCAACTGACGTGGCTAATAAGTGCCTTCAGCTATAAAGCCTAAGAACCAAAGTCCTGAGCTTTCCTGTAGTTTCAGGTTATCAGAGATTCTTTTAGTAAGAACGTCCTCGATGGCCCCACAGCACTGGGATTCAAGATCAAGCTTGTTTACAGCTAGCCGGCAAAAGAGCGTCCGGGAAAGATAAGTTGGATAAGAATCAGCAGCAGATAAAATCTAAGGTCATAAGTTTGCAAGCACCGGGTTGCATTATGTGCTGCTGATGTGAACAAAGGTGGTGGGCCTGCTGATACTTTGTCAAGGCCTTGTTGTCCATCTTCCTCAGAAGACAGCTCTACAGTGCAGTGCCAATATGATGAAATTACGGACATGTTGAGTCATGTCCTTGAAGGTTTGGGTGACGAGGGAAAAAGTGTTCCTAAAGGCGAGTTCAAAATACAGCAGAAAGTTGTAAACACTTCAGACTTTGGTGACAATCCGCCTTAGTCAACGATTGCACATTGCATGGATGCAAAGTTGTGCTCTACCGATGCGTAAAATTTCCACAAGATATCAGAGAGACCAGCGATCTGGCATTCAGACTGGAGAAATATAAAAACTACAGTTAATCCCTGATACAGATGACAGTAAAGGTTCACCTAGCAACATGAAAGTATGTCAAAACATACAGGGTTTAATATGACAGCCACTGCGACAATACTGTGATTGTCAGCATGTGAAATTCAATACATGCCTTCACACAATGGATCTGCAGCCTGACGACTGAGTGATGCTGGTTCATTGAACAAAAAAGTATAATCAGATATTAATCTTGCTCCAGTACCATTTGTGGACAAACAATTTCATCACAGGAGTAGCTTGCTCCAGCTTGTTGAGCTATACAAACTGTCAGATTCAAACGATCAAGACTGAAACAGTTGATTAAGCAAAATTTGCAGGTAGAATAATAATTAAGGATGTGAACTTGTGAGCTGTAAGTTTCCGGTTGAAGTTTTTGAGGGAGAACACTGTGGTACCCCCTGAGGAAGGTACTTAACTACTGAAATGGAAATATCCAAGTGTCTAAATTGTGATGTTTTGGATAATGCATTAGCTAGGCAACCTACTGCAAGCACAAACCATGCTGTAGACGCTGTGACACAAGGCTTCATCAAAGACGGGCAAAGGGTGTATTAATTTAAAGGATGCTCGGCATTGGTCAAGAACATCAGTTTCATTGCAGAAATGACACCGTATGGAGTGACGTTGGTGTTTCCGTGGAGATATTCCGGAACACCGGACCAGAATAGAGGACCGTACTATATAACCATATTAAATAACCGTCTGGTCAAGTACAAAATGTGATACAAGAACACATTCAGAATGACTAGGCGTTAAAAAAGGTGGACAGGTACATATTATTAAAAAGGCATTAAGCTACAAATATTATTTGTCTGCGTAATAATGCAATTTTTTTTTTCTTAGGGTAGGGGATGAATTCGATTTTTTTTTAGGTTTGTATTGAAGTTTCATTTTCCTTTTCATTCATCAATGACTTCATCTTCAAGTATATTATTTGTGAGTAACAGCAGAGAGAGTTACATGCATAAGGGGTTTCAGGGTACATGTGCTCTGACTCTTTGTGTCCATAGGCTGTACTTGGAGGCTTAGCTTAACAGGCTCGAGGTCAAAAAGTCCCCTTTCGCCGTCGATGGCCTGAGCAATGGGGTCATGATGAGCAGCTGCTGATCCTCAGTGACTGGGACCTCGAAGAGGCCCGGCGAGGAAGGGGGGGGGGGCGGTGTAGGGGCGGTCGCTGAGTGGCGCATAACTGCGTATCATCTGAAGGAATGTAAATAAGCACTCAGCGAGCTGATCGCTGGAAGCTTCTAGAAGCTGAAAATATACGTCAAGGGCCAGAGGAAGCAAATGGCTGTTATTTCCACACATAAACGGGCTTGTTTTCCCCAGAAGTGGTATTTAAGGCTAAAACCAAATTCATATTTTGCTTTCTGTATGTATCATTAATTCATTACCAACAAGTATTTGCATTTTTATCGTTAATGTAATCAGTCTACCTGCCTCCTTCTCTAATTGGCTGTCCACACCGTCAGGGGAGCTACAGGGACGGAAGCGTGGATTTTGATGGCGTCCACGGTCCACACGACCCAATTCCAGTTATCTGTTACCTTGGAAACTAAACATAGGAAAGGCTGATGTGTGTAAGATGTGTTAACGAGGAATACACTAATTGAAAGGGAGGGGAGCTGGTAGACAGGAACAAAATATGCAAGGTGTGTGTGAGGGAGGTATAAATGGGGACTGGGATCTAATCACACACTGATGAAGAACATAGAGGACCAGCGGTGACGACAAGCCATGACTCTGGCCGATGGAGCATTTGTTCGATCTCCTCCAGTCAGCCTCCAGTCTCTGTCGAGATCTTTTATCCTTTGGTCTGTGCTCCTCGTTTAAAGCTCACGTTCGCAGTTGGGAAAACAGCCGCTTCGCTCCCCGTAGAAGCGAAAGAGCAGGAACTGGCCACCGGCTCTGCAGCAGAGCAGCTGGGTCTATTTTCTCCCTGCGCTGTGGTCAGACCCCTCCAGTGCAAATGCAGTCCAGATGAGGGCCCAAGTTTGCAGTTATGACCTAAATAGGAGGCTTTGGTACAAATTCTCCCATCGCATCGTGTTGCCCAAAAAATCAACTCCTGCTGGATTTTCAGTAAGCAGAGGTCAGCGCAGACGCGTTCCTGGGGTCACGTAAGCAAGCACGTGCCAGGGGGTATAGGTCCAGGGCGTGCAATTCAACTAATGAGAGCAGAATTTTTATTGGGTTTTTAAATTGTGTGTGTATGTGAGTGTGCAGTGATTGGGACCAAAGCTGGAGCAGTAGACTGATTTTAATGACAAGGTGATGGATGGACTTACAACGATTTAGTGTGCAGCTGATGCTTTTCTTCACAGCTGTTGCTAATGACTGTATCACACACTTGCATTCACAATGTGACACTGTACGAATCCATAGTTCGGGTAAAAAAAAAAATAAAAAATTCATCCCATTGGGGTTTGCATGCAGAACAAACAACAAAAAAAATAAAAAAATAATCCCCACACGTGTACGAGATTTGTCCTCGTTTTTCCTGTAAAGGTTCTGCATGTGTAAGAGTCAGCCAGGTTTTAAGTATCCCAGCTGCTGCAGATGTTTCTTATGAATTCAGGCAAGATAATGAGCAAATTCTGTAGTTTTACTGAGCTGAAGTGTGTCAGTTTAATGCAGCATTTTTTTTGCAGTGGAGTACGTACAATTACACAGTGCATGCCAAGTATGTATGTAAGACCACAGCAGTTCTTAATGGGACATAAACCTCATAATTTATATATATATTAGCTGATCTGTTCATTCGTTTTTCATGCCATCTTAAAATTGTGGCTGTGCGTCTTTTTTTATGCGCCTGTCAACCCAACATACCATAAAAAGCCAAAAAGAGGAATTTGCCCATGAGTCTCTAGCATTCGATTGGCAAACAACCTGCCAAGACTGCACGGTTCACATGTATATTATGCATTTTGCTAGAACAACAGCATCTTTCAGTCGCGAGGGCTAACCCCAAAACCCCACTTGCCATCCTACGAACAACTCCTCTCGTTTGTTATCGTTACCACGCGGCAGTCGCTGGAAAACATCAGAAAGATTCGGCCTGGCAGATGAGGAACTTCTACGGAAGGCTGTTTTTCTGCAAGCATGTTCATGCATCTATGTAGCAATCAACATTCCATGCTTCAAACGCGAACGCACATCAAAATACGTACATTTAGAGAAGGTCTCTTCTTCGAATCCTTTCCGGCTTATTCCTGTCTTTGCAGCGTGCTTTGCATTTGTAGGAATTCATATATTTGAGTCGTCCTGATTCAAACTCACTATTTGATACTGTCTGCTTTTCACAGCCACCTTCATTTAGGGATTTAGCTCCCAAGTGCACTGATATTTGATTTTTCAAAGGATTCACTTAGAACTCAGAAAGTCAAAATAATCCAAGAGTTTCTTATAACCATAATTAATTTTTAACTTGAACCAGCTGTCACCCTAAATCACCTCGTGTCTGAGTGGTTTGTCAGAAGAGGGCTGACAGGTTTTATATCTGAAAATCTTTCCACCATTGGGGGTGATTTTGTGTTCGGCACATGACCCTATATTTAGGGGTCAGAGATATAATATATTACACATGACATCCATATTCCCTTTACTTGTGGTGTCGACATGTGACTTGTGTTCAATACGAGGAACAAATGAAGCACAGTCATCCACAAATAGGACAGTGAAGTGATCAGACTTCCTATAACCAGGCTCCTGCATTAAGTTTATTTGTGTTTATTTCCTCTGAAGCTACTAGGCAAAAATGAACATCAGAGAAAGGTGTCCAACGACTCACCACAACACAGTCACATGTGCATTTTAGCTGCCAAAGAAAAGCGATTTCTCAGAATGTGATCTCTGCAAAACCATGTACTTCTTTACGAGGTTCCCGATTGTGTTAGCAGCACTGGAAAGGAATTGCACTTAGTTGTCTAAATAACCCATAGAAAATCACTCGGGGGGGAGGAGGTCTGCAAAAAGCTAAGCTTCTCCATTTAGCAGCGTGCAGCATCCCACCAGAGCGGGGGGTCACCGTGCCCGGCCAGTGCTCACCAACGCATTGTGCTCCTCTCGGGTTAGACTGAGCACTTTCTGAGAAGGTGCTGCACGCCAGCGGAGTTACAGACTAGAACCTGAGCATTCAGTGTTGTCTACCTGTCACAGAACCTCTAGGTTAGAACATTCATGTTACTTATGGCTAATCTGTCCATCCTGTCTCCATCTTCACCACAAGAACAACCCGCTTATAATACCAATGCCGGTCAGCCCACCGGGGGTGCCATATTCTGAGGGGGCGCCAACGCAGTGCCGCATGGGATTCGAGCCGCACTGCTTAACATGCCCCATTCATGCCACTGTAACGTGCTCCCCCCCCCCTTCCCCCCGATTTAGCACAGTTATATTTATGTAAATCAGATAACTTGCATATGTTAGAAATGTATTTCACTCAGCTTGAAGGCGAACAGGGAACGTAACCTTTCGATCTGGAGCAATGATGCTTGGATGTTTATCTATGTTAATGTCATTTGCAAACATGTTTTCTGTATTTCCTTCCCCTACGATACATGCAGGCCCTGCCTCTGTTTTGACCAGAGCCTAAAAAGGTGTTTAACAAAGAGAACTCAGTCTATATATTTTCCAATTCTATAAAATAAATGGACAGACCTCAGTCTTCTATGCTTCCTTGGACATTGTGTTCCAATCCTATATTTTATCGTGATTATACATAAATACACATATTACGTATTTACATAAAAGTGGTTATAATAGAAATAAATACACAATAAAAATCTGAGCATTATACTTCATGACTGGTATTGCACCCTTTTGAAAATGTACATCAGAAATGCTTTTCAAAACCATTAAAGGAATAATCCTCTGATTAAGATATTTATTTTCCCAACTTTTGTAGACATAAATATATTCATATTTCTTTTTTTTTTTTTCAAAATAGCAGTTTAAATTTCATTTTCTATATATGTATAAATAGGAATCTTCATTGGGGAAATAAAGTGTCAATAATATTGTTCTCATTTCACCGGCAACCGCAGCCTTCAACGACCATATCCTGGTAGTTTTTCAAGATAATTTTTTCATATTCATCTAGGTAGAGCAGGGAGATGGGGCTCAGCTCTGTGGGGACACAGCAGGCCCGGGGAATGTTCGTATTCACCGAGTTAACCAAAGTCTGAACTATGGCGTGATTGGTGGAGTTCAGGTGATCGGCCAATGGGAACGGGCACTCTCCGTGACAGTAAAAGGCGTGGTAGCCCGGCGGAGCCACTATCCAGTCATTCCAGCCCACGTCGCTGAAGTCCACGTATAGAGAATACCTCCTGCAGCTGGTTTTGTGCTTCTTCCTCTGTTTGCCCTTGGCCTGCCGCTTCTCTCGCGTGTGAAGGACGTTGCCATTCCCGTCATGGCTGAACGTCACCAAGAGTGGCCTCATCTGAGGCCAGGAGTCCTCGTCGGCGTGCAGAGACCTGCTCACCCTGACATGCCTCTTCGCCTCCTGGCTCTGGCTGTCTAGGTGGACCACCTCCACCACAAATCCCAGGTTGGAGTGGCCCTCCATGGTCCACCGTGTGACAGCGAGGCTCACGTCGAAGCTCTCCCATTTGCTCAGGCTGTGCTGCACCAGCCTGGTATCCAGAAGTCTTATGATTGGTTCTTCGGAAGAAAGTGCAGGCTTCAGGACTTCATATATGTTGATGCGGTGGTAACCACTGCTCCCATTGTTGATGGACTCCATCACCTGGTCCCGGAAAATCCTCAGCTCCGCTGACGTGACGAGCTCAGAGTCAGGAATGGAGGTGATATTGAAGAAGAACTGCTGTGTGGTCTTTCCGCTGAGGCTGGAGAGCAACTCCAAGGATTCTGGTGGCATAAAGCAAAATGGGACTGAGCATCAAAGATGTTGGCAAAACCTGAGATCAAAGTTAACCACATGTTTGTCTGACCGGCATCTGCTAAATCTTCTAAGGTGACAGTCACTGGGAAATGTCTCACATATATGTGTGTGGAAAATAAGGCACAAGTGTCATGCATGCATTCAGGTATTAAAAGAAAGTCACTATGTGAACTATGGTAAGTTGCACAAAGCAGAATATTTGCTGAAATGCCACATGCTCTTCCATGGATTTAGATGTACAACCTCTAGGTACTTCGACTTTACCCAAGCTGTTGCCTGGGGGTGGGGGGGGGGGGGGGGTTGATGCTCAATACACTACAAAAGGGGTCTTTTTTTAATCTGGGTGGGAAGAAAAAAAATGGAAAATCATCTTCTCTGTCCCCATTTCTACTCATAGCCAGACACAAAGAACACAAAACATGGGGAGAGGGGGGGTTTTCATCTCTTCTATCTGGGGGGGAAAACCCTGTTGTCTTCAAATCTCCCTGAGCGAAGCCTGAGAGCAGCTCCTCTCGAAAGGAGAACCGTTCTCTGAACACGTTGGCGCACGCCCACCATGCCGAACCACACATCGTGTCCTTAATCGTGAATAGAAATCACGCCCCACAAAAGGCCGCATATAACATTGGTTCACACGTTTCACTAATCATTTGACATGCAGTCTGAGTGGGAGGGGCACAGGTTCTAACCCCAAGAACTATCTTATAATGCACCCTTACATCAACTTACATCTAAATACAGCAAACGACACTCATCTATGTAACTGCAACATGGTGGATGTGTACAATATTATACTAACAAATTCATATTTTAGCATCGGACATAAACAGGACCGACTGGTCACAAAGTGCATTAAGAATCACTGCAAGATAAATTTTAGTTATAATAATGCATCACCAGCTTTAACTATCTAGAACAACTGCTTAGACTGCTTATCACCTGGATTCCGGTTATTATCATATTAATCATAACATCCTAACTGAATATTTGTTCCAAGTGTCAGCTGACGAAGTTGAGATGGATGAAGAATGTAGAAAATCACATCTGTAAACAGTGGACATGTACATAGTCTTGAATGGAATCCCCTGCGTGAACTGAAAGAACACTGTGTGATGTAGCGTCACAGGAATATTTAAGACTCGTTCTAGACCATATCTTACAATTATCAGAAATGGGTAAACCATGCTAACATCTTGGGGCATAAACCTAGAGGAAGAGCAGGGCTCAGATGGGGTTAGACTGTAGCTACAGCAGAGATGTAAACCCACGAAGAAATTGAGCTTTTGCCTGCGCATTTTCTGTACAAAACAAAGTTTTCTTAGGAAAAAGAAGAAAAAAAACATCTGTGTGCGTGAAAGTGAAACGCGATAGGCTAACTGGCGCGAACACCTCTCAATGAGGATTATGATTTAACACCACACAGTATTAAGAACGATTAACAATGATAAAAAGAGGATCTTATACAACGTTTAGCAGCTGTTTCATATAAATCAGTTTTCGACAGCTGAAATGTTTAAAAACCCCATCTCTTATATTGAATTTCAAAAGCAATAATAGGTGTATTTATGTATAACCCGCACAATAGGAAACAATGTAGCCACATAATATGATGTGCAATAACATATAGACTATGCATTTGTTTTTAATAATGTCATACTCCTACGAGGTTTTCGCAAAAGAATTACTACCTTACTGGATAATCCGCTGAATGCAAGAACGAAGTGTTGCGAGTTTCTATGTATTTATTTTTCTTTTGTTTTCAGGATGTTTTAGTTTATTTTTACAGGAACGAAAACACTCACTACTCAGAAAACTGGTTCTATATCTTAAAATAACTTCTTTATAACAATGGCGACGTTTAGTAGTAATATGGCGTTGAAAATGATTTTGTCTGTTTACTCGAACCTTAGAAGTTTCTCCAGTGAGAAGAACTCCATGTTACTTTAAAGGGTACAATGTCCAAATTTGTGTAATGAAATGTGATCTTGCGGTTACCATGCCATGAACATCACTGCCGGTGCCCCGTTGCCCTATCTCCCGTTGTACAATAAACTACAGTCCGTGCAGGGAGAAAATTGTTTTCAGGCTCAACATAAACTGTATAAATTATTTACAGGCACTCATTACATTCGGAGCATGGAAACGGCCAGCAGTCCTCATGAGGGGATCAAGCATCATGACTAAACCAAAGTAATTTTCTTTACAACTTGGGGGTAGGAGGGGGGGGTCTTCATTTTACTTTGTATATGTTTTGCAAACCATATGAAATAGACCTTCCTGCAATACAATACCACAACATAAGCAACGTCGGACCGCAGAAAATGACGCTTGTCTTAAATGATCATGTTTGATCGTGTGATCATAATTTCCAAGTGGCCGGAGAAGTTGTTTGTGAACCCATCTCATGCAGCTTTACTATAAAGCAAAACTTGATTGACTTTGAATTGTGTCTATAAACTGTGTCGATCCAAAATGTTCTACTATATAACTCGTAGAGATCGGTGAAGGTGCGTCAGAAAGACTTACCTTCATGGTGAAAACTTCTAATAGTATTTGCATTGCTGGCGGACCTCTCTAAATGCTTCCCCAAAGCACTCCTCGGCCGGCTGAGGTTCTGTTCCCGATTCCCGGAATACAGGTGGTAGAGGTCCACCATGTATTGGGGCACTACGGCCAGCTTGCTTGGTGTTGGTCTCCGCTTTAGTCCAAACATGTTGAGGAGACGAAGCTCGAAATCGTTGAGGATACTTTCTGATTGCTGCGGGCTTTGCCTGCTGGACTCGCTGAATTTCCTACGGCCAACCTCCGGGATCAGTCCGGCCGAACCTCCGAGCAGCACCTGGCCGAGCATCAGCACCATGAGCCCGCGGACCAAAGCAACCATGATCGATCTGTTCCTGGAGCGGAGTTGTCAATACTCGAGGGCTGCAGTCATATGAGGTGCATTAAAGCCTGTGCTTTGGGATGTTTACCGCAAGACGTGGCCATGAGGACAGTATTCTTCCATAGGAAGCATTTAAGGCAAGGAGGTTAAAAGGACGACATGCTTCTTTGAAGTAAAGAACAAAAAGCCTTGGAAATAGTATACCTGCTGGCTAAAAAATGCAATGGGTGGCAAACCAGAACGCTAAAGAGTTAAAAGTGATAAAAAAGAGGGGGAAAGAGTTTTTAAAGCAGTCAAAATATGACAACAAAATACCCACACAAAGAAAAAAAAATCAAAGAATTGTTGGAAAAGGAAAGAGCATACAAAAACGCTCAATTACTCAGAGATAAGACGGTGAGACATTTGGCGTGTGAAATAAAAGACAGCAGCCGCCTTCACAGCTTTAAGAACTTATGAAGCATGAAAGAATATAGTGATGAGAGAGATTAATAGGAGCGGCGTTTGAGCGGAGGAGAGACTGCGACCGCGCTACACGCGTGGATCTCCTCAACATGACGCTTAGGTGTTGTGTCTGATATAAGATTAGATCATAGACTCACAGGTGTGCAATTTAATCTACTTCAGCTGTACAGGGCAAGTCTACAACTAGGAAAGGCAGTTGTCCTAAAGAAAAACGTCCAAGATTATAAGACAAGAAATCCAAAATAAAAACGCGTTATAGACTCTTAGGAGGTTGTTGTTGATTTAAATATATATTCCAAATATGAGTCTTAGAAAAATCATCCAGATCTGTTAGAATACTTTGCAATCATCATAGTCTTTACGACAAAATGGGAGCTCTAGTGAGTACACGTAGTCCAAAAATAATATAAAAAGAATCAGTCTCGCATTTAAATGCGAAGTGCTGTTCAGATATTTAGCTTATTTCCATTATTGATCCGTCGCAATTGTTGACCAGCAACCACGATTTAACGCGCTGTTACCTACGAGGAAGCAGTGCGTCCGGCCGTCGCTGTCGCTTTGTTGTCCAGTAAATTCCCACATCAGTTCATGTTATTCTCCACAGCTGTCCCGCGGAAAGCAGAAAAGAGCCTCCACGGCAGAGACCACCTCCTGCACATATTTTCAGCAGCTGTGGACTTTGCTGTAATCGACTTTGTAGATGTGAGTTTGCCTATAGAAAAAAGGGGGAAGGAGTACAAAACGGGCAGGACCGATCTAGGCTAAAAGTGATCTCACTGGATATTTGAAGCAGAAGCCAATGGTAAAAGCAAATTTCGGGGAGTTTCCTGACATTTAGTGCAGTTCGTTTGCTCCCCTGACAAGTGAAGTTTTTTGAGCGTCTCCCTTATTTAGGGTGAGATGATTCAATTGATTCCCACCGTCGGGTTTCTGTTGCTCGGTGATGTCACTAAGCCAAGGCTGACTGACTTGTCTGTCGGCGAGGCAATAGCACCTCCTGGGTTTATTACACACGGGGGTTGAGGCTTTTATAGGCGTATACCTGCTCAGATGGAATCCCACACTCCAAATCTAAATCTTAATCTATGAAACAGTTTATTCGGAGCCGCAAAATGAAGCACTCAAATACACAATAAATAAAAAGTAAGCCTTTTTCCAACTGATGCATAAATTAATGGTACATATATGTAAACTAGCGACAGTATTTATGGCTATTAAGTAGCTTGACTACTTCTGGAAATATGTTGGGCCTGTGCTACTTACAGATCTGTCCGGATTGGCAAGGATCGATAATCGTTGCCTGTTTGTAAATGACGGCTCACCATTACAAGCACCTGAAGTACGAAGAAAAGCATAAACGCTGAATGGATTTAACTGCCTGTATTTTGTCTTCTAGTACTAAGAGAATGATCTGGAGAAGAAGAAGTGTATAATAGACGCAGTGCGCCAACGTGTGGATGTAGGAGCAGAAGCTGCTTGTTGGAGGTGTAAAGTAAAACAACATTTCCCTAATGCCTGCTGCAATTTCAATTACATCTATCTAATAAATATAATTTATAAATAAACTCATGCCTGGACTGACCCAGTGGCATAACAAGCATTTTATTGGGCCGATGAGTTTGTCGGTCGGTAAAATTTATCGTGGGGACCCTACCCCTCCCACCCGCTCGGAAAAAATTATCATCGGAGTCCCCAAAGTCCAGGGTTTTTAATAATCGATTTTTAATCCCAGTCCAGCCCAGAGACTGTACTGCATGCTTGGAAACGTGGTTATTAAACATAACCCAGGCATTACCATCAATAGACGAAGACTACAATTATAACAAACATTATTCCAAGTTAATAGTTTAAAAACGACATCGTTTAAAGTAATACATTCTTTTACACAGAGTGTCGTACATACAGATTTTTTTCTAACACAGTGTGTTTAAACCGATTCAGTATTTTAATTTGTTCTACATTTATATAGGCCTACCAGGCAGCCATGTAATAAAAGATGTAAAACCACGAGACTGTGGCTTGTACTACCTCTGAGCAAGATACGTAACGTGAACTTCTCCAAACATATTCGCAGATATATGGCTAAAAACAACTGTTATGCTACTAAAACTACTTAAAAAAAATTTGATGCCGTAGGTTACGTGGTTTGGCATAAAGGTAATTAAAGTTATGTAGGTTTATTTCTACAGGTAGGCCTGTTTGGCATGAGTCCAACCCGTTTTACGGGCTATTTCAAATTTAAAGTCCTACTCTCGATCACAAAGAACGGCAGTAATTTGTCTCAAATTATTGATCAAGAGGTGCCAATTGCTGGACGGAGTTCTTTTCTTCCATTGTTACTTTTAATTGGCTATAGTTTGGCTGAATTGCCCTCTATCGTGGATCAGGGCATGAATAATACATACGCGTTCCCCCAGCAAAGGTGTGAATGTCTTATCAGCGCTTTGCTGCCACAGGACAAGACGTGTAGATTGAATTAAATGAGAGCAGATTTCTGCATGCAAATGTAATATGTGATAATCCGAGTCCTTGCAAAACAGGGCAGAATGAAATAACAATAATCTATCTAAACTACTTGATGTTCTGAAAAGAAAGTGAGTGAAAAAGCGAAAGTCGATCCGTTTAAATGTGCATGTTTGGTTTGGACGGGTTTTTAAGGTCTATTTCCAGCGTACGCAGTGTACTCCAGCTGACAAGCCAAAACAACATGTCTTTGCATCAAAAAGAGACTGCCTGAAACAACGACACTGGATACGCTCCGAAGCGGTGTTTATCCAGCAAGACCCCCATCATATATTAGCGTACGAAAACCCGCACTAAACTACGGCGCAGGTTTGATTGGGGGGAGAGGGGGGGGGGGGGGGGGGTGGTAACGCAGTTTGGCAAGAAGAGGTGCTAGTTTGTGGGGAGATAGGGAGAGAGATTAAGGAATTAATTTTGTTTCAGAACAATGATGCATATCACCATTTTCTCAGGAGTATCGACTTACAGTATCATAAGTAGTTCAACTTCATGTGACATATAAACGTCAGTCTGTTGCTTTAATACAGTTTCCACCTACCATATACGTCATAAATAAATCTACAAGGGTTCGCACACCATATTCAACATTACCTTGTATTCAGCTGAATATACAAGTTTTCACTAATGCAAATTGATCGAAAGACGTGAATCATTCTAAGATGTTTATTACTGACCCCAGTCTGGGCATCAAATGTAAATGACGTAGTTTAACGTTTAATGCGTGTCTGTTGTGAGGTGACGTGTAGCGCGTTGCTGCCAACTCTCACGCATCTTGCGTGACACTCCCGCAAGAAATCTTACGGCAGATCTGTATTATTGCATTATAAACCTAATCTATATGATCTATTATATAAATATCTGTTATTCCGTTATAAACGTATATAAAATTAGCAATATCAAACGCGTTGAGGTAGTTCGCAAAACCTACAGACTATTTACAAGGTAATAAAACTGTTAAATACATGTAAATGAGAGTGAGACTCGATCGTCTCGAATTGAAAATCTGAGTCCAGCCAGATGCCCAAAATTGGCAACCTAGTAGCGTGAACCCTCACCGTCGTCTGCAGTACGTGCGTTTACAGACTACAGATCAACGTACTGCGTCAAAAACTGAGATCTCCTGAGAGCATTTCTAAATACGATAAAGTATGAGATTAACGGTACTAAGTCTAAACTCATTGCTGTTCGTTTTTTCCTCACAGCAAACCTTTGCTTCTTGATTACCAGTATTTTTCGTTAGAGTCTGTCTGTTATTTACCTAAAGCTAATCGTGTTCATATGTATAATAATGTGTTCGTAAATCAATATTAAATCCAGCTTTTTCAGTAAATGCAAGAAAATATAACAATGTAACAACTACACCCATTTTATGCAGATATTCCACCCAGTTTACATTTTAGTCTATTTAGCAGACACTTTATCCAAATGCTGTGTACATTTCTCAGAAAGCAGAGTCAGACAGTCCCTGGACCAATTGGGGATTAAAGGCTTTGCACAGGGGCCCAAGGGTGAAATCACCCTGCTGACTTTAGGATTTGAACTGGCAACCTTCCGACCATAAGCACGGCATGCTAACCTGCTGAGTTGCACACTGCCCCTTAGTGAAAGAAGATCATCAGTCCAGGCAGTGGGGTTAAGCATATATAACCTGTATGCAGTATTCATCACTGTCGGCTGCTGAACCTGCTTCAGGACGGATCATAAGCCTTTTAGATCTGGGAAGATCCAGACACAGCATTCGTGCTTCCTATTCAGCTATGGGTGTCTTGGGAGAGGGGCAGGTTTTACGACATCACAGGAGCTGCCTGAAAGCACCGTAATCCCACATAGGCTGAGAGGCTCCGGGTATCTGATGATGCTTGAGTCCAGCGATTCTTCTATCCTGTCTGCCAGCACCGCGTCTGATCAGATGACTGGCTTTAGCTTCTCCGCTGCAGGTCATGGTCTCTGACCTCTGCCATGCACCCTGACTGGATTAGGAAGCTTCGTGCTTGGTATGTTTCATGGGCTTAGAGTGATAGAGGTGGAGGGGGTGGAAGGTGGCCCAACGGACCCCCCCCCCCCCCGTTCATGATGAGTGCCTTGTGACACGCACACCCCCCAGCCTTGATAAGGCCACGGCCTCTCCTGCTCACCACTCAATGTAAAATGTACATACAGCAACATGTATGGCTTTAATCGAAAGCCTTTAAAGTTATATATCCTGTCAGTTGTGACGGGACGCATGTAAATGTGGAACCAGCTACTCTGGAAAGATACCATTAGGACTCTCCATTCTCTTCAATTGTTCTGAGAACTTTCACAATATCACGCATGCAAAGGAATATCTGCCAAATGTACAAGGGGTGCAGGTACCCACCCCCCAAACGACTCGGCAATTACGATAGTTGGGGGCCCCAACTATTTTTTCCCACACAAGTTGCGTACCATTCAGAGCATTACAGCCGCGAGCAGCACGACCGTCAGACATCGCAGACCTCAGGGTCTAACAGCTGATATGTTTCATCTTCATAGGGTCGACCTGTTCCTCTGTCCGACACTGAATTCACCCAGGATGTCGGAACAGTGACAGTCTTTCAGGACTCAGCTCTGCCGAGTCCCTGTTCAGTGGCAGTGCGGAGAGACCAGCAAGTCCACCTTTCATCAGACGCATTCCAGACGTCGCCGGTGAAAGTGTCTCCAGAACAAAGCAGATTGATCCACTTCCTCCACACCAGCAGCTCCTGGGATAAACTTTGCACTCACATTCCATTGCGTACGTGCGGTTAGTTAGAGCATGTTAACAGTGATCTATACTACTAACAACACAACTAACAAGCCCTGGATGGTGTATTCCTTAGAGCCTTTTCACTTATCAGCACTGAAAATTTGTTATGAAAGCAACCAACAGCAATATAAATGTATCATGAATCATATATTATACATGTATTAAATTTAAGATTTCAGGTTCCTCTGGTCCTCTGCTGGGCTGGGTATTAGCACAGATTCCCCGATTCCATTCGATTTGATTCGAAGCAGATCACACCCAGCAATATCAACTTTCTCTTCACATAATTTGCTTTTATTTGTTTTGCTGTTATATAACATGAATTCACGTCACTGGAAGCAGTGTATCGGATATGATTGGCGTGAGAATAAAACCCTACCCGACTTGCATTCACGTGTTGGAGTACACCATTACCATGGCCGTGATAGAATTCACAAAATCCATCCTTCGAAGCATGCAGTCTACGAAGGTGTAGCCTCTCTTGGCTGCGTCCTTCAAAGGTCAAACAGAAAGCATTGTTAAATGGGACGGTCTGCCCAATGGATAATTCCTTATTTGCGTTACCGGCAGTTCCCGCCCTTAACCTCGAGTCACGAAGCGCCGCTCCTATCGCCTAGCCGGGACACGCCCACTTTACCTCTGTGCAATGAATCTTGGGATATGTTGTGCTTTGATGGATCCATCAGATGGATCTATTGCAACTCCACAGAAGAAGAACACATTTATAGGTCACATTTGAAGGGGAAATGGGACAGTGTTAGTGTGTTTGTACTGTTGTATTGAATTTGGTCTTTGAACTCAGCCTTAGAAGGATGCAGCCACTAAATTTGGACAATGCCCATGACTGGCTATGTAACAAGATGGTAGTGTGAGGAAACTGTGCAATATTATTGCAATTTTCCTACAGGCGAG